>NC_090444.1:1842445143-1842746064 GCF_031143425.1 Pleurodeles waltl | reverse complement strand
GCTCACCCACCTAGTGTTAAAAAACCCCCACCTGGTTCCAAAAATCACCCAAATACCTCCCGCTCCCATGGGAACCCTCCCTACTATTTTAACGGGGTGCATATAACTACCTCATTTGAGCTCTCATCCGGGTGACTTTAAAAAAAAAAAAGTTTTAATCTAATGTGATGCTTTAATTTTCTCGATAAAGGCACAAACTTCAGGAGGGTCCCTAATATTGTGCATTCTGTTGTTCCACATGATCCTTAGAGCCGCCGGGAACCTGATCTGAACTGTGGCACCAAGAGATCTAAGCTCCTGCATAAAATTCCTCAGTTCCCACTGTCTATCTGATGTCGCCTTAGAAACATCCGATCGTATCTGGAAAGACCAATCCCCTTTAAAGAAAATGCCCGCCTTAAGAGCTTCAGAGAGAATTTTCTCCTTCACAGAGTATGTTCCAAAATTAATAAGTATTTTCCTGGGCACTTTCATGTCAGATTTCCTTCTAAAGGGATCTCTGTGAATTTTTTGGATGTCCTCTTCCAGCTTTAAATGAGCCATAGACGGGAAAAAACTCTCTGATCAAGGAAATTACATAGCCCTTAATGTCATCTCCTTCCACCCCTTCAGGAACATTCAACAACCTAATATTATTCCTCCGCAAATTATTTTCCAGTGATTCCATCTTCTCCTGGATAGCTTTTTCTTTAAATATCAGTTGAGAAATATCCTGGGTATTAGCGAGTAGTCGTTTATCTTGTTGTGCAACCACCACCTCCAACCTACACATTCTGTCAGTTAGCACATTCAGTTGGCTCTCTAGTGCTTCACAAGATTCCCTGATTTTCCCTTGATTATGCTCATACACCTCAAATGTTTCTCTAAGCTCCTTAGTTAGTGAGATCAAGAGGTTCTGAACAGCAAGACCTTGTGGAAATAAGGAGGCCACTCGTGACTCAGATAATGAGGGGTCAGAAGCCTCTACCTGCCTCTCTGAATGATCTTGATCCACCTCTTTGTCGCAGTCTTGTCTCGGCGTTACTGAGTTCTCAGAGAGGGAGGCAGGGAGAAGGTGGGGGGGGTTCTTGTAAGGAAATGCCTCCTTGGCATGGTTACCCCCTGACATTTTGCCTTTGGTTGATGCCAAGTTATGATTTGAAACTGTGCTGAGGCCTGCTAACCAGGCCCCAGCACCAGAGTTCTTTCCCTAAAACTGTATCTTTGTCTCCACAATTGGCACACCCTGGCATCCAGGTAAGTCCCTTGTAACTGGTGCCCCTGGTACCAAAGGCCCTGATGCCAGGGAAGGTCTCTAAGGGCTGCAGCATGTTTTATGCCACCCGAGGGACCACTCACTCAGCACAGACACACTGCTTGCCAGCTTGTGTGTGCCGGTGGGGAGAAAATGACTAAGTCGACATGGCACTCCCCTCAGGGTGCCATGCCAACCTCACACTGCCTATGGCATGGATAAGTCACCCCTCTAGCAGGCCTTACAGCCCTAAGGCAGGGTGCACTATACCATAGGTGAGGGCATAGGTGCATGAGCACTATGCCCCTACAGTGTATAAGCAAAACCTTAGACATTGTAAGTGCAGGGTATCCATAAGAGTATATGGTCTGCGAGTCTGTCAAACACGAACTCCACAGCACCATAATGGCTACACTGAAAACTGGGAAGTTTGGTATCAAACTTCTCAGCACAATAAATGCACACTGATGCCAGTGTACATTTTATTGTGAAATACACCCCAGAGGGCATCTTAGAGATGGCCCCTGAAAATAAACCCGACTTCCAGTGTGGGCTGACTAGTTTTGCCAGCCTGCCACACACCAGACATGTTGCTGGCCACATGGGGAGAGTGCCTTTGTCACTCTGTGGCTAGTAACAAAGCCTGTACTGGGTGGAGGTGCTTCTCACTTCCCCCTGCAGGAACTGTAACACCTGGCGGTGAGCCTCAAAGGCTCACCCCCTTTGTTACAGCGCCACAGGGCATCCCAGCTAGTGGAGATGCCAGCCCCCTCCGGCCACGGCCCCACTTTTGGCGGCAAGGCCGGAGGAGATAATGAGAAAAACAAGGAGTCACTGGCCAGTCAGGACAACCCCTAAGGTGTCCTGAGCTGAGGTGACTCTGACTTTTAGAAATCCTCCAGCTTGAGATGGAGGATTCCCCCAATAGGATTAGGGGTGTGACCCCCTCCCCTCAGGGAGGAGGCACAAAGAGGGTGTAGCCACCCTCAGGGCTAGTAGCCATTGGCTACTAACCCCCCAGACCTAAACATACCCCTAAATTGAGTATTTAGGGGTCCCCAGAACCTAGGAAAACAGATTCCTGCAACCTGAAGACGAAGAAGGACTGCTGACCTACAAGCCTGCAGAGAAGGAGGAAGACGACAACTGATTTGGCCCCAGCCCTACCGGCCTGTCTCCCCACTTCGAGAAAAACTGCAACAGCGACGCGTCCCCCAGGGTCCAGCGACCTCTGAAGCCTCAGAGGACTACCCTGCATCTAAAAGGACCAAGAACTCCCAAGGACAGCGGCCCTGTTCCACAAAGACTGAAACTTGCAACAAAGAAACAACTTTTAAAGGACTCCACGTTTCCCGCCGGAAGCGTGAGACTTTCCACTCTGCATCCGACGCCCCCGGCTCGACCTGCGGAGAAACAACATTACAGGGAGGACTCCCCAGCGACTGCAAGCCCGTGAGTAGCCAGAGTTGACCCCCCTGATCCCCCACAGCTACGCCTGCAGAGGGAATCCAGAGGCTCCCCCTGACCACGACTGCCTGCTTCCAAGAACCTGACGCCTGGTAAAGAGACTGCACCCGCAGCCCGCAGGACCTGAAGGATCCGACCTCCAGTGCAGAAGCGACCCCGAGGTGGCCCTCTCCCTTGCCCAGGTGGTGGCTACCCCGAGGAGCCCCCCCCCTTGCCTGCCTGCTTCGCTGAAGAGACCCCTGGGTCTCCCATTGAAACCTATTGCGAACCCGACGTCTGTTTGCACACTGCACCCGGCCGCCCCTGTGCCGCTGAGGGTGTACTTTCTGTGCTGACTTGTGTCCCCCCTGGTGCCCTACAAAATCCCCCTGGTCTGCCCTCCGAAGTCGCGGGTACTTACCTGCTGGCAGACTGGAACCGGGCCCCCCTTCTCCATTGAAGCCTATGCGTTTTGGGCGCCACTTTGACCTCTGCACCTGACCAGCCCTGAGCTGCTGGTGTGGTAACTTTGGGGTTGCCCTGAACCCCCAATGGTGGGCTACCTTGGACCCAACTTTAAACCCTGTAGGTGTTTTACTTATCTACAAAACTAACCAATACTTACTTCCCCCAGGAACTGTTGAAAATTGCACAGTCTAGTTTTAAAATAGCTTATTGCCATTTTTGCTAAAACTGTACATGATATTGTGTTGATTCAAAGTTCCTATGATCCCTGAGTGAAATACCTTTCATTCAAAGTATTGTTTGTAAATCTTGAACCTGTGGTTCTTAAAATAACTAAGAAAAGATATTTTTCTATATAAAAACCTATTGGCCTGGAATTGTCTTTGAGTGTGTGTTCCTCATTTATTGCCTGTGTGTGTACAACAAATGCTTAACACTACCCTCTGATAAGCCTACTGCTCGACCACATTACCACAAAATAGAGCATTAGAATTATCTCTTTTTGCCATTATCTTACCTCTAAGGGGAAACCTTCAACTCTGTGCATGCTATTTCTTACTTTGAAATAGTACATACAGAGCCAACTTCCTACAGTTCTCTAATATTTGTAGAGTCTGCATTTCCGTATCTCCCTTAGGGAATTTTTTCAAAAAAGATAAAAGCGGTGAAATAGGCCTACACCCCTCTGATAACTGAGCTAGCGAGAGTGTGGCCTTATTTAAGCAACAGGTTATTGCTGTGTCTCTTTTTTGGCTTAATATCAGGCTGCAGGGTTACAGGATAGTTCCCCTTTTTAGTATTGGTTAACCCCCTCCCTAACAACTTCTTGTTGCTGGTGCAATATCCCCCCTTTCCTGACCCAGAAGAATCTCCAATAACCGGCACTGAGAGCCCCCCTTACCTTCAAGCACCCTTTGTGGCAGCTGAACGGGTGCAAGCCTGGGGCCTCTAGAGGTTGCCCGAGCCCTCAGCTTTGCCGGCGTCATGTGCAAACACTCCTCCACCCCGGCCGCTCGGTACAACCTACAGCGCCCAAGGGGCTCCCTTTCGCCGAAGTGAACGCCCCTTGGAACGCTGAGAACGCTGAGGGCATGCGGGCCGTGGAGGCTGCAACAGATGAGGCAGTGTCTCCCGCGATGCATACTCCAGGCGGCCTCCGCCCACACTCCTGAACTCGAGACATCGGCCCTGCGCGTCACCAACCGACCCGAACTGGCCTCCAGCCCCACTTCATGCAGGGGCACCAAACCAGGGGGAAAATGCATAGTATTCTGCTCCAGGAGAGAAGTTTGTGCACCGTATGTTCAAATCATGCCTCCGCTCGTCGTCCGGATCAATGAGCTCCCGACCGCTGAGCTCAAGCGGCCGCCATGTTCCCAGCAGTCCCCTCCGACAGGTCAGAAACCTTCAGGTGCAATACTTGTTCTACGCTCACACCGCTACTACCAAATGGAGATGTAGACGATGTAGGTGTGGAGGAAGGCAACGTTCTCCAGATGATACCAGCAGATGGTGTAGCTCTTTGATGTCCCTGAGACCTCCAGAAAGAACAAGGGCCACGCCAACAACACCTTGGAAAGCACACTTCAGAGTGCCACACAGCGTCAGCCAGTTTGTCCAGGCCAGCCACGATGCAGAAAGGGACAGTAAATACTCCTGTGCACAATAGATTCTTCTAACAGTATGCACCATGCGGTCCAGCTGTACCGGTTCCCAAGTCCTGCAAGTGTATCTCAAAGGTGCTGAAGTTTGGTACTCATAGACATACTCAAGTGTGCCTTTGAATTGGGTTTGAGTCATAGGGTTCCCCTTTGAACAACCACAGATGTCACCCCTAAATTTCAGTCCTGTTTGCCCTTGGGCCGTGGAATGCAGATCTTCAACTTTAGTGGTGCCATGATCTGGCTCAGGGAGGCCAAGTGTCAAAACCTCTCCCTCCAGTCTATCTAACTAGGCCCTCAAATGGCAGAGGTCTGTCATTCCAGTTGCCTAAGTTTTATAGCTGTCACTGGGGAATGCACAGATGTGCTTTTCCCCAGCTTTCAGTGGAATAAAGCTGAATTGAAAGACACACAAAAAGTTTTTAGAACATAGAAATGTCCACTTTCTAGAAGTGGCATTGCTAAGGCATTATTGACAAAACCACTTTACCAGGAAAAGGGGCTTGTCATTGTGAATCCAATGATAGTAAACATCATGAGGCTGCTCCACTGCAATCCACTATTGAAGCCATGATTAATTCTAAACTTTCCCCCATGTTAATCATCTCTCATGGGCAGCGAGAACACACATGGGTATTCTGCACTCCCTGGGCACATGTGCCCTTGCGCACGCACAAGCCTGCAGGGGCAGGCTGGGCACAAGTTTAGGAACACCAAAAAGGGGCAAGTATACCCATATATGCCTGCTGTGACAGGCTCAATATATATATGAAAACACTAGAGTGCAAGTGTGCACACACTGGCAAGTTGTGCCAGGCTCACTATATATGAAAATACCATTGTGAAAATGTGCACGTATTCGCAGGGTGTACCAGGCTGAGGATATAGGTGTAAACACCATTGTGCAAGTGTGCTCAACTGGGAAACAATGGCAAAGTCAGTACGATATTAAACACTATTGTGCAAGTGAGCACTATTGTGCAGGTGAGCACTGGCCCGCTGTGTCAGGCTCGGTATATATTAAACCACCATCATGTATCTTAGGGCTCCATGGCAACAGTGCATACACACTGACCTGTAGTGGCAGGTCCAGTACACGCTGGTTAAATCCACTTCCTAACTGGTGGAGGAAGGGCACATGCACTTCCACCCTGCACCCACAGGGGGGCAGTGCCTAGGGACCTAAGGCCACAACCAGAGAATCAGTCAACCATATAGGAAAAGTCAACTCCCTAGGTAGGGAAAACCCATGTGGAGGTTCTTCCCTACCAGGTCATGGCACACCTTGGCACCCGCCCTTCCTCATGCCTACCACCTGCTCTGCCTTCCAGGTGGTGCTCTAGGTGAAGCATAAGATCTGCTCAGGGTTTGCCTCGGCATGGGAGATGGCACCCTGAGCACAGGTGCACATATGTCCCTACAGCCGTGCACTCTCAGGCCTAAGGATGGTTGTCAAGCTCTCCTAATGGGTGGCACACTCAGTCCACTAGTAGCCAGGGCCGTACCCGCCCCGGGTATGGGGTGTACCCTAACAATAAACCATGAAATCAAATTGACACTTAAGAGGCTCCTGTTTATTGAGTTATTGTCCTCAGACTAATTCAAAACTGGTCCTTGTGGGATGATGTTGTGATGACTTAAAGATGAAATAGGAGCATCAATGATATAGGGGGTCATTTTGACCCTGGCGGTACGGGACCGCCAGGGCTAAAACGACGGAAGCACCGCCAACAGGCTGGCGGTGCTTCCAGGCGTATTACGACCGCGGTGGAAGCGCCGCAGTCGCACCGCCGGGGCCGGCGGTATACTGCCATTTTAGCCTCGGCGGTGATAATCCGCCAGGGCAGCGCTGCAGGCAGCGCTGCCCTGGGGATTATGACTCCCCTACCGCCAGCCTGTTTCTGGCGGTTTGCACTGCCAGGAAGAGGCTGGCGGTACGGGGAGTCGTGGGGCCCCCTGACAGGGCCCCATGAGGCTTTTCACTGTCTGCACAGCAGACAGTGAAAAGCGCGCACGGCCGCAACACCGCCGGCCCAGCGGGGATGTCCAAATGGGCACTGCGGGAGTGCGCCCGCATTGGCGGCCGCCCGACGGTTCCGCCCGCCAATGTTGTAATGAGGCCCATAGTCATTGAACTGTGCTGTAATGTATTTTGTTACATTTCCATATCTGTATGCCCAGTTATATAGTGCCGTGAATCCTGGTGAAGGCTTCCTAAAAACCAGCTATGAAAAGAGATTTAAAAAATGAGTGGAAAGACTCTGGCATTCAGCCCCCTCCCATTCCCTTTCTGAAATGATGAGCATGGCACTGCGGAAAGAGGTCCCCTGTGTTGTGGAGTATGGCTCCATGTGTCCTCCCCAGCAGTGCCGGGGGGGGGGCTCATGCAGCCATGGTGTAATGAGAAATGACTGAGGAGATCTCCAGCCAGACGGATGTTCTTAAAACTAAATTGGTGTTTACCTGGAGGCAGAGAGCTGCAGTACTTACAGGCACTGCGTGAAGATGGATGACTGACGAGTCCAGCACTCTACGGAAGCCGATTGATGACACAAGCCAACAGGCTCACAGTCTTTGCAAAGCAGTGCACCCACCCGCCATCATCTGCAGCAGGATTAGCAAGAGCTAAAACATAAATGTGCCCCAACTTCTGATTGTATGATTCCATTTACATGCACCCATCCAGAGACGTTTTAAGTCACGAGCAAAGTGGGCTCTGGCCCAGGGTCCCAACCGTTCGAGGGCCCCCTAATAGAGCCAGCTCTGTTCTGCAGAGAGGCTTGCCCTGATGGTCTTGAATAATTATTAAACAGATTGTTTAAACACCGCTTTCCTTTGTTTTTAATGTGGTTGGTGTGTGAGAGTCTATTGAAGACATTTGTCAGAGATACGTTGCGTTTTTGTTTAATGTAACACCCACAAAAAAGTTTATTTTACAACAAAACAGGACCTCATATATAAGAAATGGGAGGTGTAACAGGGATTATTTGAAATCCTTAAGATGTCCCAGTAGCCACTGTTCAACCTTTTCACATGTTTCTATCAGTAGTAGCATCTTACTCCTGTCCTAGCAGTAAATTACAGGTTCGGTACAACAGTCATGAACAAAGCCTTTTTTCGTGAGCTATTTTACTCCCAGCTAAGGAATAAGACAAACCTACTCCTGGATCCGATTCTCAAAGACTATGCCCAGCGTAAGTCACAACCAAGGCTGGAGTAAAAAACTGCTCACAGGGAAAAGGGGGTCTCTGAATCCGGACCAGAGGGCAGAGCCGTGCATTCCTTCACGTCCTTTTTTACTTCGGAAACCCCCCCAAATTTACTCCTATATGGTTACTATACTATCTTGGAGCTTATTCCCTGCTGTTATCGAAGTCTATTTTTAAGAAGGGTTCCAGGAGTACGCCTCGGACATCTACAACAGTTGTATTATTCCAGTACTCACAGGCATAACATTTGCACCCAGTAGAAAGGGCCTCACAGGGAGATGTGCGCACTGACTCCTGTGCTCATCGCACACAGTGGCTTTAGCTCCGCCCCTCTAAATCTTGGCTTGCTTGGCTGATTCCATTAGAGGAATGGCCCTTTCTCGTCTCTAGGAACCGCATCCAGCTGCCCAGCCACTGGCCCACTGCTGAAATACAAATTCAGCATCCCCAACCGCTTTGGTGAATCTGACAGGTCAACTTTGTAGATGGAAATGCAAACTGGACTTCTTGCTTTTCCAGTGTCTTTTTTTTGTTTATTGTGGTGGAAATACTGTCCTTGCTCATTAACCTACTCTATGGGAGTATTTCATTCCCTAAACACATTTATTCTTGAATGGACAGAAGCTGATTGCAAGCATCTTCACAGATAGGAGCTCCCGACAGTTAATTCAAACCTGGGGGCCATATTTACAAGCCCCCTGCACTGCATTAGCGTCATTTGTTCGACGCTTAGACGGCGCTACAGTGGCCTTTTCCCTGTGCCATATTTACAAAGTGCCGCAATGCATGCATTGCACCACCTTGTAACCCCTTGCGCCTCATTATGCCTGCGCCAGGCATAATGTATGCAAGGGTAGCGTTCCCCTGTTAGGAGGCCCCAAAAAATGGCGCAGTGAAATTTACGAGATTTCACTGAAACATTTTTGGCATCATTTTGGCACCCATTGAAATCAATGGGCCTCCCTGTGCTTTGCTGCACTAGCCTCAACATTTTTTATGCTAGTGCAGCAAATCGCCACAATAGCGTCAAAAATGTTGACGCTTTTAGCCTTTAGGTGGTACTATTGGTTTAAGTCATTGAATCAGTGACTTTGTAACGCTGACAGCAATTATTATACACACAGTTGAAGCACTAATAAACACAAATATGACACATTTATTTTTTATAAATATAGCTCTATTGAGCTGTATATAAACCGGACTATACAAATCGGCATAGTACAAAATGTTGTGTCCCAAACACAGCAAAGCAAAACTACATATTTCTATGTGGAAGAAATTCCAAAAGTGGGAGCGTGCATTTTTTTTATTATACAAGTCTAATCTCCCGTAGATCCCAATTTTAGGCAAACCACAGATTGCATAATTTCCTAGTTTTCTTATTCTTGCTAGGCCTGGCCAAAATTTGTATTACACCGGAATAATAGGAGTAATTTTGGTAATTTCGTGTTAATCTTTTGATGTGAAATTAATAAAAATTACACAGTTAAACCCGTTTGCGCAATTATGAGTAATTTGGCCCAAAATTACTAGCACAGGAGCAACAAATTTACAGAATGCTAGTGACTGCTGCTGTTCGTGTTCTGTTGCATTTAATTCTATTTTCTTAACGCAAAATAAATCTGTGGGTCTATTTTGGATGCAAGGGTGCATTTTGCTCTAAGAAAATAGAGCTAAATGGTTGTTTATGCTTCTCCTGTAATTCCACAAAAATCTTGCTTAATTTTGCTGTCATTTCGCATAATATGCTGTTATGCAAGTTATGCCCACCCCTAATGTTTACGCCATCAATGTAACTTTGTCTCACACAGGACTTTTTGGAGCAGAAAACACTTAGGGCATCAGTACGAGTTTGGCGGTCGGACTGCCAGACCGTCATGTTGGCGGTCCCAAAAAGACCGTCATGTCGGCGGTCTGTCAGGCTGCCATATTACAAGTTATACAGGCAGGACCGCCAAGCTAAAATGGCAGACCACCAGTAGCGCTGTGGCCAGGAAATAGGGGGGTCCAATCTCCAGCTCCGACAGCAAAGCGACCAACCGCCGAGCATATTAGAAGCACACGGTCAGCCATTGGTGGTCTGAACCACAAAGGTTTGCGGTCAGCAAAGCAATAGACAACTGCACCTGAATTAAAAAACAACACAGCTGATGCACACCGTCACACTAGACACACCTTCAAAGGACAATTTTTGTATAGTGTGTGTAGTACAGAGAGTGACCAGACTGCAACTCCGAGGAGGCACTGTTTCTATGAGTCCAAACACCAGACCAGTGACCATTTGTCCAAAGACCCCAGTTTGGCACCTCCCAATTGAAGTGTACTCACCTGGGAAGATAACATTTGTGTAGTGTGTGTAGTACAGGGACTGACCTGAATGCAACTCCCAGGAGGCACTGCTCCTGTAACTTCAAACACCAGCACATTGGTCACTTATCCAAATACACCTATTTGGTAACTCTTAGTTGAAGTGGACTCACCTGGGAGAATACCATGTGTATAGTGTGTGTAGTACAGGGACTGACCTGACTACAACGCCCAGGAGGCACTGTTTCTATGACTCCAAACACTAGACTATAGTTTTCTTCTCCTAATACTTCTGTTTGTTATCTCTCAATTGAAGTGTAGTCACCTCAGAGGATACCATGTGTATAGTGTGTGTATATTACAGGGACTGACCTGACTACGAGATCCAGGAGGCACTTTTTCTATGATTCTGAACACCAGACCAGTGTTCTCTTCTTCAAATACTCCTGTTTGTTATCTTTCATTTGAAGTTTACTCACCTGGGAGGATACCATGTGTATAGTGTGTGTAGTATAGGGACTGATTACAACTTCCACGAAGCTCTGTTACTGTTACTCCACTCACCAGCCCTGTGTTCTCTTCCCCAAATACCATTGTTTGGTAAACAACAAATGAAGTGTACTCATCTGGGGGTATAAGATTTATGTAGTGTGTGTAGACTAGGGACTGACATGAATACTAAGGTCAGGAGGCCTTGTGTCTGCAACTCCAAACACCAGATTAGGGTTCACTTATTGAAAACTGTGTACTCACCTGGGAGGATACCATTTGTATAGCGGTGGAAAGGAGAGGGAGTGACCTAAATGCAAAGCCCAATAGGCCCTGCTTCACTAACTCCAACCACAACTTGCCCAAATACATCTGTTAGTGAACTCTCAAATGTAGTGTACTCACCCTGTAGGATACTATTTGTCAAGTGTTGGGAAGTAGAGGGAGTGACATGACTCCAACTCCCAGGAGGCCTTGTTTCTCTAACTCCAAACACTAGCACAGTGGTCACTTGTCCAAGTATCCGTTTGTTAACTCTCAAATGATGTTTACTCGCCTGGGAGGATAACATTTGTCAAGTGTGTGTAGTATAGGGAGTAACAAGACTGCAGCGTCCACGAGGCACTGTTTCTTCAACTCAAACCACCAGCACAGTGGTCACATGCTACAATACATGTGTTTGTCAACCCTCAAATGAGGTATGCTCACCTGGGAGTGATCAAGCACAGATTGTGCACAAATCACAGACTTATCTGTCATCATAGATCCATCTTGACTTGCTAACCCAAGATGAAATGTTGGAGGACAGGAATGACACCGTGTAGGAGGCTGAACTGGCTTGTAGTGAGTACCAAGGGGTACTTGCACCTTGCACAAGGCCCAGTTATCCCTTATTAGTGTATAGGGTGTCTAGCAGCTTAGGCTGATAGATAATGGTAGCTTAGCAGAGCAGCTTAGGCTGAACTAGGAGACGTGTGAAGCTACTACAGTACCACTCAGTGTCATATGCACAATATCATAAGAAAACACAATACACAGTTATACTAAAAATAAAGGTACTTTATTTTTATGACAATATGCCAAAGTATCTTAGAGTGTACCCTCAGTGAGAGGATAGGAAATATACACAAGATATATATACACAATAGCAAAAATATGCAGTATAGTCTTAGAAAACAGTGCAAACAATGTATAGTTACAATAGGATGCAATAGGGAAACATAGGGATAGGGGCAACACAAACCATATACTCCAAAAGTGGAATGTGAACCACGAATGGACCCCAAACCTATGTGACCTTGTAGAGGGTCGCTGGGACTATTAGAAAATAGTGAGAGTTAGAAAAATAACCCTCCCCAAGACCCTGAAAAGTGAGTGCAAAGTGCACTAAAGTTCCCCTAAGGACAAAAGAGTCGTGTTAGAGGAATAATGCCGGAAAGACACAAACCAGCAATGCAACAACTGTGGATTTCCAATCTAGGGTACCTGTGGAACAAGGGGACCAAGTCCAAAAGTCACAAGCAAGTCGTAGATGGGCAGATGCCCAGGAAATGCCAGCTGCGGGTGCAAATAAGCTTCGACTGGACAGAAGAAGCTGAGGTTTCTGCAGGAACGAAAAAGGCTAGAGACTTTCCCTTTGGTGGACGGATCCCTCTCGCCTTGGACAGTCGTGCAGAAGTGTTTTCCCGCCGGAAGGACGCCAACAAGCCTTGCTACACGCAAATCGTGCGTTTGGCGTTTTTGGATGCTGCTGGGGCCCAGGAGGGACCAGGAGGTCGCAAATTGGACCTGAAGAGAGAGGGGACGTCGAGCAAAACAAAGAGCCCTCACTGAAGCAGGTAGCACCCGGAGAAGTGCCAGAAACAGGCACTACGAGGATGCGTGAAACAGTGCTCGCCGAAGTTGCACAAAGGAGTCCCCCGTCGCCGGAGACCAACTTAGAAAGTCGTGCAATGCAGGTTAGAGTGCCGTGGACCCAGGCTTGGCTGTGCACAAAGGATTTCCGCCGGAAGTGCACAGGGGCCGGAGTAGCTGCAAAGTCGCGGTTCCCAGCAATGCAGCCCAGCGAGGTGAGGCAAGGACTTACCTCCACCAAACTTGGGCTGAAGAGTCACTGGACTGTGGGGGTCACTTGGACAGAGTCGCTGGATTCGAGGGACCTCGCTCGTCGTGCTGAGAGGAGACCCAAGGGACCGGTGATGCAGCTTTTTGGTGCCTGCGGTTGCAGGGGGAAGATTCCGTCGACCCACGGGAGATTTCTTCGGAGCTTCTGGTGCAGAGAGGAGGCAGGCTACCCCCACAGCATGCACAAGCAGGAAAACAGTCGAGAAGGCGGCAGGATTAGCGTTACAGAGTTGCAGTAGTCCTCTTTGCTACTATGTTGCAGGTTTGCAGGCTTCCAGTGCGGTCAGCGGTCGTTTCCTTATCAGAAGGTGAAGAGGGAGATGCAGAGGAACTCGGCTGAGCTCATGCATTCGTTATCTCAAGTTTCCCCAGAGACAGAGACCCTAAATAGCCAGAAAAGAGGGTTTGGCTACTTAGGAGAGAGGATAGGCTACTAACACCTGAAGGAGCCTATCAGCAGGAGTCTCTGACGTCACCTGGTGGCACTGGCCACTCAGAGCAGTCCAGTGTGCCAGCAGCACCTCTGTTTCCAAGATGGCAGAGGTCTGGAGCACACTGGAGGAGCTCTGGACACCTCCCAGGGGAGGTGCAGGTCAGGGGAGTGGTCACTCCCCTTTCCTTTGTCCAGTTTCACGCCAGAGCAGGGGCTAAGGGGTCCCTGAACCGGTGTAGACTGGCTTATGCAGAATTGGGCACATCTGTGCCCAACAAAGCATTTCCAGAGGCTGGGGGAGGCTACTCCTCCCCTGCCTTCACACCATTTTCCAAAGGGAGAGGGTGTCACACCCTCTCTCAGAGGAAGTTCTTTGTTCTGCCATCCTGGGCCAGGCCTGGCTGGACCCCAGGAGGGCAGATGCCTGTCTGAGGGGTTGGCAGCAGCAGCAGCTGCAGTGAAACCCCAGGAAGGGCAGTTTGGCAGTACCAGGGTCTGTGCTACAGACCACTTGGATCATGGAATTGTACCAACAATGCCAGGATGGCATAGAGGGGGCAATTCCATGATCATAGACATGTTACATGGCCATATTCGGAGTTACCATGGTGAAGCTACATATAGGTAGTGACCTATATGTAGTGCACGCGTGTAATGGTGTCCCCGCACTCACAAAGTTCAGGGAATTGGCTCAGAACAATGTGGGGGCACCTTGGCTAGTGCCAGGGTGCCCTCACACTAAGTAACTTTGCACCTAACCTTTACCAGGTAAAGGTTAGACATATAGGTGACTTATAAGTTACTTAAGTGCACTGTAAAATGGCTGTGAAATAACGTGGACGTTATTTCACTCAGGCTGCAGTGGCAGGCCTGTGTAAGAATTGTCAGAGCTCCCTATGGGTGGCAAAAGAAATGCTGCAGCCCATAGGGATCTCCTGGAACCCCAATACCCTGGTACCTCAGTACCATATACTAGGGAATTATAAGGGTGTTCCAGTAAGCCAATGTAAATTGGTAAAAATGGTCACTAGCCTGTTAGTGACAATTTGAAAGTAATGAGAGAGCATAACCACTGAGGTTCTGGTTAGCAGAGCCTCAGTGAGACAGTTAGGCACCACACAGGGAACATATACATGCACACCTATGAGCACTGGGGCCCTGTGTGACAGGGTCCCAGTGACACATACATATAGGCCACAAACCTATGAGCACTGGGGTCCTGACCAGCAGGATCCCAGTGACACATAACAAACATACTGAAAACATAGTGTTTTCACTATGAGCACTGGGGCCTAGCCATCAGGATCCCAGTGAGACAGTGAAAACAGTGACAAACATCCTGACATACACTCACAAACAGGCCAAAAGTGGGGGTAACAAGGCTAGAAAGAGGCTACCTTCTCACACACCGTACCCCATGTGCAGAACAATGATCCCCAAGGCCTCAAGATGCATAACAAGAATGGTACTGGCATCGGACACATTTACACTGCACTGACCACATGATGACTCCAGTCACATATACAACAAACCCCTGGGTCTGCTTGCATAACACTCAATTAAGCTTCCAAGTGGTCAAAGCCATATCTTGCCTACCCACTATTTTGCCTGCAGTGGTGGCAGGACAGCATTTTCAGGCCATCCTCCCAAGTGCCAATGATCTGCACATTTCAACATCTGCTTGACAGAAACGGGACTGGCATGCTTCACAAATGTCATGTCAGTTCTACCAATATCGTCAGTACTTGCCACAATAGGGTTAACTGCAACTTAACTTTGTATAAGGTCTCTGTTTTCTATAACACTAAACTGTTGGAGGTAGATGTCACAATATACCTAGTAACATTGTTCATTTCACATCAACAGGTTGAGCTGCCACTGGGTACACAGAGGTCACAGAAGAGATGGCCACTACCCCCCCGGATGAAGCCTTCAGAGAAGAAGACACTCCTGGGGGTCTGGGCCTGGACAGTTCTGGCCCATCTGGGCAACCTGGTCAAATACCAACAGTGAGTCTCACTGTGCCCACATCAACACCTCACAGTCTAGTTGCCTCAACATCACAGGCAACCATTCACTCCCCAACCTGTGTACCTAGCACAGTGTCTGCCATCTCATGCCCCCCCAGTCCTGGATGCTGAGTTGCAGTGTAACACTTTGGACAATGAAGGTCCAGGAACCAGTGGGAGAGGGCACCCTGTGGCAAGGGCACAGGCCCTTGGGGTGAGGGTGTATGGAAGAGATGCTGTGGGCCAGCGGGTTGAGGTCACTGGGCTGCTCCTGGCCAGGACACCATCAACCACATCAGGAGTCCCAAAGCATGATGGGCCAGGTCTTGACCGAACTCCGGGATATCAAGCAGCTACAGAGGGACATCCATAGGGACATGCTCGAACAGATGGAAGCCGACAATAACAGCATGGTCTCCTAACAGGGGGCTGAGGGACATTCACCCCTCTCATGAGCAGGGCTTTTCAACAAGTCTACCCCTTCCTTTGACTCACCAACACCAGGTACATCTACATTGGTGCCTGCCACTGAAAGGGAGGCCTGCCAGAGGAAGAACCAGACCCAGTCACCCCAGCCTCTGCAGCAGCTGATCCCCGGCTACCTCAAGCAGTGACATCCAGCAAATAATCCAGTAGGTGAGAATGGCAAGACACCCACCACTGCCAGCAACTGACCTCTTCCTAAAGGACCTCCTTTGTGTGCCACACATCCACTCTGTTGACTGATCCTCAACCACATACCACCTCCAACGGGAGGATCACTCTAGACATTGGACTCCCAATGGTGTGGCATCATGTGGGCTCACATGAAGATGATATGGTGAAGGTATCTGTACAAAGAACAAAACAAAGAGTATAGGCCTTAAACCATACATGTGGCACAAGTCACAGAGCAAGCAAATGGAAAACAAAGTGCATTGCAAGGAAACTGACACAAACAAAGCACCATCATCAAGGTAGGGATGTGTCCAAAGCTATCTTGTCAAGCAGCCTTTGGCTAAATATTGCTGAGTATCAGCACCCTAGCTATTTCTAAAACACTCAACTCCACACATTCTCACAAATACAGTTCATTGTACAGCCACAGTCATAGTCACGGTGAGTAGAGGAGGGCTCCACCAACCCGATCAAGGGAGCGGAACCTGGCTTTCAGGAGCCCAAAAACCCACTCCACTGGCCGCCGTGTTTTTCCATTTACCTCACTGATGCAGACTTCCCCGGGTGTAGTTGGATTCCTCAGTGGTGTCAACAATCAAGGAAGATTTGGATATGCTGAGTCTCCTGTTAAGGAATGGGGCATGAGTGCAACAGAGAGTCACTGACTCGATGATTGTAGCACTTGACATTGCTCACACGCAATCAGAACAGACATGGCTTACCAACCAGCTAAGCCCTCTCTGGTCGTAGTTGTGACATTAGCTGGGGTATGATGCTGTTCTGCATTATGAAGGAATCATGGGTTGAACAAGGATAACGGGAACACACATGTGAGATATAGAGATTAGCCAAACAAACAACTTGCACGTTGATGGAATGGAAGTTCTTTCTGCTGCGATAGACTTGTTCAGTGGCCTGCGGTGGCACCAAGCCAACATGTGTGCCATCAATGGCCCCCACCACACGTGGGTTGTGGCCAAAACCATAGAAGTCAGCCTTCACATTGGCTAAATCCTCACATTGGGGGAACCTGATATAGCTGGCAATTTGTTTTAACATTGCTGACAGGAAAGCCTTCAGTACCAGCCTGAACATAGGTTGTGACATACCAACAGATAGGACCACCGTATGTTGGAAGGACCCTGTGGCTATGAAGTGCAATACTGACATGACTCGTACAATGGGTGGTATGCTTGTTGGATTACTGATAGCTGGCATCAGATCTGACTCCAACTGACGGCATAAATCCACTATTGTCTGCCTATCCAGGCAGTAGTACGTGATGATATGGGTTTCTTCCATGGTCTGAAGGTCTGGCAGTGGACGGTAGACAGGAGGTTGTCACATCCTCCCTCTCCCAGGGCACCTGTGTGTGACAAGGCATGAGTAGTGACATTAGTCAGTGTGTGCACAGCAACAAACATGATGCATGCCAATTGTATCATGTGACAAAGCATTTCTGACTGGGTAGACATGACATCCAGTGCATATCACAGAATGCCAACTACAGAAGGGAGCCCATGGTTTTCAACACGTGTCTAAAACATGGATTTTGACATAACTCATAGATGTGCAATGCAATTGCTGCTGTAAAATGCCATCTGTGGCCTGAAATCTAGTTCAGTAGTGGTTGAGTAGAAGGACCTACATGACAAGACATGATAAAGATGTTTGTTTTGCAACACTACATGTATTGTATGTGTGGTGCAGTTTAGAAAGCCAATACAGCATTTCAGTCCACCAAAATAGCGGATCCGCCCCCGGCCACCAGCGATAGTCATCATGGCGGTAGGAAGTTGCAACCACGGCAGACACAGCCACAGGCTAACGCTATTGCCACTGGGGGTCGCGGGCCAATAGCTGTATCCACCGGTGGTGACGACTGCGTACGTGTTGGACATGTCCGCCATGTTGTGCAGATTCACCCACTTGACTCCTGACACTGCTGCCAGCAACACCTCCATGACCAGAGCTGCTGTGTGCCGCCTCTGGGAGCAATCATGCCACGCCCAGCAGGTGATAGGGCCCCTGCCTTCTCTCCAGAGGAGTTGAAGAGGCTTGTCAGTGTGGTCGTACCCCTTTATGAACATCTCTATGACTAAAGGAGCAGGTAAGTACCTTGTGTGCACAATTTTCTCTGCACTTCACCATCTTTTCTCTCCTCACAGGCTACAGTGTGCCCTTGTGTTTAAGTGTAGGAAAGTACCATCTTGCCTGGCATGTTACCCCCATTTTTCACTGTATATATGTTGTTTTAGTTGTATGTGTCACTGGGACCCTGTTCTCCAGGGCCCCAGTGCTCATAAGTGTGCCTGAATGTGTTACCTGTGTAGTGACTAACTGTCTCACTGAGGCTCTGCTAATCAGAACCTCAGTGGTTATGCTCTCTCATTTCTTTCAAATTGTCACTGACAGGCTAGTGACCAATTTTACCAATTTACATTGGCTTACTGGAACACCCTTATAATTCCCTTGTATATGGTACTGAGGTACCCAGGGTATTGGGGTTCCAGGAGATCCCTATGGGCTGCAGCATTTCTTTTGCCACCCATAGGGAGCTCTGACAATTCTTACACAGGCCTGCCACTGCAGCCTGAGTGAAATAACGTCCACGTTATTTCACAGCCATTTTACACTGCACTTAAGTAACTTATAAGTCACCTATATGTCTAACCTTTACCTGGTAAAGGTTAGGTGCAAAGTTACTTAGTGTGAGGGCACCCTGGCACTAGCCAAGGTGCCCCCACATTGTTCAGGGCCAATTCCCCGGACTTTGTGAGTGCGGGGACACCATTACACGCGTGCACTACATATAGGTCACTACCTATATGTAGCTTCACAATGGTAACTCCGAATATGGCCATGTAACATGTCTATGATCATGGAATTGCCCCCTCAGGCCCAGTTATCCCTTATTAGTGTATAGGGTGTCTAGCAGCTTAGGCTGATAGATAATGGTAGCTTAGCAGAGCAGCTTAGGCTGAACTAGGAGACGTGTGAAGCTACTACAGTACCACTTAGTGTCATATGCACAATATCATAAGAAAACACAATACACAGTTATACTAAAAATAAAGGTACTTTATTTTTATGACAATATGCCAAAGTATCTTAGAGTGTACCCTCAGTGAGAGGATAGGAAATATACACAAGATATATATACACAATAGCAAAAATATGCAGTATAGTCTTAGAAAACAGTGCAAACAATGTATAGTTACAATAGGATGCAATGGGGAAACATAGGGATAGGGGCAACACAAACCATATACTCCAAAAGTGGAATGCGAACCACGAATGGACCCCAAACCTATGTGACCTTGTAGACGGTCGCTGGGACTATTAGAAAATAGTGAGAGTTAGAGAAATAACCCTCCCCAAGACCCTGAAAAGTGAGTGCAAAGTGCACTAAAGTTCCCCAAAGGACAAAGAAGTCGTGTTAGAGGAATAATGCACGAAAGACACAAACCAGCAATGCAACAACTGTGGATTTCCAATCTAGGGTACCTGTGGAACAAGGGGACCAAGTCCAAAAGTCACAAGCAAGTCGGAGATGGGCAGATGCCCAGGAAATGCCAGCTGCGGGTGCAAAGAAGCTTCGACTGGACAGAAGAAGCTGAGGTTTCTGCAGGAACGAAAAGGGCTAGAGACTTCCCCTTTGGTGGACGGATCCCACTTGCCGTGGAAAGTCGTGCAGAAGTGTTTTCCTGCCGAAAGAACGCCAAAAAACCTTGCTAGCTGCAAATCGTGCGTTTGGCGTTTTTGGACGCTGCTGGGGCCCAGGAGGGACCAGGAGGTCGCAAATTGGACCTGAAGAGAGAGGGAACATCGAGCAAGACAAAGAGCCCTCACTGAAGCAGGTAGCACCTGGAGAAGTGCCAGAAACAGGCACTACGAGGATGCGTGAAACAGTGCTCGCCGAAGTTGCACAAAAGAGTCCCACGTCGCCGGAGACCAACTTAGAAAGTCGTGCAATGCAGGTTAGAGTGCCGTGGACCCAGGCGTGGCTGTGCACAAAGGATTTCCGCCGGAAGTGCACAGGGGCCGGAGTAGCTGCAAAGTCGTGGTTCCCAGCAATGCAGCCCAGCGAGGTGAGGCAAGGACTTACCTCCACCAAACTTGGGCTGAAGAGTCACTGGACTGTGGGGGTCACTTGGACAGAGTCGCTGGATTCGAGGGACCTCGCTCGTTGTGCTGAGAGGAGACCCAAGGGACCGGTGATGCAGCTTTTTGGTGCCTGCGGTTGCAGGGGGAAGATTCCGTCGACCCACGGGAGATTTCTTCGGAGCTTCTGGTGCAGAGAGGAGGCAGGCTACCCCCACAGCATGCACAAGCAGGAAAACAGTCGAGAAGGCGGCAGGATCAGCGTTACAGAGTTGCAGTAGTCGTCTTTGCTACTATGTTGCAGGTTTGCAGGCTTCCAGCGCGGTCAGCGGTCGTTTCCTTATCAGAAGGTGAAGAGAGAGATGCAGAGGAACTCGGCTGAGCTCATGCATTCGTTATCTGAAGTTTCCCCAGAGACAGAGACCCTAAATAGCCAGAAAAGAGGGTTTGGCTACCTAGGAGAGAGGATAGGCTAGCAACACCTGAAGGAGCCTATCACAAGGAGTCTCTGACGTCACCTGGTGGCACTGGCCACTCAGAGCAGTCCAGTGTGCCAGCAGCACCTCTGTTTCCAAGATGGCAGAGGTCTGGAGCACACTGGAGGAGCTCTGGACACCTCCCAGGGGAGGTGCAGGTCAGGGGAGTGGTCACTCCCCTTTCCTTTGTCCAGTTTCGCGCCAGAGCAGGGGCTAAGGGGTCCCTGAACCGGTGTAGAGTGGCTTATGCTGAACCGGTGTAGACTGTGCCCAACAAAGCATTTCCAGAGGCTGGGGGAGGCTACTCCTCCCCTGCCTTCACACCATTTTCCAAAGGGAGAGGGTGTCACACCCTCTCTCAGAGGAAGTTCTTTGTTCTGCCATCCTGGGCCAGGCCTGGCTGGACCCCAGGAGGGCAGATGCCTGTCTGAGGGGTTGGCAGCAGCAGCAGCTGCAGTGAAACCCCAGGAAGGGCAGTTTGGCAGTACCAGGGTCTGTGCTACAGACCACTGGGATCATGGGATTGTGCCAACTATGCCAGGATGGCATAGAGGGGGCAATTCCATGATCATAGACATATTACATGGCCATATTCGGAGTTACCATTGTGAAGCTACATATAGGTAGTGACCTATATGTAGTGCACGCGTGTAATGGTGTCCCCGCACTCACAAAGTTCAGGGAATTGGCTCTGAACAATGTGGGGGCACCTTGGCTAGTGCCAGGGTGCCCTCACACTAAGTAACTTTGCACCTAACCTTTACCAGGTAAAGGTTAGACATATAGGTGACTTATAAGTTACTTAAGTGCAGTGTAAAATGGCTGTGAAATAACGTGGACGTTATTTCACTCAGGCTGCAGTGGCAGGCCTGTGTAAGAATTGTCAGAGCTCCCTATGGGTGGCAAAAGAAATGCTGCAGCCCATAGGGATCTCCTGGAACCCCAATACCCTGGGTACCTCAGTACCATATACTAGGGAATTATAAGGGTGTTCCAGTAAGCCAATGTAAATTGGTAAAATTGGTCACTAGCCTGTTAGTGACAATTTGAAAGTAATGAGAGAGCATAACCACTGAGGTTCTGGTTAGCAGAGCCTCAGTGAGACAGTTAGGCACCACACAGGGAACATATACATGCACACCTATGAGCACTGGGGCCCTGTGTGACAGGGTCCCAGTGACACATACATATAGGCCACAAACCTATGAGCACTGGGGTCCTGACCAGCAGGATCCCAGTGACACATAACAAACATACTGAAAACATAGGGCCTGATTCTAACTTTGGAGGACAGTGTTAAACCGTCCCAAAAGTGGCGGATATACCACCTACCGTATTACGAGTCCATTATATCCTATGGAACTCGTAATACGGTAGGTGGTATATCCGCCACTTTTGGGACGGTTTAACACTGTCCTCCAAAGTTAGAATCAGGCCCATAGTGTTTTCACTATGAGCACTGAGGCCTGGCTATCAGGATCCCAGTGAGACAGTGAAAACAGTGACAAACACCCTGACATACACTCACAAACAGGCCAAAAGTGGGGGTAACAAGGCTAGAAAGAGGCTACCTTCTCACAGGTGGGAGCCAGCTGAGATGACCCTTGTCTCACTAGGGGACAGTGAGATGGTTCAAAGAACCCTAGTGCCTGAGAACACTAAAAAGTACAGGCAGTGGGTGACCATTAATGGACAGAGGGTAGAGGCTCTGAGAGACAAAGGAGCCAGTGTGACTACAGTGAGGGGTCACCCGGTGTCTGAAGAGCAGCTAAATCCCCGTGTACTTCACCAAGTAGTTGCAGTAGACAACTCAGAGTGCCGGTGCAGAGTGGCGCAGGTTCCCTTTGAATGGGGGAGCGTCACAGGTTCTTTGAAGGTAGCTGTGAGTCCAACCATGCCTATGGATTGTTTGCTTGGCAATGACCTGGAAGATTCCCCTTGGAAGGAGGTGGGACGCAGGTCACACTTGGAAAATTTGTTTCTGCCTGGGTGGGCCTGTGTGTCTACCCGGTCAATGGCAACCTGTCAGGGTGATCAGGAGACCATGGAACCTGAAAGAGTGGCCCAGGTGTCTGCCATAAGGAAGAAGGGCAAGGGTCGCAGGAAACCAGCCCCAGAAGTTCCAACGGTCCAGGAGGAGGCTGAACCTGAGGGGGAGGCCTTGGAGCCTATAGTGGAATAGGTGGCTGAACTGGGCGAGGTCCGTGAACTGTCACATTGGCAGCAAGAAGGGGGGCCCGCCAGGGCAGCATTCTGTGAGGGCCAGAAAACATGCCCTACTCTGGAGGGTTTGCGGCGGCAGGCTGCAGACCAGGTGTCTGGAAAGGAGCCTGGATCACATTTGATGAACTGGGAGGGTGGCCTCTTATATAGCGAGCCTAAGGTTCCTGAGCCTGGGTCAGCCCGTGTGCTGGTGGTACCCCAGTGCTTCAGAGCCTTCCTACTGGGTCTGACTCATGATGTGCCTTTAGCTGGACATTTGGGGTAGGACAAGACCTTTGAATGGCTTGTCACCCACTTTTACTGGCCCCTAATGCGCAGGCACTCAGATGCTCATTGTAAGTCTTGCCCAACGTGTCAGGCAAGTGGCAAGAGTAGGGGGAAATGCAAGGCCCCCTACAACCTTTTCTTGTGGTTAGAACCCCCTTTGAAAGGGTTGGTATTGACATTGTGGGGTCTCTGGATCCCAAGACAGCCATGGGCAACAGGTTTATCCTGGTATTGGTGTACCATGCCACCGGTACCTGGAAGCCATTCCTTTGAGATCGATCACTGCCCCGGTGGTAGGCCGTGCATTGATGGGGTTTTTACCTGCATGGGGTTCCCTAAGGAGGTGGTGTCCGATGGTGGTACCAACTTCATATCAACTTATATGAAGTCTCTGTGGAGGGTGTGTGGGGTAACGTACAAGTTCACCACCCCCTACAACCCCAAAGCAATGGTCTGGTTGAGAGATTCAACCTCACCTTGAAGGGCATGATTATGGGCTCGTCAGAGCCCTTGAGACGTAAGTGGGACGTCCTCTTGCCATGCCTTCTGTTCGCTTACAGGTAGGTACCTCAAAAAGGGCTTGGCTTTAGTCCTTTTGAGCTGTCGTATGGCCACCCTGTGAGGGGACCTTTGAGTCTGGTAAGGGAGGCTGTGGAGAAAGCCCCTAGTAAACCCCGCCCCCCCCAGGATGTATTCAGTTACATGCTGCACTGAGAAACCAGACTGCCCGCTTCAGAGCTCTCGCACAAGCGAACCTGGAAGCAAACCAGGAAGACATAAAACGCTGGTATGACCAGAATGCCACTCTGGTCGAGTTTCAACCTGGTCAGAAAGTGTGGGTGATGGCGCCAGTGGAGCCTAGGGTGCTCCAGGACAAGTGGACTGGGCCATTTGAGGTGGTGGAGCACAAGAGTAAAGTCACCTACTTGGTGGACTTGCGGACTCCCAGGAACCCCTTGAGGGTCCTGCATGTGAACCGGCTCAAGCCACACTTTGAACGGACTGAATTGTCCATGCTCCTAGCCACAGATGATGGGGTGGAGGAAAAGAGTGAGCCAGTACTTTCGTTTGTAGGTGACTAAGTTATTTCCTATAACTAGTTGTAACTGTTGTCCAAACCTTACTGGCTTACTAGCGGTACCTCACCAGAAACACAATAGTAAAAGGTGATTTGTAGCAGTCGCTTACGCATGGACTCAAAGTAAGATCTCTCAAGGTTGTCGTGGTTAAACGGAAATTACCCTTTTCTCACAGATTTATTTTGTCTCATACAAACAAAGGCAATAACACAGATGCAGTGAAGTTATAATAGTTTTTATTCAACATAACTGCAATTTGTGATAAGTTGCATGAACTGCAATGATTAGGATAATGAATATATCAAGCAACAATATTGTGAAGAAGAGAGTCATTGTTATAAAGACCCCCACCATTGTGCAATATATAAAAGAAATATATGTATATGTATAAGATGGAATAAGCCTTAGTACCCTAAGGAGAATAGGTCTAACCTCCTACCTAAAGGAGAGCTGGGTTTGTTAAACCTAATCTGCCAAAGCCGTGTCCATGAGAGGAGCCCCCAACCCTCGTTACCTTGGAATGAGGTCTCTATATCAGACTCCGCAGGGACACGAAGACTGGGTCAGCGTCAAGATGACTGCAGCATTGGTATCAGCGGTGGTGGCGATGCCCTCTGGTCGGAATCCCTCTGATTATCTGTCTAAAGTGTGATGTATTTATACAGATCTACAAGGTCCCCTGATGTAAGTGTTATTCATAACAATAGATAACAGGCATGCTTGGGACGGCAATTGATGTCAACAATCCCTCGAAAGTATAGAGAGGGAAAATCCCTAAGTGTGAATACCTACTGTATGTTTGTCTTTCGTGCTTGATCTTGACGCCTTGGTGCAGTGACACTGATAATAGAACCCATAACAAGTGGCCTAACTATAAACAAGGGCGCCATCTTAAAGGAAATAAATAATTAAATGGACTAAGACAGAGCAAGCTAAGTAGGTTAAAAGTCACTAGGTGACGGGGGCACGAGTTTACAAGCCTACGGCTAAGATAACTCCTGTTATCCTGTTAAAAAAAACTAGGATTCACTACACCCTCCCCATTGCCGTAACAGGTATGATGAAGGTAAAGTAACCCAAACGCTAAAAAAGCTGCTTCTGAACTAAAAGCCAAAAAATAAAAACGAAAACTCAAGCTAATAAATGTAGCTAATGATAAAATTGCTGTGTGTTAAAATTCGTTTAAAAAACATACAGAGATGTTAATATCAACTATGACAAGTATAGCAAACTTTTAGTATAATCGCATATTTTGGAACCGGGAAATGGTAAGCAAATTCATCAAATCATGTGTTATATGCAGGATCTTGAAGAATGTCATCGAAGTCACCATTCAAGGATCTCAAAAATGAGTCAACATCGTCTGAAGTGAAATCTATAGCTGGACGGACAAACGGATCCACAGAGCAGAAGTGAGCCACATTCACCATTGTATCGATACTCGCTGCAGCGTCTTCATCCATGTTAGATCTTATAACAGAAGGCTCATAGGTGGCCTCGCGGAGCAACCTCAGTCTCAAGGGGCATGACCGTGTATGAACCCTCATCGGGGACATCAGCAGTTCGTGGTCCACAGGAGATGTTGGTGCAACAGCAAGACAGACCATAGGCAGATGTTCAAAGAAACACCATATGCAGCGGAATACCGGTTGTACACACCAGAGTAGAGGCCAAAATGACAATGACCAGTCAAACTCCAGTTCCACCAGCAAAGGTGTACCGAAGATCCGAACCATGCGTTCACGGCACAGCAGGGTTGACGGGAGTGGCTCCATTGCTCTGTGTCGCTGGAAAGAAACAACCACTGCGAATCAGAAAAAATAGCAGTAGTAGTCCGCCAATTAAAGCCAAAATAATTGGAAAGCCACCAAACACACTGGAAAAGAGAGAATAGATGGCTGATGGGATGACTCCGAAGACAGTCTGGAAGATGGACACGAAACCAGACCCGACAGCCTTAAAGAAATTAACAATCCCAGTTGTGCTTGAAACATTGAATATTCTGGATACCAGCTCTCCAAAGTGTTTGGGGAAATTGGTATTTAAAAGGGATTGTATCTCGGCTGATGATCTCGCAATCTGGAGAGCATACGTCTCTTTTGCGGATGTCAAGGCGACCTGTTTTTGAAACAATAGCGCCTTCAGTCTACTCAACTTGTCATAGTTCACATTAATAGTATCTATGTGGGGCCACATTTCAGATACTTTTATCTCTCGTGGGGGGGGAAACAAAACATGGCCACAACACGTAACGACCTTCGTGACAGAGATTGCGTAGGCAATTCCAGGTCACAAGCCGCAACAGCTTTCATCGTTCAGTAGAACATAACTTCCATTAGAAAGTACATGAAACACTGGACGAATCAAGGGGACTGGAGTACCTTTCAGAAAACAGGCCAAATTTGCGACCCCCGCATTGCAAAGACCGTCAAGAGACACCTGTTTGCATATCATAGAATGACGAACAGCAGTCTCACATTCACTTCTGCTAAGAAAGACCTCCTGTTCACCGTTCAAACATCGATATTCAAAGGGCAACTCCCACTCTTCCTTAATAAAGCTATCTCCTAGCCGTTCATATTGTCCCACTGCAAGATGTTTCAGGCAGCTCGAGAAACGAAAGGTCGAAAACGGTAAATTAATAATGCTGTGTAAGAGCCAGATAGTTGAAGGACTCTATGCTACTGTGAAGGGCAACTTATCTAACTTCTCTACTTGAAGCAGGGTGAAACGAGCCTCCCTTTTAGCCATTGTTTCTTGTTCCCTGGAAAAATTAAAAGCAGCGAATAGTTAACTCCCATTAATGTACTTCCATGGAATGTGGCCACTTCTCAGTGTCTGTAATGCCCAACCCAGCTGCATGATGGAACGTAGCTGTGTTTGCCCATGATATAACCGGGACAAGTCAGTCTGAGTGATATCAATAGCAGACAACACTATATTTGACAGTGAATAAATCCTGTTGGACAGCGTGTTCATGCCATTGTCGACAACAGCCAATGTTTTTTCAAAATTCTCCTTATCAAGTTGCTGTAAACGTGCAGTGGCCTCAATTTGGGAAAGTTTCCAAATTTCATTATACATAGCATATAAAAACCATTTCGAGCGTTGTTTCCTAGGACCTAATAGGAAATCCTGTAAGTCTATACTGTCAGAAAGAGTGTTCAGGTGTTGTTTAACCGCTGTTAAAGTGTTTGTCTGCACCCATTGCTGGCACAGCTTACCCACACTGTATGTTGTAATTATACCTGTATGTTGACCTGATAGAAAGCGAGAGTCAGGCCTGTGAATGGAAAAACCCCCTGAAGAGTCCAAAAAACGCTTTTGACACTCATCAGTGTCGGTGGGCCATACCAACCATCCGCCGGGACAGGAAAGTGAAGAATTATAAGCACCAGCCTTAACCATTGCATCTAGCCTGTCCTCTGAGACATTAAGAAAGTGTTGCCAATCTCTAAATTTTGACGGAGTAGGGATACGGGGCGTGTTTAGATCTTTAATTTTTGCTAACTCTAGACATGATGTCTGCTCAATAGTGTCATTTAAAAAAATCATTTGCACAGGAATCAGGCATGCTCTTAACAAAGCCTCGCTACCCTTACCATATAGGTAATATATAGACCTGTATCTGCCAATCTTGTGTCCCCCATACACTTTTCAAATCGATAGTGTCTTTCCAATATTTGTAACCCTCAATCGAGAGCCAGGAAACGAAGGGATCTGAATAAATCAGTTTCGTATCTGTTAGCAAAAGGTTCCTAATTTGTGCCGGATGTGTTTTAAAATAAAACGAGTCTGCTTTCTTTGTATCATGCCCAGAAAAGTATGTAAATTTGTCACTGTAATACTTTGGACTCCCCACCTGTGGCGTTAAACAGTGTGTGTAGTTCAAGAGAGGCCTATATCTAGTTGCACGGTGTAGGTAGTGATGTCCCCAATTGTTATAGCAGAACATTTCCCCATAATTGATTGTATAATCATATACATCATCACTTCCAAAAGCGGAGTAGTCCTTCATTTCAGTAAGCATTGAATCAACTGTTTGAACATCCCAATCATCAAAGACAACATTAGGTGTAATAACATCAGACATTGAAATTCTGAACACGTATGGTATTTGAATTATCTCTGTAGGCCCGTATATATCGAACAGAACTTTGTCCCACACAATCCCATCAGGAATTGGAATAGCTGTAATATTGACAGGGGACAAATCACGTCGGACCTTATGTGAAGAATGATGTGGTGTTAAAATTTCATCAACAGGCTCCACAGAGGAGCGATCAGCAATGTAGTGACCATTAATCAGTAAAAAGAAAACAGTCACAAAACCAATCCATAAAAATAATGCAATAAATGTCAAACAGAACCATAGATAGTTCCATGGGTATATCAAATAGTTCTTCGTAAGCCATCGATACAGTTTGCTACTTCTCGAAAGTTTGTCAGTCTCAGTTGAGGATGTATCCGAAGAAAAATCATCAATGTCTACGAAATAGCCAGAGGAAGTCTCCGCAAGCACAGGACCCGGTAAATTCTCATCCACCGCTTGTGGAGGTTCTTGATATACAACGTTATTAGCCGTGGAAGTGTTTGTGTAAAATACAGCCAAATCCTGAAGCGGGGTGGTCACCGAAGTTGTTACTGGAACCAACAAAAGTTCATTTTCCGCCCTCCCCATGGTCGAGGAATTGTCTGGAACAGCAGTGGACATAGTTGCATAGTCACTAGTAGTGATATTCATCCTACTATGTAGATGGATGTCCTGTTGGGTAGTGAGAGGGGATCGGGAACTACCCAAGGGGCCTTCTGGTCTACTGTGAAGAATCAGCCACATGGTGTAATTTGATGTCATCAATGGAGATTAATCTGTTTGATTTAGAACCAGACAATGGTGGAAGGATGACAGTCTTGGTACCTTTTGTCCCCAAGACCGGTACAGGTGCCCTGTATGATGGACCAAACTCTTTTTTCACAGTGATCTTCTCACGAACCAGATCCCCAACATTAGGAATCCAGCCAGTCGAAGTTTTCGCCAATTCCCTTATTCCCAATGTGGCAGCACTTGCAGATGATTTATCATCATGAAATTGTTGAAGCTCCTGTAAAACAGTGAGACGTTCTTTTATGTCAAATGGTGTTTCCGCTGCCACCATACCAGGGGCATCAAGATCTGGGACATACATAGGTGTCCCAAAGAGAACCTCATATGGAGACTTTCCCCCCAAGGACCGTCTTGGCAGATTATTCAGTGCTCTCTGGACCCCATATAGGTGATGTAAACAACTGCGGCCTGAAACTAATACTCAAACTGTTAAGGACTGCTTTAGATCACGATTCCGCCTCTCCACGACTGAATTTCCCTCGGGATGGTATGGTGAGGAGTAATGGAGTTCAACACCCATCGTTCTCATGGTGTCCCTGAAAGCTTTAGAGGCAAATGCAGGGCCCTTGTCCAAATGGAATGCTGCAACCGCATATGTACCGATAAAGATCAGCAAATCTTTTATAACAGTCCGGGCGTCAGCCGACCGCTGTGGCCATACCCACAGGAATCTAGAACAGGAATCTACAGCCACTAAAATTTATTTTTATGCACCATCAGGCTGTAAGGGACCACAATGGTCCAGGTACACACATTGGAGTGGCTTGTCTGATACTAAGAGGGATGTCTGCGGAGAGCGTTTGACATTCGAGCCCTTAATTTGCTGACAAATGTCGCAGCAAAGGACATACTGTTTAGTCCGTCTGCATAGACCAGGCCACCAGTATCGTTGTTGTAGAATTGTTATAGTGGCCTGTATAGCAGCATGTGCAGAAGCGACACCTTCGTGTGCGGCCGTAATCAGCTCTAACCTCTGATCTTCATTGGTAATTACTAGATCACCAACTCCAGGAATAGTGGCATAAGCAACATTCAGTGCACCTATATGGTAAGTATAGTTCGTAGGGTATCCTTTCGGAAGGGTCTTGCCTGTAGCCGAAGCTTTAACGGCAATCAGTATTTCATTATCCAACCTCGTCCGAGAACGAGTCACAGCAGCCACAGAAGCCGTAGCTACTGATGCTTTGGCCGCTTCATCAGCCAATGTATTGCCGGCAACGTGTATTCCTATACGTTGGTGTCCTAATGTATGAACTACATGGACACATGGTAGCTTATCTATAAGATCAGCCACCCTTCCCCACAACATTTTGTTTTTAATGGTGTTCCCTTTAGAATCTCTAAACCCGTTCAGTTTCCAATGATTGAGATATTCATTGTATGACTGGACGCAGTAATATGAATCACAGACGATCAAAGTCTGTGTTCCTGGCTCAGAATGTTCGAGCGCTAGAAGAAGAGCCTTAAGCTCGGCCAACTGGGCTGTGCAGTCCCCTAAGGTTTGAGTGTAGGTATTGTGAGGATGGAAAACTCCGTCTTCCATTACCCCGCACATGGCTGCGCAAGCTGCTGAGTATTGATGTTTAGTACCCACAGCCGGTTGTGCCGATCCGTCAGTATAAATGATGGTATTATAACAGTCTATTGGCAATATATGTAGAGGAGCGGGGTACTCCTGTTCATACTGGAGAAATTCTTGTGTCTGAAGTCTCGGATCAAACACATAATCAACATCAGTGGCGGTCAGAGACGTTGCCCATTGAATCCAGCGTGGATGTAATGCCTTAGCGTTTGGTACCCTCGCTTTAGTGACAGCCTCTAAGGCTGGCACCGGGGAGACAACAATAATGCGTTTCCCCTGGGCAAGTGGCCTCTCCTTGATGACGGCCATCTGAACTGCTGTCAGAATCTTTTCTGTGGGTGCAAAGCGTTTTTCAGCATTTGATTATAAGTGTGATTTATATGCAATCGGCACCGTGTCACCCTCATTAAAGGTGACGTAAGTAAATCCAAGGGCACCAGCAATTATTGTGATGACCAAATTTGTTTTACTGTGACGTGTATATAAGTGTCTAGCTTCTAGCATGTCCTGTTGTATGTCTCTAAGGATGTGTGTGTTTTCAATCGTCCATCGTCTGCTAGAAAAGTTGGGCTGAATTAAGTCATATAGGGGGTCATTCCAACCCTGGCGGTCGGTGTTAAAGCGGCGGCCAACCCACCAACAGGCAGGTGGTCAAAAAAATGGAATTCTGCCCCTGGCGGGAACCGCCAACACAGACCGCCACATTAACACTCCGACCGCCACGGCGGGACAAACAAACAGCACGGCGGTCACCGCCAACAGACAGGCGGCAGACAATGTACCGCCCACCCTATCACAACTCACCAATCCGCCACCTTTTCCGGGGCGGGAGCCCCGCCGATAAAAACACGGTGGAAACAGACTACGAATGGGAAAACGCTCACCTCTATACACTCCACGAGGAATCTGGACAGCATGGAACCCGAATTAAACATCCTACCAGCTATTGTCTACCTGCTCCTCTACCAGGAGCACGAACGCCGGCGCAGATGACAACGGTGAGTACTGCACCTACGACACAGGGGAGGGGGGACGAGAAAAGGTTATGGGCACACACATACGGGACACACCCACCCCCCACCCCCACCCCCCAAATCCCTACACACCAATGCAGATCAACAAGTCAGAGTGACACCCCCAAACCCCCTGGAATAATGCAAAGACAAAATAAAATGATCATTAAAATTGAAGTATATTATAGCATATTTGAAGTTAAGTGAAATATGAAATAGATAAACAAAATATATAACAAAATGAACAATATATACATAGCTCAAAAGTCCGGCACTTATTCGCTACCGTCCATTGTTCGTGAGCCAATGTCCATAAACACATGGGCAAAGCCCACACACGAGACCCGATTCCATTGGAGAGAACACTGCTGGGGCATCAGATACTAAAACTACAGGCACCTCAGGGGGAAGGGAAGGAGGGGCACCTCAGCCACATGAGTCCACGACGCCAGATCCACGAGGGGCCTCCATGCCCACTGCTGCATCCTGGGGAGTGCAAAGCCACAGTCTCTCAAGTCTCTACAGTGGGTGGATTGCCCACTGCTGCATCCTGGGGAGTGCAAAGCCACAGTCTCTCAAGTCTATACAGTGGGTGGATTGCCCACTGTTACATCCTGGGGAGTGCAAAGCCACAGTCTCTCAAGTCTATACAGTGGGTGGATTGCCCACTGTTACATCCTGGGGAGTGCAAAGCCACAGTCTCTCAAGTCTCTACAGTGGTTGGTTTGCCCACTGTTACATCCTGGGGAGTGCAAAGCCACACTCTTTCATGTCTCTACAGTGGGTGGGTTGACCACTGTTACATCCTGGGAAGTGCAAAGCCACAGTCCATCAGGTGGATTACAGACTCCACTGGTTATGGAGGAGGCATGTTGGCCAGAGTGCTTTGTGAAGCCCTGCCCGACACAGATCCGGCCCTGCCAATGGGCCAGCGGGGCTTGAGATGAAGGGCCCAGCGGAGCAGTTCAGAGACGGCGGTGCCCAGCGGAGCGGTGCTTGAGATGAAGGGCCCAGCGGAGCGGTGCTTGACAGGAAGGGCCCAGCGGAGCGGTGCTTGACAGGAAGGGCCCAGCGGAGCAGTTCAGAGACGGCGGTGCCCAGCGGAGCGGTGCTTGAGATGAAGGGCCCAGCGGAGCGGTGCTTGACAGGAAGGGCCCAGCGGAGCGGTGCTTGACAGGAAGGGCCCAGCGGAGCAGTTCAGAGACGGCGGTGCCCAGGGAACCAGATCTGGGCAATATTTCCTGCTCAGTCACCATCCGACCTTTCGCTTGCGGGGCCCTCCTGTGCTGGAGTCCTGGGCCCGTGGGTGTCCTCCGTCACACCCGAAATGGGGCTGGTGGGGCCCTCCTGTGCAGCTCGCCTGCTGCCGGACTTGTCTGCCCTGCTGCCCTTGCCCTCCTTTGCCGAATCTCTGGGGCCCTTGCCTCCCTTTGTTGATGTGCCAGGTGACGGTGCAAGGGTAGTGTCCTTGGGGGCAGGCGTCTCAGGCCTGTCGCGCCGACCCTTCCCTTTTTTGGTTCTTTTCCCAGGGGGTGGGCTGGCTGTCCCATTGCTGCTGGCCGATGTTCCTGCCCTAGGAGCCGGTGGACTCCAATAGCCCTGAACTATGGTCCTAGTAGGTGCAGGGCTTGTGGTGGCTGAGGTGCTGTTTGGACTCTTACGAGATGGAGGGGGTGGGTCAGGTGATGCAAAGAGGTTAATTTTGGAGAGGAAAAACATTTTAGGAGCAATGGGAAGGGTAGGTGCAGTGGGTATGGGAGTGGAGGAAGAGGATGTGGTTGTAGGAGAGTCAAGTGTGCTGTCTTTGGGTGCAGGTGCTTGTGACGGAGGCTGTCGTGAGGTGGATGGCTGTTGGGTGGGTGGCTGCCTGCGTTTGTGTGGTTTGGAAGAGGGGGTGACAGACACAGTGGGAGAGGACACAGGGGACGTGTAAATGGCAGTGGGGGTGGTGACTGCACGTGTGCGGAGTGTTCTGGTGGGTGTGCTGGTGATGGACGTACTGGCTGATGGTGGTGTGCATGCAGGTGTGAGTGGAGACGTCACAGGGAGGGAGGAGGAAGACGAGGAGGAGGGGGACACAGAGGAGGCAGTGGCTGTTGGCATGTCTGCATGTGGATGTTGCTTGGGTGAATGCTTGTGTGATCTGTGGTGCTTATGTCTGGATGAGCTGCCCTTGGGTGTTGAGGTGTGTGCAGGAAGGTCTGTAGGTGTGTCTGGGATAGTCAGAGGAACAGGGGAGTGGGACTGGGTGGAGGGAGTTGGAGGTGGGAGGCTGGAGACAGGGACAATGGCTGCCGTCAGTGCTGAGGCCAGAGCGTTGAACGATCGCTGATGGGCAGCCTGACCCGAATGAATGCCCTCCAGGTATGCATTGCTCCGATGCACCTCCCTTTCTACCCCCTGGATGGCATTCAAAAGGGTAGACTGCCTAACAATGAGCGTCTGGAGGAGGTCAATGATCTCCGCACTGAGGGCAGCAGGGGTAACTGGGGCAGGGCCTGAGGAGCCTGGGGCGAAGGAGATGCCCGCCTTCCTGGCCGAGCGGGCACAGGGCGAAGGCTGAGGGGCTGCTGGGAGGGCGGAGCTGGTGCGCTGGGTGGCGGCTGTACCTGTTGTTGCGGTGGGCACGGATGTTGCCGCCACCACAAGGGAGCTCCCTTCCGAGGACGTGTCGGTGTCACTGACGTCTCCACGGGTCCCCGTTGTGGAGCTCCCCTCGCCCTCCGTCTCACTGGTGAACTCGGAGTCGGTTGCATGGCCCTCCGGGGCCATGTGAGATGCAGCTCCCTCGTGCGCCGATGCCACTTCTCCTCCGCCTGATGATGCTAATGCACACATGAACAGGAAAACCAAAAAAAAGGGGGGGGAGTAGAAACAAAGACATGTTGAGTGCATGCATTGGCAGAGAGGACAGACACAGAAGCCACCTGCACTAAGCCGCGCACTCGGGGTACACTACTCAAATATTGTGACTTGGCCTACAAGTCTATGGACGACAAATGCACACATAGGTGAGCCCGGGCCATGGATAGCTGTACTTAGCACCCTACAGAGGTGGGGGGCGGGGGCACAAGGCCATGCCTTACGGAGGGGCCAAGCCTACAGAAACCGCCCTGGCCTAGAGATAGCCACAGCCCTCCCCCCCACCCAGACACCTCCACTGTGCGCTAATATAGCAGAATGTGCTGATACTCACCCCCTTGTGTCTGCTGTGATGTCCTCACGCACCCATCCAAATCGGGGTAGGCCACCGCCAGGATCCGGGACATCAGGGGGGTCAATTGCCGTGTGGCACCCCTCCTAGGTTGGGAGGCCATCCCCAGCAGAGCCTCGACGGTCTTTCTGCTCCCGCGGCGGATGTCCTCCCACCTCTTGCGGCAGTGGGTGCCCCGTCTGTTGTGGACCCCCAGGGCCCGGACGTCCTTGGCGATGGCACGCCAAATGTCGACCTTTTGATGGGCGCTGACCTATGTGACATGTACAGGGTGGGAAAATAAATATCATCACTTTTCTGCATGGTCGATGTGAGTGGCCCCCCCTCCCCAACCTTGCCATGTGGCACATGCTCTCATCTGTCGTGCAATGCATTCCTCATTCGCTCCCCTCACCACCATCGTTCATTCACCCCACTCAACCCAGGCATTGCCCACTAAGCATGGTCCCAGTGTAGGTGTTGGTCTGGAGGACCGTAGAGTAGCGCATACTGGGGGAGGACCCCATCCATGAGTGTCTCCAACTCTTCTGAAGTGAAGGCAGGGGCCCTTTCCCCAGTCGCAGCAGCCATTGTCACTTCCAGACCGAGGTCACAGCAGCACTTGCAGTATAGGTCCTCTCCTGTGGATGATCAGGTCTCGAGTGATTAAGCAGATAGAAAATGGCGGTCACGCCCGCGGCGGTGCGTACCGCGGCGGTGCGTACCACGACCGCCGGCGCACATCCTCATTGGCTCCTGAAACCCATAGGGTTCAATGTTAACCAATGCGGCTTTGCACCGATGTCTTCGACCGCCTACAGCCACGGTGTGCCACGCCATCGCAATGAGCTCACATCCCATTGTCACACTTCACAGGTCAGATAGCCGCCATTTCAAAGGCCCACATGGCTTAATTTCTACTGCGTCACACAGGCCTAGGCCTTGCATTGCCACTCATACAAGCCATTCAATGCATAGAGAATTGTGTACTGTGCAAGCTGTGTGAACATACCTGTGGGTTGATTGACTCTGTGCTCCATGTTGTCCTTCCTAGGCACCGTCCGCTGGGACTTGTGAGGAGATGGATGGCTGTTCCCGTGTACAGACCGCTGGTGGACCTGTCGACAATGGAAGAACGACATGTCATACTCACATACAGACTTGACCGTGCCACTATACAGGAACTGTGTGCCCAGCTGAAGCCAGACCTGATGTCACCCATCCGCCAACCCACAGGGATTCCCCCTCTAGTGCAGGTTCTGTCAGTACTCCATTTTTTGGCAAGTGGATCATTCCAAACAACAGTGGCCATTTCATCTGGGATGTCTCAGCCTATGTTTTCTAAGGTTTTGTCCAGAGTGTTGTCTGCCTTGATGAAATACATGCGGAGCTACATTGTTTTCCCTGAGGTGGAGGATTTGGCTACAGTGAAGGGTGATTTCTATACCCTTGGACATATTCCCAACATCATTGGTGCCAATGATAAGACCCATGTGGCTTTGGTACCCCCCAGAGGAAGTGAACAGGTGTACAGGAACAGAAAATTTTATCATTCGATGAATGCCCAGGTGGTCTGTTTGGCTGCCAGTACATCTCCGATGTAAATGCCAAGTTCCCTGGGTCAGTGCATGACGCCTACATCATGCGAAATAGCAGCATCCCTTATGTGATGGAACAGCTACAGAGACACCGTGTGTGGCTAAGAGGTGACTCTGGTTACCCCAACCTGTCATGGCTACTGACCCCAGTGAGGAATCCCAGGACCAGGGCAGAGGAACGGTACAATGAGGCCCATGGGCGGACTAGGAGGGTGATCGAGCGGACCTTCGGCCTCTTGAAGGCCAGGTTTAGGTGCCTGCATATGACAGGTGGATCCTTAATGTACTCACCAAAGATGGTGTGTCATATCATCGTGGCCTGCTGTATGCTTCACAACCTGGCTTTGCGACGCCAGGTGCCTTTCCTGCAGGAGGATGGTCCAGATGGAGGTGTTGTGGCAGCGGTGGAACCTGTGGAGAGTGAAGAGGAGGAAGACGACGGGGACGACACAGACAACAGGGACAGAGTGATACTACGGTATTTTCAATAACACACAGGTAAGAATCAACACCAGCATTTTACAATTACTTACAGTCTCCTGCCTCTCTACTGTCTGGCCTATTCCCCCAATATATGTTAACTGAGTTGTGACTTTCCCTTCCAATTTCAGAGATGTGGCCCCAACTGCGTGACCTCTGCTTTGTTTCCCCATGGACTACAGCCGTGTGACAGTGGTATGTTTTCATCACTGTGTAACTGGACATTTTGGCCGCATTATGTTTAATACATTTGTTCACAATACAGGCAGACTCCAGATTGTTTTTGTGCAATGCGTGTTTTTATTAAAAAGCTGAATTTAGGGACATGGTGGGAAATCGTGATGGGTGATGGTGGAGGAATGTCCATGGCAGAGTCCAGCTTTTCAGTCTCACAGGTGCATTGTCCATATGCCTGTGGATGGTGGAGCAGGGGAAGTTCAAGGTTGGACAGGGTGACAATGTGGGACAGTGGGATAACATCAGGGGGTATCCTTTGCTGGCGGGGGTCTTGACATCCTACTCTGTCTTCTTACGAGATCTCAGGCCCCGCTTGCGGGGTGGTTCTTCTTCTGCAGGAGGTGGGGTTCTGGTGGCCTGTTGTTGTGTGGGAGCCTCCTGTCCACTAGCGCCGGCGGATTGGTTGCCTGTTCTTGGTCCATGCTAGTGACAGGGGCCCTTTGTGGTGCCACATGGTCCCGCAATGTGGTGACAATCTGGTTGAGTGCCCCTACGATGGTGCCCATTGCGGAACTGATGGTTGTAAGTTCTTCCCTGAACCCCATGTACTGTTGCTCCTGCATGACCTGGATCTCCTGGAACCTGGCCAGTACCGTCGCCATCGTCTCCTGGGAGTGGTGGTATGCTCTCATGATGGAGGAGAGGGCCTCGTGGAGAGTGGGTTCCCTAGGCCTGTCCCCCCCCTGTCGCACAGCATCCCTCCCAGTTCCCCTGTTTCCCTGGGCCTCTGTGCCCTGGACCGTGTGCCCACTGCCACTGCCCCCAGGTCCCAGTTGTTGTTGGGGTGGTGGGTTAACCTGGGTGCCCCGTAGTGGTGGACACACCGCTGATTGGTGTGTCCTGGAGACAGAGGCATGGGCCCGCTGGGTGGGAGCTGTGCTGGTATTCCCAGAGGGGGTTGGGTCTGCTGTGGCCAGTGGCTGTGTGAGGGGAACCGACTGTCCAGAGGTCCCCGATGGTCCGGGCTAGTCATCTGGGTCCAGGGAGACAGAGCTGCTGTCATCACTGATGGCCTCTTCTGGGGGTGGGATAGACATTTCTGGACCCTCCTGGGCGGTGTTGTGGCGTTCGGGTCCTGCAGGGGTATAGAGGTATGGTTATTGCTTCAGTGTGTGCCATATCGGTCAATGGGTGGGTGCCCGTGAACCCCAGTGCTGGCATTCCTGTGTGTGGGCGTTTGTGAGGGTGGCTTGTGGGGGAGATGTGTATGTGCAGTGGGCATGCTTTGGTGATGGGTGTCCATGCTTTGTGGACGCATGCAGGTCTAGGTGTTGGGATTGGTGGGTTGTGATGGTGAGCCATTTGCAAGGAGTAGGTGTGATGGGGGTGAGGGTGGGGGTATGATTTGGGATGCCGGTGGGGTGGGGGTGGGAAGAAGTAGTTAAGATTTGACTTACCAGAGTCCATTCCTCCAGATACTCCTGCGAGGCCCTCAGGATGCAGGATGTGCAAGACTTCCTCCTCCCATGCTGTAAATTCTGGGGGAGTAGGTGGGGGTCCGCCGCCAGTCTTCTGCACTGCGATGTTGTGCCTTGATACCATGGAACGCACCTTCCCCCGTAGGTCGTTCCACCGCTTCCTGATGTCATCCCGATTTCGTGGATGCTGTCCCACAGCGTTGACCCTGTCGACTATCGTTTGCCATAGCTCCATCTTCCTGGCAATTGTGGTGTGCTGCACCTGTGTCCCGAAGAGCTGGGGCTCTACCCGAACTATTTCCTCCACAATGACCCGGAGTTCGGCGTCTGAGAGCCGGGGGTGTCTTTGGGGTGCCATAGGGTGGTGTGGATGAAGTGTGGGGTGGTGTATGTGTTGTAGAGTGTGGTGAGTGTGGTGATGTGTGGTGTTTAGAGCGTGGATATTGTGTGGGTGATGGTGTGGTTTGCCTCTGTGTGATGGTGTTGTCTAAGCAGTGCTGTCTATCTCTGGCTTTCTGACGGTTTTTTTTGTCGTAGGGGTTTGTGGGTGATGTGGGTGTGTGTTTTATATTGTATTGGGTGTGTGGGTGTGTTGTTTGTATGTGTATCAGGTGTGTGTATTTCAAATTGTCCAATGTGGATGTGTTTTGTAAGGGTGTGTGTATTTTGACCGCGGCGGTGTGTACCACCAATGGAATACTGCGGATGAAAGACCGCCGCGTGGATTCGTGGGTCAGAGTGGCATGGGCGTATTTCTGTTGGCGTGACGGTGGAGGTTTGGTCATCGCCAGTTTTTCGCTGGCCGTTGGTGTGGCGGACTTTTGTGGATGTCGGGTTTTTGGCGGTTTGCCAGTTGCGGGTCAGAATGACCGTGGCGGTATACTGCGGCCGCGGCGGTTTTATGGCGGTCTTCTGACCGGCGGTAAGCGCCTTTTACCGCCGAGGTCAGAATGACCCCCATAGTGGTTTGATGCGTTCTGCATAATCTGGAATGTATGTTCTGCCAAAATTAAAGAAACCCAGTAATGACTGTAATTTCTTAAGTGTGTTCGGGGGCTCCAGTTGTGCACACTTCTCTAGGAAGTGCGGGTCCAGGCTCTTCCCCTCATTTGATAGCTCATATCCCAGGAACAATACACTAAGAAAGGCTATCTTGCTTTTCTTAAAATTAAATTTATAACCGAAGGCTGCAAATCCCAAAATGATCCGATCGACCCTCGCAAGATGAATGTTGAGGGCGTCGTCAGTGAGATAGATATCATCCACATAGGACAATGCATCGGAATCAAGCTCGTGCAAAATTGATGTCACACGGGCTGAAAACAGTCCTGGGCTATTTTTATAGCCTTGGGGTAAACGACAAAAGCGTTTCTGAGAGCCAAAGGAAAATGCACTTAGGTCCCTACTTTCATGTGCTAAATTCTGGCAGAAAAACCCATTAGATATATCCAACGTAGTTTTATATTTTTTATGCACTATATTGTTTATCAGTGCTGTGCTGTGTGAATTTTGTATAGCATATGTGCGAGTATGACTGTCTAAGTGTCTATAATCAACCACTATTCTATATGAATGATCTGGTTTTGCAACGGGAAATAATGGATTATTCATTGCCGATGTAGAGGGTTCAATCACTCCCTAGTACTCAAGTTGTGACAGTATTTCCGTCACCGGAGCTTTTGCTTCATGCTTAACAGGGTATTGTGGTTGCGGGTGCGGTGTTGACCTAACGGGAATAATATGACAAGGAGAGTCCTTGTCCCAACCTACATGATTACGGTATAATGCAGGTGCCTGCGCTAAAGCCCATTCAGCAGCATACGCTTTTTTCTCTGCCTCCGGAACAAGATCGGAGAAAGACATCTTCCCCATGTGGGAGCTTGCGGACATGTTCAGGTGGCCAGTCTCTCTCGGCCAACAGGATATCACTAGTAAGTTCATCCCAAAATATCACACTAATAATGCGTTCCACGTCTCCCTCTATCTGAATTGTTAAATCATAAACCCGATCGGGTGGGAGAACGCGGCCATCCGCTGTCTCAACCGCGATGTAATCGCTAGTTGCTGTCGCAACCAGATGATCTTTCAGACTCTGACGACATGTCGTGACCTCTGCCACGCTGTCCAACAGAGTCACGGCCCACCTCTTGTTCCTCAACAGTGTTCTCAATACTAGTAACAGTAAGTGCTGCCACTTTCTTCTTTTTAAATTGTGGATTTTGCTGAGGAGTCTTTTCTTCTTTTTTAATGGTAGACTGTGGCAAGTCGTTTTTTCTTTCACGTATTCCGGACATCGATCTTGATGGCCCCCTCTCTCGCTACGTTTTTCCGGTGCGTCCTGAAAGGAACGAGAAGGACGTGAATCAGTATATCTATCTGGAGTTCTAATGTTATCCCTATTCCTGAGATTATACCTCCTTTCGGAGTACTCCGGATGTGGAGAATCAGCTCTTTTATTTCTCCTGTCTTTTGAAATCTTTTTGTTTGTCCCAGTGCTTTTTAGAACCCTCTTGTGCCTGTTTTGTACCTTCCTTATGGGTGGTACTCGGTAATTCCAATTTTTTTGGTTTGGCTCCCAAACTATCCCGTCCTATACTAGTATAGGTATCGGAAATTATTTTCGGTAGCTGTCTCTCTTGTTCCATATTTGGAGTTTCCCGGAGACGCTGGCGTATTGCCAGTGCCACTGCTTCCCCTTTAATATTACTTAGTATTATCGAGGAGACGGCGTCAAAGTTACGCATCAATTTCATCCCCAGATCCAGGGCCGGTGCAGCCACATGCTCATTTTGTATTTGTTTTAACACTTCCGGTAAATTGGTGTGAGAAAGTAGCCTCTTTCTAGCCTTGTTACCCCCACTTTTGGCCTCTTTGTGAGTGTATGTCAGGGTGTTTTCACTGTCTCACTGGGATCCTGCTAGCCAGGGCCCAGTACTCATAGTGAAAACTCTATGTTTTCAGTATGTTTGTTATGTGTCACTGGGACCCTGCTAGTCAGGACCCCAGTGCTCATAAGTTTGTGGCCTATATGTATGTGTTCCCTGTGTGGTGCCTAACTGTCTCACTGAGGCTCTGCTAATCAGAACCTCAGTGGTTATGCTCTCTCATTTCTTTCAAATTGTCACTAACAGGCTAGTGACCAATTTTACCAATTTACATTGGCTTACTGGAACACCCTTATAATTCCCTAGTATATGGTACTGAGGTACCCAGGGTATTGGGGTTCCAGGAGATCCCTATGGGCTGCAGCATTTCTTTTGCCACCCATAGGGAGCTCTGACAATTCTTACACAGGCCTGCCACTGCAGCCTGAGTGAAATAACGTCCACGTTATTTCACAGCCATTTTACACTGCACTGAAGTAACTTATAAGTCACCTATATGTCTAACCTTTACCTGGTAAAGGTTAGGTGCAAAGTTACTTAGTGTGAGGGCACCCTGGCACTAGCCAAGGTGCCCCCACATTGTTCAGGGCCAATTCCCTGGACTTTGTGAGTACGGGGACACCATTACACGCGTGCACTACATATAGGTCACTACCTATATGTAGCTTCACAATGGTAACTCCGAATATGGCCATGTAACATGTCTATGATCATGGAATTGCCCCCACTATGCCATCCTGGCATAGTTGGCACAATCCCATGATCCCAGTGGTCTGTAGCACAGACCCTGGTACTGCCAAACTGCCTTTCCTGGGGTTTCACTGAGCTGCTTCTGCTGCCAACCCCTCAGACAGGTTTCTGCCCTCCTGGGGTCAAGCCAGGCTTGTCCCAGGATGGCAGAACAAAGGACTTCCTCTGAGAGAGGGTGTTACACCCTCTCCCTTTGGAAAATGGTGTGAAGGCAGGGGAGGAGTAGCCTCCCCCAGCCTCTGGAAATGCTTTCATGGGCACAGATGTGCCCAATTCTGCATAAGCCAGTCTACACCGGTTCAGGGGACCCCTTAGCCCTGCTCTGGCGCGAAACTGGACAAAGGAAAGGGGAGTGACCACTCCCCTGACCTGCACCTCCCCTGGGAGGTGTCCAGAGCTCCTCCAGTGTGCTCCAGACCTCTGCCATCTTGGAAACCGAGGTGCTGCTGGCACACTGGACTGCTCTGAGTGGCCAGTGCCACCAGGTGACGTCAGAGACTCCTTCTGATAGGCTCCTTCAGGTGTTGCTAGCCTATCCTCTCTCCTAGGTAGCCAAACCCTCTTTTCTGGCTATTTAGGGTCTCTGTCTCTGGGGAAACTTTAGATAACGAATGCAAGAGCTCATCCGAGTTCCTCTGCATCTCTCTCTTCACCTTCTGCCAAGGAATCGACTGCTGACCGCGCTGGAAGCCTGCAAAACTGCAACATAGTAGCAAAGATGACTACTGCAACTCTGTAACGCTGATCCTGCCGCCTTCTCGACTGTTTTCCTGGTGGTGCATGCTGTGGGGGTAGTCTGCCTCCTCTCTGCACTAGAAGCTCTGAAGAAATCTCCTGTGGGTCGACGGAATTGTCCCCCTGCAACCGAAGGCACCAAAAAGCTGCATTACCTGTCCCCTGGCTCTCCTCTCAGCACGACGAGCGAGGTCCCTTGAATCCAGCAACTGTGTCCAAGTGACCCCCACAGTCCAGTGACTCTTCAGTCCAAGTTTGGTGGAGGTAAGTCCTTGCCTCCCCACGCCAGACTGCATTGCTGGGAACCGCGACTTTTGCAGCTACTCCGACCTCTGTGCACTTCCGGCAGAAATCCTTTGTGCACAGCCAAGCCTGGGTCCACGGCACTCTAACCTGCATTGCACAACTTTCTAAGTTGGTCTCCGGCGACGTGGGACTCCTTTGTGCAACTTCGGGTGAGCACCGTTTCACACATCCTTGTAGTGCCTGTTTCTGGCACTTCTCTGGCTGCTACCTGCTGCTGAGAGGGCTCCTTGTCTTGCTCGACGTCCCCTCTATCTCCTGGCGCAATTTGCGACATCCTGGTCCCTCCTGGGCCACAGCAGCGTCCAAAAACACTAATCACACGATTTGCAGCTAGCAAGGCTTGTTGGCAGTCTTTCGGCAGGAAAACACTTTTGGACGACTCTCCACGGTGTGAGGGATCCACCATCCAAAGGGGAAGTCTCTAGCCCTTGTCGTTCCTGCAGAAACCTAAGCTTCTACTGTCCAGTAGCAGCTTCTTTGCACCCACAGCTGGCATTTCCTGGGCATCTGCCCATTTCCGACTTGCTTGTGACTTTTGGACTTGGTCCCCTTGTTCCACAGGTACCCTCGACTGGAAATCCATAGTTGTTGCATTGCTGGTTTGTGTCTTTCCTGCAGTATTCCCCTATCACAACTTCTTTGTCCTTTGGGGAACTTTAGTGCACTTTGCACTCACTTTTCAGGGTCTTGGGGTGGGCTAATTTTCTAACCCTCACTATTTTCTAATAGTCCCAGCGACCCTCTACAAGGTCACATAGGTTTGGGGTCCATTCGTGGTTCGCATTCCATTTTTGGAGTATATGGTTTGTGTTGCCCCTATCCCTATGTGTCCCCATTGCATCCTATTGTAACTATACATTGTTTGCACTGTTTTCTAAGACTATACAGCATATTTTTGGTATTGTGTACATATATCTTGTGTATATTTCCTATCCTCTCACTGAGGGTACACTCTGAGATACTTTGGCATATTGTCATAAAAATAAAGTACCTTTATTTTTAGTATAACTGTGTATTGTGTTTTCTTATGGTATTGTGCAAGTGACATTAGTGGTACTGTAGGAGCTTCACTCGTCTCCTAGTTCAGCCTAAGCTGCTCTGCTAAGCTACCATTATCTATCAGCCTATGCTGCTAGACACCCTATACACTAATAAGGGATAACTGGGCCTGGTGCAAGGTGCAAGTACCCCTTGGTACTCACTACAAGCCAGTCCAGCCTCCTACATTGGTTGTGCAGCGGTGGGATAAGTGCTTTGAGACTACTTACCACTCTTGTCATTGTACTTTTCATAAGAGAAAAATATACAAAACAAGTTCTGTGTGTGTACACATAACTAAAACGTTTTGCATTATCTCTTTTCACTCTTTTCCAAAGTGCTGAAAAGTACTTCTAAACTTTCAAAAAGTTCTAAAAAGTTTTAAAAGTTTTTTTTCTCTGTCTTTCTAAAAAGCTATGACAAACTTTTTTCTCTTTTTCTATCACTTTAACTCTCTCTAAAAATGTCTGGCACAGGCCAAAATGTTGATCTGTCCAAGATTGCATATGATCACCTTAGCTGGAAAGAAGCAAGGAGTCTCTGCATAGAGAGAGGTTTGAGTGTAGGGAAGAATCCTTCCTTGGAATTGTTACTTAACATGCTTAGAGAACAAGATAAGGCTAAAAGTGCCCCATCTGTTGAAAAAGTAGCTAATGGTTCCCAATCTGATCCAGGGACTCCCCCAGGAAAAAGTTCAGGAAAGAAACTTCCAAGCCTGCCCATTACTAGACAGTCTAGCATAGTTGGTAATGATGAACCATACAAATAGTGTTGTCTCACATCATAGCAAAAGCATTTATTCTCACCACAGTGGTACTGATGTTTCTGTTAGCCAAGCTGTTAGGGTGCCCTCTGTAATGGTTCCCAATCTGATCCAGGGACTCCCCCAGGAAAAGATTCAGGAAAGAAACTTCTTAGCCTGCCCATTACTAGACAGTCTAGCATAGTTGGTACTGAGGTGGAGTCTCATCATACAGATGGTGTGCTCTCACATTACACTGTCAGCCAAGCTGTTAGGGTGCCCTCTGTAAGGGACAGGTCTCCTTCTGTTCATTCTCATCATACTTCTGTGTCTAGGAATGTCGCTCCCACCAACCCTGATGACAGATTGTTAGAAAGGGAACTCAATAAGTTGAGGGTGGAACAAACCAGACTGAAGCTTAAAAAGCAACAGCTGGATTTGGATAGACAGTCTTTAGAACTAGAGAAGGAAAGACAGAAGTTGGGTTTTGAAACCCATGGTGGCAGCAGCAGTATTCCCCATAGTCATCCTGCAAAAGAGCATGATTCCAGGAATCTGCATAAGGTAGTTCCCCCTTATAAGGAGGGGGATGACATTAACAAGTGGTTTGCTGCACTTGAGAGGGCCTGTGTTGTACAGGATGTCCCTCAAAGGCAGTGGGCTGCTATCCTATGGCTATCATTTAGTGGAAAAGGTAGGGACAGGCTCCTTACTGTGAAAGAAAGTGATGCCAATAATTTTACAGTTCTAAAGAATACACTCCTGGATGGTTATGGCTTAACCACTGAACAATACAGGATAAAGTTCATAGAGACCAAAAAGGAGTCTTCACAAGACTGGGTTGATTTCATTGACCATTCAGTGAAGGCCTTGGAGGGGTGGTTACATGGCAGTAAAGTTACTGATTATGACAGCCTGTATAACTTGATCCTGAGAGAGCATATTCTTAATAATTGTGTGTCTGATTTGTTGCACCAGTACTTGGTGGACTCTGATCTGACCTCTCCCCAAGAATTGGGAAACAAGGCAGACAAATGGGTCAGAACAAGGGTGAACAGAAAAGTTCATACAGGGGGTGACAAAGAGATCAATAAGAAGAAAGATGGTGAAAAATCTCAAGATAAGCATGGGGATAAGGGTAAAACCAAAGATCCCACTTCAAATCTTAAACACTCTTCAGGGGGTGGGGATAAAACAAATTCTTCCTCTTCTTCCCAACCTACACAATTTAAAAAGCCTTGGGCCCATATTTATACTTTTTGACGCTAAACTGCGCTAACGCAGTTTAGCGTCAAAAAATTTAGCGCCGTCTAACGCCATTCTGAAGCGCCATGCGGGCGCCGCATTTATGGAATGGCGTTAGCCGGCGCAAGCAGACCGGCGCTGCCTGGTTTGCGTGGAAAAAAACCACGTAGACCAGGCAGCGCCGGCGTTGGGAAAAAATGACGTTAGGGCGTCTTAAAATGGGGCAAGTCAGGTTGAGGCAAAAAAATCGCCTCAACCCGATTTGCGCCATTTTTTTACGACGCCCAGACGCCATTTCATGACTCCTGTCTTAGTAAAGACAGGAGTCATGCCCCCTTGCCCAATGGCCATGCCCAGGGGACTTGTGTCCCCTGGGCATGGTCATTGGGCATAGTGGCATGTAGGGGGGCACAAATAAGGCCCCCCTATGCCACCCAAAAAAAAGTAACAAAATATAAAAAATAATACTTACCTGAACTTACCTGAATGTCCCTGGGGTGGGTCCCTCCATCCTTGGGTGTCCTCCTGGGGTGGGCAGGGGTGGCAGGGGGGGTCCCTGGGGGCAGGGGAGGGCACCTGTGGGCTCATTTTGAGCCCACAGGCCCCTTAACGCCTACCCTGACCCAGGCGTTAAATAGTGGCGCAAATGCGGGGTTTTTTGACCCGCCAACTCCCGGGCGTGATTTTTGCCCGGGAGTATAAATACGACGCATTTGCGTCGCCGTCATTTTTTTAGACGGGAACGCCTTCCTTGCATCTCATTAACGCAAGGAAGGCGTTCACGCAAAAAAATGACGCTATTTGCCAATACTTTGGCGCTAGACGCGTCTAACGCCAAAGTATAAATATGGCGTTAGTTTTGCGCCGAATTTGCGTCGAAAAAAACGACGCAAATTCGGCGCAAACGGAGTATAAATACGGGCCTTGGTGCTTTGTGTGTAAAAATAGAAGCCATAGGCCAGGGGATAAGTCCTGTCCAGGTAAACCTCCTGAGCCTACCACCACTAATACATCAAGCTCTAGTGCCCCTAGCAGTAGTGGTACTAGTGGTGGGACTGCTGGCAACAGTCAAGTTAAGGGTGTAGTTGGGTTCACTTATGGGCCCATAGAAGAAACTGGGGGAGTCAGTCCTAAGACAGTTTCTGTCACACCTAGTGGCATTGGCCTTGCCACACTGGCTGCTTGTCCCCTTACAATGGATAAGTACAGGCAGACAGTTTCAATAAATGGTGTTGAGGCCTTGGCCTACAGGGACACAGGTGCCAGTATCACTTTGGTGACTGAAAACCTAGTGCATCCTGAACAACACATCATTGGACAACAGTATAAGATTATTGATGTCCATAACTCCACTAAGTTTCTTCCCTTAGCTATAATTCAGTTTAGTTGGGGTGGAGTTACTGGCCCTAAGCAGGCGGTGGTATCACCTAGCTTACCTGTAGACTGTCTCTTAGGTAATGACCTAGAGGCCTCAGGTTGGGCTGATGTAGAGTTTTATGCCCATGCAGCCATGCTGGGCATCCCAGAGGAATTGTTCCCTCTCATTTCTACTGAAATGAAAAAGCAAAGGAGAGAAGGCCTGAAAACTCAGGATCTCTCGCCATCAACAGGTAAAAAGGGTATCACAGTATCCCCTAACCACCCTACCATTCAGGATACCATTCCTGTGGTGGGAGAAACCTCTCCTGGGGTGGCACCTGTTCCAAGGGAATCATCAGCTGGCAAAGCTGGACTCCCTGAGGTAGAAGTACCTCTCTGTGGGATAACTAACATTGGTGAGAAAAAGAGCACCATTTTAGTTAACATGGAGCATCCCTCCAACCCTCCCAGAGAAACTTTAGTGCAGAAACCCTGCACTGCCTCACAACACTTAGGACAGCATCCCTGCCCTAGTGTGGAGCTCATAGGACAGCATCCCTGCCCTGCTCCAACTCAAGAGAAACAGCATCCCTGTTCTCTCTTCCAGCCATATGGACAAAGTTTTTGCCCAGCTATGGCTTTACTGAGACAGCATCCCTGTCTGGCATTTCCATCACTACAAATAGGTTCAGTGGACAATTCCCACTGCTCTAAACTAAAACTTACTGATAGAAACTCTTAAAATACATCTTCACATTGTTGCTTAGCTAAAAAACTTCAAACAGGGTGGTTTACATCCCCACAGGGAAGTAACCATATAGTGGATGATAAAGGGAGTAACCAGTCTATTGCAGAGCTACTCTCTACTTATCACCACTTAGACAATAAAGTCTCAACTGGCCAAGGTTAGCCTTATTGTCCTTCGTTTTGGGGGGGGGAAGTTGTGTGAGAAAGTAGCCTCTTTCTAGCCTTGTTACCCCCCCTTCTGGCCTGTTTGTGAGTGTATGTCAGGGTGTTTTCACTGTCTCACTGGGATCCTGCTAGCCAGGGCCCAGTACTCATAGTGAAAACTCTATGTTTTCAGTATGTTTGTTATGTGTCACTGGGACCCTGCTATTCAGGACCCCAGTGCTCATGAGTTTGTGGCCTATATGTATGTGTTCCCTGTGTGGTGCCTAACTGTCTCACTGAGGCTCTGCTAATCAGAACCTCAGTGGTTATGCTCTCTCATTTCTTTCAAGTTGTCACTAACAGGCTAGTGACCAATTTTACCAATTTACATTGGCTTACTGGAACACCCTTATAATTCCCTAGTATATGGTACTGAGGTACCCAGGGTATTGGGGTTCCAGGAGATCCCTATGGGCTGCAGCATTTCTTTTGCCACTCATAGGGAGCTCTGACAATTCTTACACAGGCCTGCCACTGCAGCCTGAGTGAAATAACGTCCACGTGATTTCACAGCCATTTTACACTGCACTTAAGTAACTTATAAGTCACCTATATGTCTAACCTTTACCTGGTAAAGGTTAGGTGCAAAGTTACTTAGTGTGAGGGCACCCTGGCACTAGCCAAGGTGCCCCCACATTGTTCAGGGCCAATTCCCTGGACTTTGTGAGTGCGGGGACACCATTACAGGCGTGCACTACATATAGGTCACTACCTATATGTAGCTTCACAATGGTAACTCCGAATATGGCCATGTAACATGTCTATGATCATGGAATTGCCCCCTCTATGCCATCCTGGCATAGTTGGCACAATCCCATGATCCCAGTGGTCTGTAGCACAGACCCTGGTACTGCCAAACTGCCTTTCCTGGGGTTTCACTGCAGTTGCTGCTGCTGCCAACCCCTCAGACAGGTTTCTGCCCTCCTGGGGTCAAGCCAGGCTTGTCCCAGGATGGCAGAACAAAGGACTTCCTCTGAGAGAGGGTGTTACACCCTCTCCCTTTGGAAAATGGTGTGAAGGCAGGGGAGGAGTAGCCTCCCCCAGCCTCTGGAAATGCTTTCATGAGCACAGATGTGCCCAATTCTGCATAAGCCAGTCTACACCGGTTCAGGGGACCCCTTAGCCCTGCTCTGGCGCGAAACTGGACAAAGGAAAGGGGAGTGACCCCTCCCCTGACCTGCACCTCCCTTGGGAGGTGTCCAGAGCTCCTCCAGTGTGCTCCAGACCTCTGCCATCTTGGAAACAGAGGTGCTGCTGGCACACTGGACTGCTCTGAGTGGCCAGTGCCACCAGGTGACGTCAGAGACTCCTTCTGATAGGCTCCTTCAGGTGTTGCTAGCCTATCCTCTCTCCTAGGTAGCCAAACCCTCTTTTCTGGCTATTTAGGGTCTCTGTCTCTGGGGAAACTTTAGATAACGAATGCAAGAGCTCATCCGAGTTCCTCTGCATCTCTCTCTTCACCTTCTGCCAAGGAATCGACTGCTGACCGCGCTGGAAGCCTGCAAAACTGCAACATAGTAGCAAAGACGACTACTGCAACTCTGTAACGCTGATCCTGCCGCCTTCTCGACTGTTTTCCTGGTGGTGCATGCTGTGGGGGTAGTTTACCTCCTCTCTGCACTAGAAGCTCCGAAGAAATCTCCTGTGGGTCGACGGAATCGTCCCCCTGCAACCGCAGGCACCAAAAAGCTGCATTACCGGTCCCTTGGGTCTCCTCTCAGCACGACGAGCGAGGTCCCTCGAATCCAGCAACTGTGTCCAAGTGACCCCCACAGTCCAGTGACTCTTCAGTCCAAGTTTGGTGGAGGTAAGTCCTTGCCTCCCCATGCCAGACTGCATTGCTGGGAACCGCAACTTTTGCAGCTACTCCGGCCTCTGTGCACTTCCGGCGGAAATCCTTTGTGCACAGCCAAGCCTGGGTCCACGGCACTCTAACCTGCATTGCACGACTTTCTAAGTTGGTCTCCGGCGACGTGGGACTCCTTTGTGCAACTTCGGGTGAGCACCATTTCACGCATCCTTGTAATGCCTGTTTTTGGCACTTCTCCGGGTGCTACCTGCTGTTGAGAGGGCTCCTTGTCTTGCTCGACGTCCCCTCTATCTCCTGGCCCAATTTGCGACATCCTGGTCCCTCCTGGGCCACAGCAGCGTCCAAAAACCCTAACAGCACGATTTGCAGCTAGCAAGGCTTGTTGGCGGTATTTCGGGGGGAAAACACTGCTGCACGACTCTACACGGCGTGCGAGACCTGTCCTCCAAAGGGTAAGTCTCTAGCCCTTGTTGTTCCTGCAGAAACCTAAGCTTCTACTGTCCAGTAGCAGCTTCTTTGCACCCACAGCTGGCATTTCCTGGGCATCTGCACATTTCCGACTTGCTTGTGACTTTTGGACTTGGTCCCCTTGTTCCACAGGTACCCTCGACTGGAAATCCATAGTTGTTGCATTGCTGGTTTGTGTCTTTCCTGCAGTATTCCCCTATCACGACTTCTTTGTCCTTTGGGGAACTTTAGTGCACTTTGCACTCACTTTTCAGGGTCTTGGGGTGGGCTAATTTTCTAACCCTCACTATTTTCTAATAGTCCCAGCGACCCTCTACAAGGTCACATAGGTTTGGGGTCCATTCGTGGTTCGCATTCCACTTTTGGAGTATATGGTTTGTGTTGCCCCTATCCCTATGTGTCCCCTTTGCATCCTATTGTAACTATACATTGTTTGCACTGTTTTCTAAGACTATACTGCATATTTTTGGTATTGTGTACATATATCTTGTGTATATTTCCTATCCTCTCACTGAGGGTACACTCTGAGATACTTTGGCATATTGTCATAAAAATAAAGTACCTTTATTTTTAGTATAACTGTGTATTGTGTTTTCTTATGGTATTGTGCAAGTGCCATTAGTGGTACTGTAGGAGCTTCACTCGTCTCCTAGTTCAGCCTAAGCTGCTCTGCTAAGCTACCATTATCTATCAGCCTATGCTGCTAGACACCCTATACACTAATAAGGGATAACTGGGCCTGGTGCAAGGTGCAAGTACCCCTTGGTACTCACTACAAGCCAGTCCAGCCTCCTACAATTGGCAAGTGTAGGGGTATCATGTGTGGTAGTATAAACGGCAGCGAAGACTGTACCCCAAGTGGCACATTCATCCACCGAGGGAACCATCCCAAACGGCAAGCACATAGTGAGCAATCTATGTTTTTCCTGCAGCCCCGTATGGGGGAACACAGCTTCCTGCTGATTTGTTTTCTGGGCAATCCAGAACGGTATTTTTTCCCGTTCCGCGGGCACTTTAGCCATAATAGTATGCACTGTTTGTGGATTAATCCCAGTAGCCAATTGATATCCACCAGCCACTGGTGGTGCTGGACACGCTGGTATAGTGTTCAATGTTCGCATTACAAACTGAACCAATCGTCTATATAATGCCACTAATTCATTATATAATTTTCGTAAATCTGCGATCGGCATATTCTGTATGCCCAGGTGAGGTGTATATGTGGCAAACGTAGGCCATGTAGGCCCTTCATTACTTAAAGGACCTAGCCTCACCCGTCATAGTACATGCGGTAGGGCACCTTCAAACCAGTTCTGATGCTCTTGATATGTGAGCGATATTTCATGATACTGGTATGCTTCGTATCTTACGGGTATGTTCGCAATGTCATATGTGTGAAATGTGTGCGTTCGTTGGTCAGCCTCAGGAAAGGTAACCCAACAGTAAAACTTTCTGTTTGGTATGCTTCAGTCGCTTCTATAATCAGAGTAACATCCCCACCCTCTTTTGTAAGGCCATGCGCTATTAAATGCTGTGTAAGTGCATGTCTAGCATTTGCAGGAATGTCTATGGTATTAGCCATATTTGTTTAGAGAAACAGAACACCAAAAAAATAGGAGAAGCTTTTCCTTTTGATGAGTTCGAGCTGGAACAACCTACAGCTTAATTAGGTGATACCAGTTCAGCTGAGGAGGATTTTCCCAAAGACCACGGACGTCTCCGTATAATGATACTGAGGGTACCTGTTGTCTGTGAGACAGTGATAGTCAGGGTAACCGTAAATTAGTGCTTAAACACCATCGTTGGTGGCGCCATGTCGTAGTTTGGACTCTTGCTCTGAGCAAGACTGCTGGTCTCAGGATGACAGTACTTTCGTTTGTAGGTGACTACGTTATTTCCTACAACTAGTTGTAACTGTTGTCCAAACCTTACCGGCTTACTAGCAGTACCTCACCAGAAACACAATAGTAAAAGGTGATTTGTAGCAGTCGCTTACGCATGGACTCAAAGTAAGATCTCTCAAGGTTGTCGTGGTTAAACGGAAATTACCCTTTTCTCACAGATTTATTATGTCTCATACAAACAAAGGCAATAACACAGATGCAGTGAAGTTATAATAGTTTTTATTCAACATAACTGCAATTTGTGATAAGTTGCATGAACTGCAATGATTAGGATAATGAATATACCAAGCAACAATATTGTGAAGAAGAGAGTCATTGTTATAAAGACCCCCACCATTGTGCAATATATGAAAGAAATATATATGTATATGTATAAAATGGAATAAGCCCTAGTACCCTAAGGAGAATAGGTCTAACCTCCTACCTAAAGGAGAGCTGGGTTCGTTAAACCTAATCTGCCAAAGCCGTGTCCATGAGAGGAGCCCCCAACCCTCATTACCTTGGAATGAGGTCTCTATCTCAGACTCCGCAGGGACACGAAGACTGGGTCAGCGTCAAGATGACTGCAGCATTGGTATCAGCGGTGGTGGCGATGCCCTCTGGTCGGAATTCCTCTGATTATCTGTCTAAAGTGTGATGTATTTATACAGATAAACAAGGTCCCCTGACGTAAGTGTTATTCATAACAATAGATAACATGCATGCTTGGGACGGCAATTGATGTCAACAATCCCTCGAAAGTATAGAGAGGGAAAATCCCTAAGTGTGAATACCTACTGTATGTTTGTCTTTCATTCTTGATCTTGACGCCTTGGCGCAGTGACACTGATAACAGAACCCATAACAAGTGGCCTAACTATAAACAAGGCCGCCATCTTAAAGGATATAAATAATTAAATGGACTTAGACAGAGCAAGCTAAGTAGGTTAAAAGTCACTAGGTGAGGGGGGCACGAGTTTACAAGCCTACAGCTAAGCTAACTCCTGTTATCCCGTTAAAACAAACTAGGATTCACTATATTCCTGACCTACTGTCTGCTTGAGAAAAGGATGGGTCTGTGGAGGGAGTGAATCTCTCCCCCTCCCTGACCCCAGAGCAGCAGAGGGACTGTCGCCAGGTGTTGGGTAATTTCGCCTCACTGTTCTCCCTGATCCCAGGGGTCACACACTTGTGTACACACGATGTGGACACTGGGGGCAGTCCTCCTGTTAAACACAAAGTTTGCAGAGTGACTGACAGGTTAAGGGCTAACATTAAAGAAGAAGTCTCTAAAATGTTAGCATTGGGGGTTACTGAGTTTTCCAGCACCCCTTGGGCCAGCCCAGTCCCAAAGCCTGCTGCTCCTGGTGCTACTCCCGAACTACGAGTTTTGTGTGGATTACCGGTGACTCAATGCGGTCACCAAGACCGGCACGCACCTAATCCCACGAGCTGATGAACTCATTGACCGGTTGGGTGCTGCCAAGTACCTCAGTACATTTGATTTTACCTCTGGGTACTGGCAGATCGCCCTAGCTGAGGGGGCTAAGGAGAGATCTGCATTCTCCACACCAGACAGGCACTAACAGTTTAGGGTGATGCCATTTGGGATGAAGAAGACCCCATCCAGCTTTCAGAGGCTGGTCAACCAGGTGTTGGCTGGACTGGATGATTTCAGTGCCGCCTACCTGGACGACATAGCTGTGTTCAGTTCCAAGTGGGAGGAACACTTGCAGCACCTCTGCAAAGTGTTGGAGGCTCTGCAGAAGGTAGGCCTCACTATTAAGGCAAGCAAGTGCCAAATAGGGCAGGGTTCTGTGGTGTACTAGGGACACCAGGTGGGGAGTGGCCAGGTGGCACCCCTACAGACAAAAATGTAAACCATTCTGGCTTGGGAGCCCCCCCAAGACCCAGGCTGAGGTGAGAGCCTTTTTAGGTCTCACTGGATACTATAGGAGGTTTGTCAAGGGGTATGGCACAATTGTTGCTCCCTTGACTGAGTTAACTTCCAAAAGGCAGCCCAGATATGTCATCTGGACTGAGTCATGCCAGGAAGCTTTTGATGCCCTGCTGAAGGCACCTAACTATTCCAAGGAATTTGTTGTGCAAACAGATGCCTCAGAGCATGGTATTGGAGCAGTACTCTCACAGCTTAATGAAGAGGGCCTAGATCAACCTGTAGCTTTCATTAGCAGGAGGTTACTTCCTAGGGAACGTCGGTGGAGTGCAATTGAGCGTGAAGCTTTTGCCGTGGTCTGGGCACTGAAGAAGCTAAGACCCTACTTGTTTGTGACTCACTTCCGGGGTCAGACAGACCACAGGCCCCTCAGATGGTTAATGCAGATGATGGGTGAAAATCCCAAATTGTTGAGGTGGTCCATCTCCCTACAGGGAGTGGACTTTACTATGGAACACCGCCCTGGCACTGACCACGCCAATGCTGATGGTCTGTCCAGATTCTTCCAACTTAGTGATGAGAACTTCCATGAGGTTGGGTAGTTGCTCCCCACTCTCAGCTGGGGTGTGGGGGCACGTATTAGACTTGATATCATTGGCATGGTCTCCTCTAACTTTTTGCCTCTACTTTCCAGGTTGCTTCTGTGCTGGACTCTGTCTTTGCTGTTTTGTTTGCTCTGGACACTTTACCACTGCTGGGTTTGTTGGCCTGTAAATCAAATGCTACTTCTGGGCCTGCAGCACTGGTTGTGCCACCCACATTAGTAGCCCTGTAAACATGGCTCAGACTTGCCACTGCAGTGTCTGTGAGTGCAGTTTTAAACTGCTGATTAGACTTGGCAAGTGTACCCACTTGCCAGGTCTAAATCTTACCTTTTTATACATGTAAAGCACCCCTAAGGTAGGCCCTAGGTAGCCCCAGGGGCAGGGTGCAGTGTATGTTAAAGGTGGGACATGTACTTATGTGTTTTACATGTCCTGACAGTAATATACTGCCAAATTCGGTTTTCACTGTTGCAAAGCCTATCTCTCTCATAGGTTAACATGGGGGCTGCCTTTACATATTATTTAAGCGCAAATTCCATTTGGGAGCAGATACATATGTAGAGTTTGGGGTTTCTGAACTCACTATTTAAAAAAACATCCTTTAAAGAAGTTGGTTTTTAGAAAGTAGGCATTTTCTTGCTTAAACTATTCTGTGACCCTCCTTGTTTGTGGATTCCCTGTCTGGGCCAGTTTGACAGTTGGGCTGTTTTCACCTCTTCTCTAGACAGTAACAATGAGGGAGCTGGGATGTAGCCTGCATATCCTGATGGGCGATCTGGGCTGAGGGGAGGGGCAGAGTGGTCACTTACACCTGAAAGGGCTATGCCTGCCCTCACACAATGCAGTCTCTAACCCCCTGGCGTGTCTGGGACCTGCCCTGGACAAGGCAGGATCTTGAAAACAACAGAGACTTCTCTTTGAAGTAGGCCTACTTCAAAGGCAGAAAGGGGTAGAAGAAGAGCACCCAAAACCCCTGAAAATCAGATTACTTCTGGAACCAAGAGGAACCTCTGCCCGGGAGAGAGATGGAGAAGCTGGAGGAGGAGTACTGCCCCTTTGCCTGTGACTGTGCTTTGCTGGGTTGGCCTGCAGTAGCTGCTTCTGCCTGAGAGAGGACAAAGACTGACTTTTGTGTAACTACCCACTGGTGAAGAATCTCCAAGGGTTTGAACTGAGCTTGCCTCCTGTTGTTGAAGTCTCAGGGACAACAAAGAATTCTCTCTGCCAGCACTTAGACTTTCTGCTGAGAGTCCTGCCTGCCAAGTGGTGCCCTAACCTGTCTCTGGGCCCTTGAAAAGTGCAGCTAGTGGAAAAGGACAGAAATCCACGCAAAGACCGCCATGCGGGGAAGCTTTTGACGCACCACCTGCCTCACGGCTGATAAACGACACAGCAGATAAGGCCTCTCGGCTAAGATCGATGTGCCACCTGCATCGCGGCTGGGAGATCGATGCAATGTGGCTGGAGGAACGACATGCAACACCCGCAGTGGCTGCTGTTAATGACACAAGCCACCATGCAGCGCGGTTTCTTGACAGTGTGTACCGGATTTCAACACAACATCTCTGGGTGCGGAAAATCAAGGCAAACTCTGCCCAGACCCGAGGTGCCCGTCCGGAGCGGCGCATCGGAGAAGAAATGGCGCACGTCGACCCGACTGGAGGAGGAATAACGCACGTTCTCCCTTGCAGGTGAGAAATCGACGCATCACTGGCCTTTTTTGACACACACTCGCCCGTGCAGCTTTATTTTGACGCTACCAGGGTACTTTTGTGAATAACAGCATTCTTACTGTTTCCTAAGGATTAATGGGGTCATTATGACCCTGGCAGTCACTAGACCGGCAGGGTCACGATCGCGGTCGGACTGCCGCCAAAGTGGCGATCCGACTGTGACATTATGACAGTGAGGAGCCACCACGGTCAAACCGCCGACACCACCAGGCTGCTACCAGCCTGCAGCCTGGCGGTCCTGGTGGTTGTAATCCGCCAGGGCAGTGCTGCAAGCAGCGCTGCCCTGGTGATTACGAGTCGCCATCCGCCAGCCTGTCCATGGAGGTAAACACCACCATGGAAAGGCTGGCGGTATGGGGGCCTTGGAGGCCCCTGGGAGCCTCTGCACTGCCCATGCACTTGGCATGAGCAGTGCTAGGGCCCCCATGCACAGCCCCATTGCGCATTCCACTGCCCGCCAATGTCATAATGAGGGCCTAAGACTCTTAGGGACAGATGTATCAAGCCTTTTTGCATTCGCAAACGGTCCGAATGCCCGTTTGCGAATGCAAAAGTGCCTTTCAGGATGTATTAAAGGCATTGGCAATGCAATTTTTAGGCATCGCTAAATAGCGATTCCTTAAAATTACAAGCCTGTTTAGAGAATCGCAAATTGCGGATTTTTGTCATTTCGGTCTTGTTTCGTTTAGCTAAATATTACCTGTTTTTCTAAACCTGTATTGTGTCATTTTGTTATGTTTTCACTGGGTTACTGTGTGTGTTGGTACAAATACTTTACACATTGCTTCTGAAGTGAAGCCTGCCTGCTTGTGCCAAGCTACCAAAGGGGGTCAGCGGGGGTTAACTGAGGGTGATTCTCTTTTACCCTGACTAGAGTAAGGGTCCTTGCTTGGACAGGGGGTAACCTGATTGCCAACCAAAGACCCAATTTCTAACAGTATGGGTGTGTGCATGGGGGGTTGAATGCTAATATGAATGCTGAAGTGAATGCGTGTATGAATGTTTAAGTGAATGCATGTATGAGTGTTGAAGTGAATGTCTGAATGATTGTTGAAGTGAATGCGTGTATGAGTGTTGAAGTGAATGCGTGTGAGTGAATCTGTGTATGTTAGTGTTGGTGAATGAGCGTATGCGGGGTGTTTGTGGATGTCTGTGTGCGTGTGCATGTATGCGGGGAGGGTGGGGGAGAGGGGTGTTGTACCTGAAGGCGGTGTGAGGGGTTCTGGTATGGAGGGAGAGTGGGGGGTATTGTACTTGTTGGGGGGAATGGGGGGGAGTCATCTGCCGGTGACAGGGAAGAAATTCCCTGTCACCAGTGGCCTTTCCCCCAGGGTTTTAGTGGTGGTGCCACCGCTGCGGAAACCCTGGTGGAAAGCCGGCTCAAAATACCGCTGGCGGTCTTTATTGGACTGCCAGGTCAGAGATGCTCATCTCTGGCCCGGCGGGTCCAACCGCCCTAGCAGTCTGAGCGGGAATGAGGCCAACCTGCCACACTCATAATGTGTTGGCAGTGAGACCAACACCGTGGCCCTGGCGGTCAGTGGACCGCCAGTGTCATAATGAGGGCCTAAGTCTACAGTGTACATTTCCATGCCAAATGTGTAGCATATCTGAGCAACATTACTACTACCTCCATGACTCCATTGGGACAAATTTCACTTGGTGAAGTGTGCCTTATTGATATGTTTCCAGAGTGACATGAGTATTTCCATGTCACCTTCTCCAGGCTACTGTACTGCTGTCAGCAACATAGCAGGTTTTCGGAGCATGATTTCTTAATGTTGTGTTATTGTGTATGAGGCAAATAGATGTGCGCATGGCCTTGTTTGGGAGCTGTGGTAATGAACTTGGCATTGGCCTACTATTGTATGACAACAGGTAACTGAGGTATGCTCCATGAGACAAACCACTGAAGGTGATGTGGTCTCCTACTCGTTCAATGGTTACTGTGATTACACATCCTCAGCCATGCAATTGTAGTTGTCTGAGATCCTGTTTTGTGGTACTGAAAAATTCTGGACCCGTGTTATAAACATCGTCGTATCACAACGATTTTGGTATCAGCAGACCGAGAATGATTAGAATAGTATGCACAAGCATTTTATTCATATTCGGGTAACGAAATCACCCGAAAATCAGAGTTTCCGTCCTGAACCCTCGTGTTCCATTTAAACGATAGCCATTTTATGATTGCCCTCACATAGGCCAATGTCTAATGCTGAAAACGAGTCTGAAGGACACGTACATCTTTGCTGACTCCTCTGTGACCTGGGCAAGCTGACTCCACTGCCTGAAGCCAAACCTGTTCGGCCAGTTTCTTTCCCAGTGGCCGAATGAGATTAGTATCAAGGCACAACACATCATAAACCTTTCATCACACACAAACCATGCCTAATCTTACACACACCTGTCCCTGTTTCTCTCTTTATGACTTGCTTTACAAGGAGGAGGTGCCCGTTTATATTGGGGGTCCATCGATATCTGATGAAAGTACTAAGCCTTGCCGGGTAATTGATCGAGGGCTGGACAAACTGGAATATGGGCTTGTCATCATAACCCTGCTATTTCTTTGTAGTGAAAATATGTGAATGGTCAACTGTAAAATAAAGAATGTTTGCCTAAAGCATAATATTTTGTATAAAAGAGAAGGTTAGCTTTGCAAAGGGAGCAGTCTCCTGAGAATATACACCGTGTTGTACTTCTAGGATACCTGTTACTGGCTGCAGCCAATAAACAAGATCTTTGACTTCACCAAGAAGAGACTGTGTTTCTGTAGTCTGAAACAGGAAGGACTCGAAGTCTTAGGGTGTGTTCCCTGGCACCACTGGGTTCTGAAAAACCCAGCACTTCAGTTTACCGCCGTGGACAGACTGGCGGTTGGGGACTCATTATCCCCAGGCCAGTGGTGCTTGCACTGTGCCCTGACGATTACGACCGCCAGGCGGAAGCCTGGCGGTATGTTGGAGGGGCCGGTGGTATGGCCGTGGCTATTGCACCATGGTCATAATAGCTGGTGGAACACCTCCAGCCTGTTGGCGGTGTTACCGCCAGCTTACCACCAGCCGCCAGGGTTGTAATGAGGCCCATAGTGTCATGTCTGGCCTACAGAGATCTTTTCAGGGTCTGGCCTCCTTACTGATGGCAGCCAGTCACCCCCCACCTTCAGTCCTCCCTCCACCTCCCTCTCCCCAATCCGAATTCTCCATCCCCCTACCTATCCCAAGCACACAGACGATCTACACACACCCACCTCAACACAGAAAAGCAGCACACATAAACACAAACACCACAAAACACACTGGCTTGCAAGCACTCATCCGACACTTACACACACAACAACATAAGCCACCACTTTCCCAGACACCCCCACCAGCCCACACACCACATCAATCATACCGACAGGCACCACGACAACAGACTGTGACACACCCACTACACCCACCATACCCACAGACACCACCCCAACAGGCACACAGACATCCACCACTTCCACCATACCCGCAGCCACCACCCCAACAGATGTACAGACTACCACCACATCCACCATACCTGCATCCGCCACCACAACAGACACACATCTCCACCACTACAAGCATACCCACACACACCACCCCAACAGACACACACACATCCACCACTCCATCACCCAGCACATCCACCTCCCAGGCCCCCAAGACACGCAAACGTCCACACTCACACATGCAACAGACTCCACACAAATCTAAGCATACCTCACACATGCACACACCCAAGACATCCACAATGACACAATGACACACCAGACAACCACTCCCTTAACCTCCAAATCCATACCCCCTCTGATGATCGTCCCCGTGACCCTAAGGAAATCATTTTGTTTGAGCTTGCCCTTTCCTCAGTTCCCTCCACCCGTCCCAAACCCAAAAGGCCCCAAACCACATCCTAACACATCCCTTTCACCACAGGGAGTGGCTATAAATGGACTAAAGAGGCCCGAGATGGCTTCAGGATTACGCTGCCTTCGTATTATGTGCTCGCACTTTTAACTGCAGCAGCCGCGTGTTTAAGAGGAGAGCTTTGAGTACTGGCACCTTTTTATTTACAAATTAAGCACTGCCCCTCCCAAATCTGACCCCCCAAGGATGATCCCTGAAGTGCCTGCCCACTTGATGCCCCTTCCTGTGGAGATTCCCTGGCAGGAGTCAAGAGTTGGCACAGTACTGTGCTATGAGGGACTATAAAATGGACTGCCCAATGGCCTTGTACAATTTGCATTTGGTTAAGAATAAACCCAAACAGTTGTTTTTTGGGTACACATTTGCCCTGCAATTCGTTTTCTGCCTGATTAATTTGTGTTGTCTGCCCATAGTTGAGTGTGTTTGACCCTGCTTGCAGATCCATTTGCTATTGTTAGCAATATCTGACTTTGTGGGCAGTGCTGGTGTCACCCAAGACAAAGGTAGATGTTAACTGTATGGATATGTGTTTGTTAATGCAATTCTGATGTCATTGCATTGTGTTCTGTTTGGTATGGTAAGTATTTCATTTTGTGTTGCCCGATGTCACCAATGTGTGGTGTTAAACTTCGCCCTCTGATATGGTTTATACATTTGTCTCATGTATTGGAGCTCAAGTTCTGTTTGTGCAAACATGGAGGGTGTGCAATTGTGCTAGCTTCCTTTACAATTGACTGCGCACATGTCCATTTTGTTGTGTGTACCTTACAGCTACTTCACCTAGGTGTATGGCCCATGCTGATGCTGTTGTATTTGCACTCTTAACTTGCAATTCGACATTGCGCAGATAAGCATGTCACTTATCTCTGCTATTGTTTGTCCCTGAGAAAGCTGAAGGGTCAGTTCCTGTGCAAATGTTGTTTTAGGGGCATGTGCAAAGTGACATGTGTCCCAGTGTAGCATCCTTCCCTGAGTGCCCCTGATGCTGCCATCCCTATTGTGCAAGTATTGTTTACATAGTGCGCCTTGCGTATTGGACTCTCTGTGTATTGTGCCTCCCATTATCCTTCCACTGCAGGGCTGTTTAATGGGAGTAGTGTTTGTGTTCCATGACACACCCATACATATGTGTTTTGAATGTGAAAGCAGACCATGGCATGTGAGGGATGTGAGGGTGTCAGTTGTATTTGTAGATGTGATGTTGCTGTGTTGTTGTTGCTGTGTGACACAATGTTGTGTACACTTCACTGTTCCTGAGATTGTCAGACGTGTGTTTTTGTGTATTGTGGCAGTGCAGTGTGTGCGACCTGCCCAAAAGGGGCGTTTAATGGCTGTGAATGTGTCCTTCTCTGTGAGTGACTTTGACTGTGTACACAATGACAAGTGTACTTGGTGCCTGTAGCGTGACCCCCATATCAAGTGGCTGACGGAGCACCGACCTGGGGTTGAGCATAATGACACAGGTAGGTTGTGTACTTACAGTCGGTTGCCTCCATGGCAGCATGGATTTTGGTCTCCTTTGATGATCAGCAGCAGGACATGTGTGATGGGCACCATGGCGCCACCGGACGTGTAAGGCTGCCTGCAGTTGAGTTGCTCCCTTTATACTCTCCGTTCCTGCCTGCTGAGACGTGGTGGTTGGACTGCCACAGTCACAATGATTTTCATGCCGACACCTATCCAGAACTACTACACCTAAAATATTTTGGCCTATTTACAAAGGTAAATTTACACAAGAGTAAATCCACACATGTAAATATACTCTTAGACTTTGTGGTACATGTAGTACTTCTGCTTTTTGACAATTTCTGAGTGTAAATTTCCTACAAAGTGTAGACTTTAAGTGTAGACTTTAACGTCTCCATCCCCTGAAACCAGGAAGTAGAACCAAATTCACATGTATAAAGTTACTACTAGTAAATTTTCACACATAGGTGGAGATCTCTTCCACTGTGGTGGACATATCCCGACAATAAAGTGAAGGGAATATTTGTAAAAGTTCATTGAGCTTTAAACAATATTAAAATATGAATATGTTAAATATTAATGCTAATTATATGTATATTTTTAAAACATAGAACACAAGTAAAAAATGAATTTTAAAGAACTATTTAATTAATTTAAAGACATCAAATGAAAATTATTTTATGAAGTTATTTAAAAAATCGTCAGAGTGAAATGTTTTTATACATATATATATATATATATATATATATATATATATATATATATATACATACATATATATATATACAAATATATATATTTTGTACCATTACATTGAATTTGTATACATTTTAGAACTTCAAAATACATGATTTATGCTGCAATTTATTTCCTACCGGGTACTCCTTTCAGTGCCTGACTCCATTATTTTCTAAGGAAGAGTTTTTTTGGCCATTTAGGCTGTAGTAACTTTAGAAGTGTAGTTTATGAATAGGAATGGGCTTCCACTTGTGTTTGCATATTCCTCCTCTAAACTCCTCCTAAATCCTGCCTAAACCTCCTATTCCTCCTCCCTAAGCCCCTATCATTTTGCAATAAACATTCTCCATTTTCCCATAACTTTCTCGGTCCCTCGCACATTTACTACTACGTAGTTAACTTACATGTCAGGAAATTCCTCCGTAGAAAAGACAAAAGAGGATGCAGTTTGTAGAGCAGGCCCTTAGTTTTTGCAAGAATTACACATACTCCACATTAAACAAAGTGTGCAATGTAACCTCAGTAGTTTTTCCACATGCTTTCTAGATCAGGGCTTCCTAGCATACAACAGAAGCAATACTCCAGGGGTGTTTGATTGCATTTGGGCAGCCTCATTGAAATGTTTGTGAGTCATCCTTTCCAGTGTATGCATCTCTTTATTCTTTATCAGTTGTTATAGTGACTACGGCTCATGCAATGATTCCCCCATTCCTGGTCTTGTGCTCTTCTCCCTTGTGTGCTGTCCACTCCCCCTTCTTCCCTTTCCTTTCACTGTCTTGTAATCACTGCTTGGGGTTTCCTTTTCATTGCTTTCTTTTCATGCACAGACCTGAAAGAGCATTTAGAACATCTGTATAGCTACATTTTAGCTGTTGTGTGCAGGAATTGCATAGATTCTTTGTTCTTGATTGAATTCATGAAATAAAATGAAATAAATTAGCATTTCTCCCTTACAGATACATTTATTTGAGTGTCTAGTTTGCTGAAATATCAATGTGAATCTCCCACTCAGCAGCAAGCCCATGTTGGGACAGTAAAGAAACCAACTCTACATTCATGTCATGAAATCCGAAAGGGTGTACACACTAATATGAAATCTCCCCACTAATGTGACAGGAGCATTAGAATCTAATAAAGACACAGAGACAAGGGCAATGACTAACCATCTTCACTGTTAAACTCCAGCAGCACAAAAACATTGATTCATGCATGACATAAAAAGTTCATCATGGAAGCTACTAATGAACAAAATATAACCTAAGTGGTAACCCAGATCTCAGAGCCCTTATGATGTTAACGTGTACCGACAAATACCAAGGCAGTACACACTTTAATTAGTCCTGAAAAGCCCCCTACTTCCTTTTCTATAAAGGATCAGCCATGATCCAGAATGTTGAATCTAGGACCTGATGAAAAAGACTTCTGAAATGTGTTCTGCAGTTCGTAGTCTCTAAGAACCTCAAGAGTGTGACACCCAATCAGGCTTTATAATTAAAGCATAAAGATTTAGGTTGTGGCTGGGAAAAATAATGTTCAACTTTCGTAGAATCTAAACCTCCTGTGGCATTAGTGGGGGGTGGATTTCACATTGAATTACAAGACTGAAGGCTTGCTTGTGAAAAGTCTAATACCTGTCATTCACATTGCAGAAAACCTGCACCACTGGTTTATAAAATTAGTTGCTAAAAACAGATTCATGAGACTAGCCTGCTGCTTTCATGAAATCCTCAAAAGGTCCAGAAGAAGCAAAGCCTTTGGACACAATTGCACCTGTTGCATGACGGGCCCCAAACATGGAAATAACACTACTTGTTTCAGCCATGACCAATCAAAGCCAAAGGATGTCTGAAAATGACAGTCTGTGCTTTATAACACTCAAGACAGTGGGCAACACACAATGTTGCACAATCATATACAATTAGCTAAAAAATAAGCATAGATAATGACTCTGCATGGCTATTGATGTAGAATGTGACTATTATGGGAGAAAAGGACCATCCAATGCTGTAAAATCTGACACTTTTTGCAAATACGCAAAGGCGAACTGCCAACTACACCTAGTGATGCGAGCCAGGAAAAGGGCTGCAGGCACCAAATGGTTAGAACAAGAAAATGCAAATGTTCTAGAAGTGACATATTTAGAATTGTGATTTAAAATTGGACTTCAACCATACAGGAGGGCTTTAAATTACAATTCATTAGAGGACAAACATTACATTTCTACCTATTCCCAAATGAAGGTTATTACTTGTTAAATGTAATAAAGTAACCCAATGTTATCCTGTGGGAGAGGTAGGCAGTAGTTAAAAACAAATTTAAGAACTTTTCGTGACCAGTGTAAGTAAAACTTAGAAGTACATGTTCAGTGTTTTAAATACAATGCACCCTGCCCCACTGGCTGTTTAGGGCCTATTGTATGGGCGACTTATATGCTTTAAGAAGGGAGATTTAGACTTGGCAAAAGGTTTATTTTGCCAGGTCAAAATGGCAGTTCAAAACTGCACACAGTGCAGTTGACAGACCTGAGGTATTTAAAAAGGCTACTTAAGTGGGTAGCACACTTAGGCCCTCATTACGACTTTGGCGGTATCTGTGCAAGACCACCATGCAGAATAACGCCACCATACCACTAGTGCCGGTGGTACAGTGACTGTCGTATTACGAGTCACAAAGTGAAAACCGCCCAAAAACAGCCAGAAATGCAACACCGCCAGGCCAACTGACAGCAAAATAACGACTGTTCGACCACCAGCCCCGCCACACCAACACCATTCGGTCTGCCCTATCACGTTTCAGTTAACTGCCGAGCGTTCCAACACGATTGGCGGTGCACACCACCATGGTTCCAAAAGGTACCACCAATAGTAGGCAACACTACATTGGATAGTTTGAACACACCACACCTGAGACACATATACAAACCACACACACCTGTTCATGGCACTATAAAACAGCCCCCCACATACCGACAATCCCTTGCAAAACCTAAGAACAGCACACATAGCGATGGCCCATTTACACAGATCCCATACATCACAGGCATATTGACACTGCACACTCAGCACACACCACACAACTGCATGTTTTGTACAAGGCACACATCACGCTCACATACCAACACCACAACCCACCTGCACCCACAGCCAAACACCCCTACCCCACCAAAATTGCATGTCAAAAAGCTTCCACGTTTTGTTGTGTAGCCATTTTAGTCATAGCTCCATGCTCGTTATTTTAACATATTATGTCTGCCGCTGTGCACTTTAACCTTGATATATTTTATTCGGCTTAATTCTATTATTTTTACAATAGCCACTTTTACGGTCTTGTTTTAGTTCTCTCTATCTAACTGTTTTCGCCTAGGCCAGCACTCTGTTCCCAAACAAGACATTCTTGCTCATTCTGTGCTTCTTCCAATGCTGCAGTAAGATAGATTGCCGGTGAACGTGGTGTAGAGTTTTGTCTCTGACATTCATAGAAAACACACATCCTTACGTAGGGACATTTTCTTGGAACATCAGCTGTTTTATTATAAAAACACTTCCCCGTCCCTTACACGTTAGAGGGAGATTCCAGCCAGAGAACCACAACTGTATGCTGATTGCCAGATGCTTCGCTACAGCTGCTTATGCAAACTTCAGGCCTTTGCTCAGGTATGGGGGATGATGTCTTGCCAGGGGAACCTGAAGGGCAGAATTAGAGCTTAATACGCTGTGCTCTATTATAGCCTAGGTAGGAACTAGTCTATTGACACTAGTGACAATATGGTAGCGCTATTTCTATGCTTTACTCTCCTTGTCACAATTTTAATCTTGTCTTACTGTATCGTCCTGGTTATTGCAGTCCATGCTTTGCTATCTAAGATGCAGTTGCTTTATTAAAGCATTGTTGAAACCTATACTGCCTCTGTTTGTCATTGTGTATGTGAGACTAATGTAACTGGGAGAAACGGATGAGACCTGAGTGACCACGATTTTCCTGAGAAATTAATTATGTCATGCTTTCGGCTGCCCAATCATCCTGCCCTTGGGTTGAGATGGGGCACTGCTAGTTAGCCGGAGCAAAACCCGGATTGGGGCAACAGGTGTCACCTGTAGTGGGTCAGACTCAGTCTCTCACACTGCAAGTGATCCTGCCACTCAAAATTCAGTAGTGTCATAAGAATAATGAGAGCGTACGCAACAGTTTCACTGACAATAAATTGAGGGTCATGGTAGATGAAATCGTCAGGATAGAGCCACACCTTTTCATAGCCCAGGTCCAGCAAACATCATTGGCAAGAAAAACGGAGTTATGGCAGAGGATCGTTGACAGGGTCAACTCAGTGTGCATACATCCACGCACAAGGGAGGACATAAGGATAAGGAGGAACAACCTCAGGGGGAAGGTGTGTTCCATTGCGTCCAGGCACCAGATCGCCCTGAACAAGGCTGGGGGTGGGCCCCCACCTCCACCCCTTGAACTAACATCCTGAAAAGAGAAGGTCATGGACATCATGCATCCTGAGGGCCTGACTGGAATCATCAGAGGGATCGACTCTGGTAAGTCAACAATACCCTGCCAGGCATCAGCCACTCCTGCCCAGCACGCGTCCTGACCACCCATCACTCCCCAATCCACCCCATCCCACACCTCTGCACCATCCCCACACAGTCACCCCTCAATGCATGGATACCAAGCACAATGCCAAGCACCACAACTCCCACAATGCAACACTCCCTATACATCAGAGGAACACAGTCCCACTTCACAGTGGAACACCTGCATGGAAAACCAAAACATATGCCACACCAACTGGCAGCCTCAATTGTGTCCCAACACATGCAATGACAGCAATGTAATCCACTATCCACAACCCTCAATGGCACATGGAAACAATGGCACTATCCGCATCCCCCAAACAATGTCTGCATCACCACAGCTCTCATTGCTATCACTGGAAGCAAGTCAGGCTAGACCATGCAACACACAATGTGACCAACAAAGACATCTACAAAATTGAACTCACTCCCTTACCATCCACAGGTCCCGCTGCCACTGCCATCCCAGCCAGCGGATGCCAGGGTCAGACAGCCCTCCCCAGGATGAAGGTCCCAGTGGATGTCTGGACAGTGACGACTTGCCTGGCCCATCAGGGATGACTGGTCGGTCTATACCCAGCAGCCCCTCCCTGGACACACCAGACTCCCCCTCCCATGTGGCAGCCACACCTCAGCCAGCCTTTCCTCCCTAAACCAGTGGCTCAGGGACAGGTCAATCAGAAGTGTGCCCCACAGTACAGGGGCCAGAGTCAACAGCACACACTCAAGACAATGAAGGTCCAGGTGCTGATGGGAGTGGGCACACTGTGCCAGCGGCACAGGCATAGGGGACTAAGGGTAGTGGGAGGGGACCTGTGGTCCGAGGGATGGGGCAGGCACAACAACATACTGCCCGGACGGCCCTCTCCCAAGTCTTGGGTACATACCAACAAACCCAGAACATGATGGGACAGGTACTCACAACTGTGCAGGAGAACCAGACGCTGCAGGGGGAACACCATCAGGAGGCCATGCAGCAGTGGCAGGCCCTCAATGCCACCATGGCTACCATTGCAGGGGTGCTCAAGAAACTGACCGGCATCCTGCGTGAGTCCTCCACCTACCAGTAAACCCCTTCCACTAGCCACATCCCTACAGAGCCCTCCACTACAGCGGCAGCTAGTGGAATGGAGGCCCTGCCTGAGGACCTGCAGACTACCAGCACCCCTCCCCCTGTAACTGAGGGACCCACACGCAAGCGAGGATGGCCAACCAGACATACTACAGGTTCTGATGCCAAGACCAACACTATCACCAGGAAGAGACTCTCTTTTGAACATTCTCCCTTGTGTGCAACTGACACACCCTGTTGACTGTCTACTGACATCTCTCTGTTCTCCCATGGCCCCCTATACTGGACCCAGACTACACAGCACCTGGCCAGACTACTCTGATGAGTTCATCCACCATGACCCCACCAATCTCCCTTGCATTGCACGTGTCAGTCACAAATGAACACTATTGAGCACAGCTACCGTCTACGTGCTTTATTGCAAGAAGTATCATTTACTGTGGCCTTACATGTTTAACTGTCAACCCACTGTCCTGCCAAAGTTTGGTAGGTGACAGAAGGGGAAGCAAAATGCAGCAGGGATGATAGTGGAGCGGGCAGAGGCTGGACACATGTGTCGAGGGAGGCAACAGGTGATGCAGCAACCAGAATGCACCACACAAATGCCCTGCAAGTAGAACAAGACAGGAACAACATTTACTATAAGATTGAAAAATGCCAACACAACACACATGCACCACAATAACAAAGTACCAAGGGTGAGTTGTCAAGTGTCAGCTCTGGTCATATGACCATGTGAGACCCACATTTCCAAGACAACCATCCCCAATTGTCCGTCCATGACAGCAGACGAATTTAAGGCATGTTCCACAGTCAATACAGTAATGTTACACTGCCTCCCAATGTGTACACTTAGGAGAGGTACCAATACTGTTGACACCACAATGTGTAGCACACATATTGCAGTTGAAGTGGCAGTACAGGATAGAATGGAAAAGCCAAACATGTCACATGTGAAGCAACACTACATCAGGGAAATGATTGAACTGAAATGTGCACAGTAACAACCCCACTTAAGTGAAATGTGACCCCTCAAATCTACCCAGACGCAGAGCTGAACCCAATTCCACCAGTGCTAACAGACACCAGGAGGATCAATGTCATAAGGCAGCCACGAGTACAGGGCACGTGACATACATCTGACACATACCTGAATCTCAGTGGAAGTATTAACGTATCAACTAGGTGTATAGCTATTTTAGCCATATTTTAGCCAAGTTATTTTAGCAACCTAGGCCCTGTTGTGCACTTTGCCCCAGTTACATTTTATTCAGCATTGCTTTATTTTTCTAGCAATAGCCACATTTGCGGTGTTGTTTTAGTTCTCTCTGTCTAATTGTTCTTTCGCCTAGGAAAGCATTACCTTCTCAGTCTTCACTTTGTGCTTTCTTCAAGACTACAGTCAGATAGGGTTGCTGGCAAAAGTTGTACGCTGTGTCTCCAACATTCACAGAAACACACACACTTGTACGTGGGGACCATTTCTTAGAATGTCAACTGTTTTATTATAAAAACACTCCTTTGTCCAATACTCGTTAGAGGGAGAATCCAGCCAGATGACCATGACTGCATACTGATTGCTGATTGGCTCTCTATAGCTGCTTGCTTAGACTGCCAAACCCATGGCCTACATGGGAACGGTATCTTTCTAGACTACAGGCTTCCTTAGTCAGCTATGAGGGATGATGTTTTCGCAGGGGGAAACCTGAAAGGCGGATTAGGCTTATTATGCTGTGCTCGAACATAGCGTAGGTAGGAGAACTATATATCACTCATAGTGACAATATGGTGGGACTGCTTTTGTGTTTCACTCTCCTTGTCACACTATTGCTTTTATTGTGTTTTATCATCCTAATTATTGCAACACATACTATTTTATCTAAGATGCAATTACTTCAATAAACCCTTATTGAACTATATTCTGCCTCTGTTGTCTTTGCCTGTGTGAGACTAGTGTAACTGAGAGAAAGGGACGAGATCTCATCGATCACGATTCGCCTGAGGAGTTTTTCTTGTCATACGCCCGGTTGCCACAATCATCCCTGCTCTTGGGTGGTGATGAGGTGCTGCTAGTTAGCCGGTAATCCCGGATTCGGCCGACAGGCATCACATGGTGTGGAATTGTACTAAGTACTCCACAATCTATGCGATTCTGCCGACCGAATCCAGTAACCTCATTAGGATAATGAGAACTTGCCCGACAAGCTCTGCTCTGGAGTCAGCTGCATCCTCATCATCCTCTTCACTCCCCATGTCCTCTTCATCAGCCACTGGTCCAGCTGCCACCTACTCTGCATCCAGCAATGGGATGTGACGTATCAGGGCCAGATTGTGTAGCATGCAACAGGCAGCCACGATCTGGCACACTTTTTGTGGTTTGTAGAGTAGGGCACCTCCGGAGATGTATAGACACCGGAATCTGGCCTTCAGTAGGTCAAAGGTTCTTTCAATCACACGCCTTATCCTACCGTGGGCCTCATTGCACAGTTTTCAGCATTTGTCGGATGTCTCACAGGTGTCAGTAGCCAGGGAAGGTTGGGATAGCCAGAGTCACCTGTGTGCACAGAGGTAGGAACCATATCAAGACCAGGAGGGTGTGAAGAGAGTTGAGTGTACAGGGGCCCACATACTATTGGATACATACCGATGAGCCAGGCCCGGTCCCTCTGTAGTGGTGCCATCATGTGTGGGATGTTGCTGTTATGCAGAAAGTAGGAGTCATGCACAGAACCAGGGAACTTGGCAGTCACTTTTGAGATACTTTGGTCAGCGAGATACACCCCCTGCACATTGATAGAATAGAAATTTGCATGGCTCCTGAACACTTGTTCATTTCTCCTGGGTGGCACCAAGGCAATGTGTCTGCCATCTATGGTCCCTATCACATGAGGGATGTGTGCAAAATCGTAGAAGGCACCTTTGACAGTGGTTAAAAAATCAGCACGTTGGGGGGACCTAATGTAGCAGGGCAGATGTCTTAACAGGGCAAACAGTACATGCCTCAAAACGTTACTGAACATCGGCTGTGACATCCCTGCTGCCAAGCCCACTGTCATCTGGAATAACTGTAGCAAGAAAGTTGAGCACTGACAACACCTGTACTGTGGGAGGGATGGCATTGGGATGACGGATGGCAGGCAACAGATCAGGCTCCAACTGGGTCACCAACTACATGATGGACTGACAGTTCAGGCGATACGACAGAATAACATGTCGCTCTTCCAGGGTGGCAAGGTCGAGTAGGGGTCGGTACACAGGAGCATGTCTCATCCACAACATTGTACCGTATCTAGGAATAGGAGGGGGAGAAGTCAGAAAAAGCTGCTTTGACTGCGTGGACACAGTAAAGTTGTGCAAAAGTTAAAGTTTTCACCCATGACGCAGCTAACATTCATCCCCTATTCACAACATACATGTAAAATGGCAGCCGCCTGTCCTGCATGCACAGGACAGATGGAAGTGACCTCATACCGTTGGCGTTAGACGTCATGTCGTTAGGCGGTCGCAACTGCAGTGCAACTCCTCATTGGATAACATGGTCATCTATGGGAGACTGGAGTGAATGGTCATGGCTGCCAGCTGTGACGGTGATGTCCGTGGCAGATGTGACCGCCATTTCATGTGGCAATGCTCACTTGACTCCGGACACTTCTGCACACAAGACCTCCACTGCGTGTGCTGCTGTGTTCTGACTCTTGTAGCCAAGATGCCACATCCTGCAGGTGATAGGGCCTCAGCTTTCTCCCAGGAGGAACTTGAGAAGCTTGTGGACGGGGTCCTACCATTGTATGGACAGTTTATGGGGCACCAGAGCAGCAGGTGAGTCCAATGTCACTGTCTTGTCTGATAGCGATGTGTATGTGGATGTGAGGCATTGTGACGTGGTGTATAGAGTGGATGCATGGAGATAGGTGAGTCTGACCGTTAGTTGTGTGTAGACATATGAGTGTGGCCATGAGATGTGTGAGATGTGTGCTGTCCACTGCTGTCCCTGTGACGTCACTCTACCTGACATTCTCCTTCTGTCTGTGTTACCCATGCAGGTCAGCGCCCATCAGAAGAAGGGGATTTGGCGGGCCATCGCCAAGCAAGGGTGGACCCTGGGGGTCCATGCCCAGCAGAGCACCCATCCAGAAAGAGGTAGGAGGACCTCAGACTCTGGGCCTGGAAGACCACGGAGGCCGAGCTGGGAACTTCATCCCAACAAGGGAGGGGTGCCCATCGGTTCCTGACCCCCCTAATGGCCTACATTTTGGCAGTGGCCTACCCTGAGGTGGATGGGTCATTGTTGTGTTGCCTAGGTGCTTTTGGGTTGTGGACTAGTGGGAAGCTGTCCACAACCCTATGCCTGTCCACTATGGGTCTCAGTCATCCTGCCAGGATTGGTATCACAGATGTGTGCCCATACCAAGCAGTCAGTGACTTATGAGGGCAACTACTTCCAATGTGTGATTTGTGTGGTCACCCTCCATCATGTTTTGGCACCCAGCTCCTGCCTACATCATCTGTACACCTGAGGTGTCAGGGCATTGTCATCTGTGTTTTCTGACCACTGTGTCAAGGGAGATGAGTGACTCCTCATTCTGCTGCCTTGTACTGTGTGTGTAGTGAGGCACAGTGGGGCAATATGTCAGTGTTTTAGTTGTCACTGGCCTAGTAGTCATGCTAACTACCAATGCAGGAGTCAGTTGATACAGGAGTACAGGATTTGTTTCCTTAAACGGACATGTGGAGTTGGCATGTACTGGGCATGTGTGACTAGTGTGACTCACAACAAGTACATAGGTACAATTGTACCACCATCAGCAGTAGAGATCAGCATAGCTGTAGTTTGCCCCATGGTGTCCCACGGTTGTAGTATGTATAGATGAGGGCATGGTGTGGCATGGCATGGCAGCAGATGATGATGTTGTAACACTGTGTGACTATTGTGCTGGCATCGACCCATTGCACCCTGTCTCTCTCTCCCACCCTCTGTCCCTCCCTCTCCTCCTCTGTCTTTGTGTACATCAGCATCATCTGGTGAAGGAGAAGGGGCACCGGCGAGTGGGGAAGCTGCAGCCCATGGGATCCAGGAGGCTGCATCCAGCGGACCGTAAGGACCAGTGGGACGGAGGGCGAGGAGAGTGCCACGGGACAGACAGGATCGACCATACCATCTTCAGATTCCTCCTCTGATGGCAACTCCCTGGCGGTGGCGGACCCATTTGGGACCACTCCAGTGACATCCTTGTCTGCCACCCCCCTTACCAGCACTGTCCTCCCTGTAGCTCCCCACTCAGTTGCCTGTGCCAACTCACCCAGGAGGGTGGTCATCTTCTTCACTGCAGGCACCTCTGCCCCCGCTCCAGTCAGCCGTGCTGCCCTAAATGAGGAGTCTATAGACCTCCTGAGGTCCATCTCTGTGGGACAATCAACCATCGTGAATGCCATCCAGGGACTGGCATCGCAGATGCAGCAGTACAATGCATTCCTGGAAGACATTCACAGTATCTTTGGGGGTAAAACCATGCCAAGGATTTCAGGTCTAACAGTACAGTTGATGGAGCAATATCCGACCACTCACGAATCATTTACTGTGAGTGAGAATTACACATCTGGAGGTTGGATTGGGCCCTCACATACTCCAGGCCGATTGTTACACCTGGTGAAATTGACAATGGAGTAGCTCCAAGCTTATAGGCTGGTATAAGCCTTCTGCACCAACATTCCAATGATTGTGATTATGTTTCTCCCTTTTTAAATTAGAACATTGTACCGTTAGTGGGTGGAATGTTCTAATAGCCTCATTGCCCTTCTGCTTTGGGCTATATCAGTTGTTAAAGGCCCTCTCCTTTGTCAGGGCCTTTAACAACTGGTATAGCCCGAGGCAGCAGGCTTATAAGGCTGCATTAATGAACTCTGTCAAAGTGCTGTGACTCCATAGCTTAGTAGCTATACAAATGTTGAACTAGTAATATAATCTGGAAGGATTGCAGTCCTAAATATTGACTACAAAATATTGACTTACAATAATATTGAGGTGAGTGTATAGATGACCATACTATTGGCAACGCTGTATTGATAATTAAAATGACAAAACTATTGATTCCAAAATATAGTCCTACAAAAATATCTGCAGTTAAAAAATAACTAATGCAAAAATATAGATTACAATAATATTGAGCTTTAAGTGAACATTAAAATTAACAAAAATATTGAAAACTCAATTATAATATGAAAAATATGGAGAATAAAATTTTAAAACAATAACTGTATTTATTCACATTAAATTGCAATTTCAAAATTTGCAATACTTTAAAAAAAATATTTTATGTATTTAAAACGAATTTAATCTTTAAATATTCTTCAAAGTATATCTATTTCAAATAAAAATCAATTAAAAATGGTAACTTTTTACATTAATTTGCAAAGCATAGATCAATTAAAAAATCTAACATTTTTAAAAGGTATCTAAAAAACATTGACATTAAGGGCCTTATTACAACCTCGGCAGTCTTTTGTAAAGACTGCCGAGGCTGCAGGCTCTAGTATACCGCCAGTGCTGGCGGTACATCTGGCTCCCTATTTCGACTTTTCCGCTGGGCCAGCAGACGGTAACAGTGTTACCGTTCGCTGTCCCAGCGGAAAAGTCACATCAACATTGCAGCCGGCTCGTAATAGAGCCGGAAGCAATGCTGATGTGCAGCGGGTGCGGTAGCACCCATCGCGCATTTCACTGCCCGAAATTTGGGCAGTAAAATGTGCGATGGGACTGTGTCTGGGGGCCCCTGCACTGCCCATGCCAAGTGCATGTGCAGTGCAGGGGCCCCCAGGGGAATCCCGAGTCCCCTTACCGCCAGCCTTCCCATGGCAGTGTCTACCGCCATGGACAGGCTGGTGGTAAGGGAAGTCGAAATCCCCAGGGCAGCACTGTTTGCAGCGCTGCCCTGGCAGACTACGACCGCCAGGACCGCCATGGCAGGGTATAGCAGGGTTTTAATGAGGGCCTAAATATCATCATAAATATATTTAATTATTTTTAAACATATAGAATAATTTCATATAAATCTAAAAAAATAGAAAAAAATAATGTTAATATATTTAAAGTTTTAATAAAATATATTTGTGGGTCATGTTTACTATTCCCACTTCAAACTAAACAACACTGGGAAACGTGTGGACTCTGGAAGTGGTGACACGTGGTGGATAGGTTTACTCTTCCCACTCCAAACTAAGCAACGTTGGGGAAAACGTTAAACTCTGCATTGTTGTAACACCTCATGCCACCTGTGCCCTGTATGGTTCATGGGTAGCCGGTGCCTGGGATGCAAATTTATGATTAGGTTTCTTAAGGTGCCCCCCAGGCCTTACCTATCTTTCCTATATTCAATGATTAGGTTTCTTCCAGTGGTCCCTCACGCCTTCCGCCTATTTCTTGACAATGTCACCATCCTTAACAGCCCTGGTCATGCCCAGTCATATGCACAGCAAGGATTGTGACCTTACCTTTCAGCTCCCCCCTTCCTTCTGTGTCCTGTGGCCTTATTTCCAAAGTTATGCATGCGACTGCTAAAATCTCACAAGATTCGACAATCGCACAAGATCTGGTGGCCATCTTGGGCATTCTATTGTGTAAATATCATGCCCTTGCTCAAAGCCACTGAAGAACAAGAGGAACCCAAATGTTGATGTGAACATGGGTATAAAGCTATCAAAAGAACACAGTCGCATGAAACTTATTTTGGGTAAGTAAAATACTGCAACAAGTACTGCATCAAGTTAATCGTGTACTAGATAATTATTTTCAAGACAGTCTTCTTTCTGTCACACATGAATCCATAGTTAACAGAAGCAACCAGCAATTAAGATAACCCATTCAGTACATTTATTCATGAATACAACAGAAAAAAAACTGTGCAATAAAGCAAAAGAAAAATGGTGATTAATGTGCCTCAAGTGAATTTTGACCAACACCAAAAGCAGGAGGTAACATTCAATTAGTAAATAACCGGTGTATGGTGCCCTGTTTAGAGACAGTCATGATACTTTAAAACACAGTATCAACACAGGGAAATTCCAATATGTGATACACAACACAAAGGTCTGTCTTTATACAATGTTGATTATGCGTCAATCATAACTCAATACCAGGGTCTCATCAGGACAGACTGAATAACTTGGGGGAACTGAAGATATCAGTCATAAGTTGCCTCCGCACTAATATAGTACTAGAAACGCATATGTCAAACACCAATGTGTGAGATAGGTCTGTGCTTCTCCGATCGGAAAGAAGCCATTTTCATATGCTTGCATCTTGCCAGTTCCCCCATTGTGGGCCAGCCACAGCAATTCAATTCTCACAGTGGTCCATGTGTACCATTCTATCTTACACATTGGTGTTTTCACATATCGGTTTCTACTACTATATTAGTGCGAGTGGCAACTTATGACTGAGACATTCAGTTCCCCAGGTTAGTCCTTCTGTCCTGATGAGAACCTGGTATCAAGTTGTGGGTCGTGTTAGAAATGGGATCTCTAGTAGGCAGAGCTATTCACCCTGTCCAAGTAGGGACTGCAATCCTAGTTAGGTTAGTCACAACACAACCTAAATTATCTTGTGCTCACCCTCTGGTAGCTTGGATCAGAGCAGGCAGGCTTAACTTAGAAGGCAATGTGTAAAGTGTTTGTGCAATACCTCCTACAGTAAAACAGTGAAAAGATCACAAACAGTATTCCACAACAGTTTAGGAAACTAGATAATATTTATCTAAATAAAATAAGACCAAAATGACAAAAATCCAATATGCACAATTCAAGATATCACTTTTAACCGGTCAAAATGAGTCCCAATCCTTAAGAGTCAGTGGTTGTATCCTTTTATCACACAGTACTTGGGATGCATCAAAAATAATGACGCAGGGGGGCCACAGAGGAGGAAGATGTGTCGAAAATTAAAGTGATGCGTCGATTTTTCTGTTGTGGCAAAGGCGATGCGTTGCTTCTTTCCACTCCCCATGGCGATGCACCGGTTTCCAGGAATGCAGCCTTGCTTTCTCACTGGGATGCAGGGATATTTCAATGCTGAGGGACAATGTGTGGAATTGCATTGAGCAGAGGAAAAAGGTGCTGTGTCGATCCGGCAGGCGATTCAGTGGTTTTTCAGCTGTGGAGAAGGCACTACATCAATCCGGCAAGCATTGCGTCAAAGTTTGAAGGTATTGTGTGGATTTTCCAAAGCGCTAGGGCCCGTATTTATACTTTTTGACGCTAAACTGCGCTAACGCAGTTTAGCGTCAAAAAGTTTAGCGCCGGCTAACGCCATTCTGAAGCGCCATGCGGGCGCCGTATTTATTGAATGGCGTTAGCCGGCGCTAGCAGACCGGCGCTGCCTGGTGTGCGTGGAAAAAAACCACGTACACCAGGCAGTGCCGGCGTAGGGAAAAATGGCGTTAGGGCGTCTTAAAATGGTGCAAGTCAGGTTGACGCAAAAAAAATCGCCTCCACCCGATTTGCGCCATTTTTAACGACACCCAGACGCCATTTACATGACTCCTGTCTTAGTAAAGACAGGAGTCATGCCCCCTTGCCCAATGGCCATGGCCAGGGGACTTCTGTCCCCTGGGCATGGTCATTGGGCATTGTGGCATGTAGGGGGGCACAAATCAGGCCCCCCTATGCCAAAAAAAAATATAACATTTTTTTTTGTTTTATACTTACCTGAACTTACCTTCTCTTCCCTGGGGTGGGTCCCTCCATCCTTGGGTGTCCTCCTGGGGTGGGCAAGGGTGGCAGGGGGGGTCCCTGGGGGCATGGAAGGGCAGCTGTGTGCTCATTTTGAGCCCACAGGTCCCTTAACGCCTGCCTGACCCAGGCGTTAAAAAGAGGCGCAAATGCGGGGTTTTTTGCCCCGCCCACTCCCGGGCGTGATTTTTGCCTGGGAGTATAAATACGACGCATTTGCGTCGCAGTCATTTTTTTAGACGGGAACGCCTACCTTGCATCTCATTAACGCAAGGAAGGCGTTCACGCAAAAAAATGACGCTCTTTCCTCATACTTTGGCGCTAGATGCGTCTAACGCCAAAGTATAAATATGGCGTTAGTTTTGCGCCGAATTTGCGTCTAAAAAAACGTCGCAAATTTGGCGCAAACGGAGTATAAATATGCCCCTAGATTTTCTTCTCTTTGGTGAAGTCTTGGCTAGCCCAGGGACCTCAGAACAGAAGGCAATCTCAATCCAAGCCCTTGGAGAGCACTTGATGAGGAAGGCAGAGTCCTTCCAGCAGAGTAAGGGGTTATCAGGCAGCAGGGAAAGAAACAGACCAGAAGCCCTTCGAGCAAAGCAGTCCAGATGAGTCCTTTGGGTAGTACCTCTGATAGTCCAGTTGTAGGTCCAGAAGTGTCTGATTCGGTAGGTCACAGACCCAGTATATATATACCCAAAAGTGCCTTAGAAGTGGAGGAAACTTCAAATAGTGGTTTTGAGGTGCACAATTCTCCTTTCAACTCAGCCCTGTCTGCCAGGAGCACTGTGGGGGGTTGTAGGAAGGTAGCCTCTTTCTAGCCTTGTTACCCCCACTTTTGGCCTGTTTGTGAGTAAATGTCAGGGTGTTTTTACTGTCTCACTGGGATCTTGCTACCCAGGGCCCAGTGCTCATAGTGAAAACCCTATGTTGTCAGTGTGTTTGATATGTGTAACTGGGATCCTGCTAGCCAGGACCCCAGTGCTCATAGGTTTGTGGCCTATATGTGTTCCATGTGTGGTGCCTAACTGTATCACTGAGGCTCTGCTAACCAGAACCTCAGTGTTTATGCTCTCTCTGCTTTTTAAATTGTCACTGCTGGCTAGTGACTAAATGTACCAATTCTCATAGGCATACTGGAACACCCTTATAATTCCCTAGTATATGGTACTTAGGTACCCAGGGTATTGGGGTTCCAGGAGATCCCTATGGGCTGCAGCATTTCTTTTGCCATCGATAGGAAGCTCAGACAATTCTTACACAGGATTGCCACTGAAGCCTGAGTGAAATAACGTCCACGTTATTTCACAGCCTTTTTCACTGCACATAAGTAACTTATAAGTCACCTATATGTCTAACCCTCACTTGGTGAAGGTTAGGTGCCAAGTTACTTAGTGTGTGGGCACCCTGGCAGTAGCCAAGTTGCCCCCACATTGTTCAGGGCAAATTCCCCGGACTTTGTGAGTGCGGAGACACCATTACACGCGTGCACTACATATAGGCCAATACCTATATGTAGTGTCATCATGGTAACTCCGAACATGGCCAAGTGACATGTCTAGGGTCATGGAATTGTCACCCCAATACCGTTCTAGTATTGGGGGACAATTCCATGCATCCCTTTGTCTCTAGCACAGAACCTGGGTACTGCCAAACTTGCTTTCCGGGGTCTCCACTGCAGCTGCTGCCAACCCCTCAGACAGGTTTCTGCCCCCCTGGGGCCTGGGCAGCCTGGTCCCAGGAAGGCAGAACAAAGGATTTCCTCTGAGAGAGGGTGTTACACCCTCTCCTTTTGGAAATAGGTGTGAAGGGCTGGGGAGGAGTAGCCTCCCCCAGCCTCTGGAAATGCTTTGATGGGCACAGATGGTGCACATCTCTGCATAAGCCAGTCTACACTGGTTCAGGGATCCCCCAGCCCTGCTCTGGTGCGAAACTGGACAAAGGAAAGGGGAGTAACCACTCCCTTGACCAGCACTTCCCGGGGGAGGTGCCCAGAGCTCCTCCAGTGTGTCCCAGACCTCTGCCATCTTGGATTCAGAGGTGTTGGGGCACAATGGACGGCTCTGAGTTGCCAGTGCCATCAGGTGACGTCAGAGACCCCTCCTGATAGGTTCTTACCTCTCACAGTAGCCAATCCTCCTTTTGGGGCTATTTAGGGTCTCTCCTCTGGGCTATTCCTCAGATAACGAATGCAAGAGCTCACCAGAGTTCCTCTGCACTTCCCTCTTCGAGTTCTGCCAAGGATCGACCGCTGACTGCTCCAGGATGCCGGAAAAACCGCAACAAAGAAGCAAGACGACTACCAGCAACATTGTAGCACCTTATCCTGACGGCTTTCTCAACTGTTTCCTGGTGGTGCATGCTCTGAGGGCTGTCTGCCTTCACCCTGCACTGGAAGCCAAGAAGAAATCTCCTGTGGGTCGACGGAATCTTCCCCCTGCTAACGCAGGCACCAAACTTCTGCATCACTGGTCCTCTGGGTCCCCTCTCATCCTGATGAGCATGGTCCCTGGAACACAGGAGCTGGGTCCAAGTGTCTCCCACAGTCCAGTGGCCCTTCTGTCCAAAGTTGGTGGAGGTAAGTCCTTGTCTCCCCACGCCAGACAGCAAACCTGTGTACTGCATGATTTGCAGCTGCTCCGGCTTCTGTGCACTTCTCCAAGGATTCCTTTGTGCACAGCCTAGCCTGGGTCCCCAGCACTCCGTCCTGCATTGCCCAACTCACTGAGTTGGACTCCCACGTCGTGGGACCCTCCTTTGTGACTCTGAGTCGACTGCTGTCCTCAGATTGTCTAAGTGCCTGCCCTGGTACTTCTGCGGGTGCTGCCTGCTTCTGCAGGGGCCCTCTGAGTTGCTGAGCGCCCCCCCTGTCTCCTCCTCCAAGGGGCGACATCCTGGTCCTTCCTGGTCCCCAGCAGGACCCAAAAACCTCTACTGCGACCCTTGCAGCTAGCAAGTCTTGTTTGCAATATTTCTGCGTGGAAACACTTCTGAAACATCCACCACGCCGTGGGACATCTTCCATCCAAAGGAGAAGTTCCTAGCCCTTTTCTAGAATCTTTGGCCTTTTCCACCCTGAGGCAGCCCTTTTGCACCTTCATTCTAGGTTTTGTGGGCTCCTGCCCCCCATGGACACTATTGTGACTCTTGGACTTGGTCCCCTTCCTTTACAGGTCCTCAAGCCAGGAATCCGTCTTCAGTGTTTTGCTGGTGCTTGTGGTTCTTGCAGAATACCCTATCACGACGATTGTGTCTTTCTGGGGTAGTAGGGTAACTTTACTCCTACTTTTCAGGGTCTTGGGGTGGGGTATCTTGGACACCCTGACTGTTTTCTTACAGTCCCAGCGACCTTCTACAACCTCCCATAGGCCTGGGGTCCATTTGTGATTCGCATTCCACTTTTGGAGTATATGGTTTGTGTTGCCCCTAGGCCTATGTCTACCTATTGCATCCTATTGTGATTCTACATTGTTTGCACTACTTTTCTAACTGTTACTTACCTGTTTTGGGTTTGTGTACATATAATTTGTGTATATTACTTACCTCCTAAGTGAGGGTATTCTCTGAGATACTTTTGGCATATTGTCACTAAAATAAAGTACCTTTATTTTGAGTAACTCTGAGTATTGTGTTTTCTTATGCTATTGTGCTATAGGATATAAGTGGTATAGTAGGAGCTTTGCATGTCTCCTAGTTCCGCCTAGGATGCTTTGCCATAGCTACCTCTGTCAGCCTAAGCTGCTAGAAACATCTCTATTCTACTAATAAGGGATAACTGGACCTGGTACAAGGTGTAAGTACCACAAGGTACCCACTATAAGCCAGGCCAGCCTCCTACAGGGGTTATCAGTCCTTTGTGTCAGGGCAGGCCACTGGCCTTTGAAGTGTAATAGAGAGCCCCTCCACCCTTCTGCCTAGGAAAATCAATCTGTATGCAGATAAATGCAGATAAATGCAGATGCAGCTGAGTGTGCTTATGGTTGTCTGGGTGGCATGCACAAGGGGAGCTGTCAACCAGCACAGACCAGACGTGGATTGGAGGCTGTAATGCACAGATGACAGCAAGTACAGAGAAAAGCCTACTTTCTAAAAGTGGCATTTCTGAAATATTAATGTAGAATCCAACTTCACCAGTAAGTAGGATTTCTAACTACCATTTCAACCATACCAAATATGACAAGTCTATTCTTCTCAGATGAGAAATTACCACTTAAAAGCATATAAGGGAATCTCTAATGCTGGGCTATAAGACTACCAGGACATGTAAAACGTATAAGAACATGTTCTGCCTTTTACTTACATAGCACCCTGACCTATCGTTTACCAAGGCCCTATCTTAGGGGTGACGTATGAGGAAGAAAAGGGAAATGTAAGGCTTGGCAAGTAGGTTTAGATGCCAAGTCGAAGTGGCAGTGAAACTGCACACACAGGCCTAGAGATGGCTGACCTGAACCATGGTTAAGGGGCTACTTATGTGTACAGCACAATCAGTGCTGCAGGCCCACTAGTAGCATTTAGTTTACAGGCCCTGGGTACATCTAGTGCACTTTACTAGGGACTTAACAGGTAGATGAAATATGCCAATTGGTTATAAGCCAATGTTACCATGTTTAGGGGAGAGAGCACAGGCACTTTAGCACTGGTCAGCAGTGGTAAAGTACACAGAGTCCTAAAACCAGCACAAATTAGATCAGAAAACTGGAGGGAAGCAGGCAAAAGTTGGAGGAAGACCACCCTAAGGCTCAACAGGTCAAAACATAGTCAACATTGTATAAAGACAGACCTTTGTGTTCTGTATGGTATATTGGAATTTCTCTGTCCTGATATTGTGTTTTAAAGTATCATGGCTATCTAGGAACAGTGTACCATACACCAGCTATTCAATAATTGGATGGAACTTGCTCAAAGCCAAGCTTAGCTTCAAGACCTTTCCCTGAGAAGTCCTGCACCCTGTTCCCGCATTAGCATTCCCGACTTACCTGCATTGCAGTTCCGTGAAGCCACATTTCACCACCTCCCTGAACATCAGCCCTGCCTCTTGGACTCTTGCCAACTCCCAGGACATCCCGGCTTAGTGGAGTAACAGCATCCTTGGAGAGTTGTTCTCCAGCTCCACCTGAAAAACAAAACAAGAACTAACAGGTCACTGCACTGAACCTAGGATCCAACAGCGCAACAAACAACAACTTTATTTTTTAATAAGAGAAAACAAGTGAGACTAGAAACTTTAGCTTTGACCTCAAACTTATTATTCAGAAAATAGAACTTGAATATAGAAACAGATACTTAGTAATATCCTGAACTAGAGGTTGGAATTGTCAAGTGAGAGGAATTTTACAAATAATTGGGAATAGAATAGAAGCGTCATTGGTAACAGGTGACTGTATGAATGTCAACAGCAATGATGTCAGCTACATTATACTAATTGTGCCTCTGTACCTGTTAGAGAAACCCATTGATCCAGCACTGGGAACGATTTCTAAATATGGGCTTCGATGAATTTATCTTCTCTGTTCCAAAGGATGAGGAGACAATGCATCAAATATTCAAATTAATTACATTTTACTCGATAGTCACACTTTCAGTTCCAGAGACCAACTTAATCTTCAAGGGGCTTTATTTTAGACTCAAAGTCAAACTTACATATATGAGTCTGAAAATCATAGTATAAAAGTACAGAAAAACCAAAGGAGAATCAAAGGGCCAGATGTAGCAAAGTGTTTGCGCCTCGCAAACGGCGAAAATCGCCGTTTGCGAGGCGCAAAAGCCACTTTGCCATTCAGAAATGCATTTTGCGAGTCGCCTCCGACTCGCAAAATGCATTTCCGACTCGCAAATAGGAAGGGGTGTTCCCGTACACGGTCGCAAATGGAGTTGCAGTTACCATCCACTTCAAGTGGATGGTAACCCACTCGCAAATTGGAAGGGGTCCCCATGGGACCCCTTCCAGTTTGTGACTGGACCCCAAATAATTTTTTCAGGGCAGGGAGTGGTCCAAGGGACCACTCCCTGCCCTGAAAAAAAACCGAAACTAAAGGTTTTGGTTTTTTTGAAGTGCAGCTCGTTTTCCTGTTAGGAAAACGGGCTACACTTAAAAAAAAAAAACTGCTTTATTGAAAAGCAGGTCGCGAACATGGAGGTCTGCTGACGACAGCAGGCCTCCATGTTAGCGAGTGCCTATACTCGCAATGGGGCCGCAATTTGCGACCCACCTCATGAATATTCATGAGGTGGGTCATTGCGACCCCATTGCGAGTCGCAGTCGGTGTCTGAGACACCGTACTGCATAGCAATTTGCGACTTGCAAATTGCGAGTCGCAGGGACTCGCAATTTGCAAGTCGCAAATTGCAAACTTGCTACATCTGGCCCAAAATGTCTTACAATTAGGAATTTAATTAACATATAAAATACCACTAATTCAACAGCGATAATGCAGAAACTAAGGAAAAACAAATTATGCATTAAATTTGAATCCAAGTTTTCCAGAGTAAGAATGTGAACTAAAATCTTAACTATGCTAATATTCTAAGGGGTTCAGAAAGAAAGTAGTCAGCACGACAGAACCTCTGTAGAGTGTTTCCATCAAGAGAGGTATAGTGGCATTAAGCCACATAGAATTTAAAATTCAAGGGCTCTGTCCAAGTGCGGTCCGCTCCGCTAAAGACAGAAGGAATCTGAATCTTACTGCTAACTAAACCACACTTAAATCTTTATTCTTCCAAAGGTGATCTCATAGGCAAATACCTTTTTCAATTAAAAAACATAACCACAAATCATAAGTTGCTAATTGACACTTTAGCTTTCTGAAATTTTCAGCGTCAACCTTGGCATACCCTTGCACTTTGGAATTTCATTATAGTTACAGCTGCTAACCCAGGATACTCCCCCTGCCCTTAATAAGTGTTCCTTCAGTCTTTACGTATCTTCATTACCAATGAGCTCCCTATTAAATTTTATTAACTTGGTCTCAAATCCTGGCATCTGCAGCTTTAGAAAAACATTTAAAAAACAAACTTCACACTGAAGGTTAGAACACAGGAAAATATAGAGGCCTTCATTCAGGCCAGACTAATTAAACACAAATACACTTTCAGGTTAAATAAATTCTATACGTCTTTTATGTCAAATATATAATGATTATAAAGAATAACATTTTTAGAATACTACAACATAAACATTCTTTAAAAAATGATTATAAAATATGGCATGCATGAAACATTGCATTCATTTGAGGCCCTTTACTTGTATGTCTTACAGTGCAGCATTTTTAAATGCAAACAGTTCTTACATTAAGAAGACCCCCCCCTTCATTTCCTGTTTTAAGAGACATGATGGCACAGCCAAGTTACACTCTCTCACCATCCAGCGAGAGACTAAGACTCGGGTGCGCATCATGTTGCCAAGCTTTGAAAAAGAGCCTGAATGGTTTGTCTACCCTTCTTCCCATCCTGCTCACCCCCAACCCCCGTCCCCCTGTCCCCCCAAGGCACAATCACCAGTACTTGTGTCTGTCGCATGTTGAGGGTTGTTCTTGGAGGGATTGGTCAGATCATCTTTTCTTCTGCAGATCCTGGACTTCAGGTTTGGAGCCTTGACATTGGTCAGGCGTGCTATCCGCACTCCAAACTAAGCAACAGGAAACCATTGGATTCTGGGGTGGAAGGGTCAGATTTACTACTCACTCTCCAAACTAAACAACACTGGGGAAAATGTTGAACTCAGGGGGCTGAAGGGGGGGTCAGATTTCCTGTTCCCACTAATCAATGTTAAAGGGGAAAAGATTGAAAATATGCATATACAAAATCTAAAATCTAAAATAAAAAGCAATAGAAATATCAGACAGTTATCAGCTATTAAAGGAACAAAATTGCAGATTAATATTTTTCAAATAAAACCTATAAATGTTTATATATATATGATCTATATTTATATATAAAGTTTTTATGTGTATATATATATATATATATATACATATATATATATATATATATCAAATAGTAAAGAAAAAGGACAATTAAAACATAATTATCTTAAAAGAAATGTAAAACATTATTTTAAAACACTCTTCACCCAAAACCCCTATAAAACTCAGGGCCATATTTATGACCTGGTTTGCATTGCTCTTGTACTACGCAACATGGTGCAAGAGTAAAGCAAACCATAAGTTACATTTCTGAAGCCACGCAAGGTCACCTTGCATGGCCCTGCGTGGCTTCATAAATCTCTAAATCTCGAGTAATGTAATGCTGTGCAAATCGCAGCAATATATTCCTCTGCACCAGGAAGGCATTTCCATGAGTGTTGCGTTGATGTTCCCATGCAACATCTATGGATTTTGACGCATTCCAAGAGTTATAAGAACTTGTAAACATGTGAATGTTTCCAAAAAATATGCCTCCCCAGGACAGGCGTTACGAGGAGAAATATCTTTATTTCTCCTCGTTTTTATCTCTTTCTATGTGTGCTGCATTCTGCATCCTTTGTTATAGCCCTTGGACAGTGATTGTGCGCCACAAAGTATCCTGTATGGTTACTGTCTTTTACCACTAGTATCCCAGGGCTACATTACTGTTGTACTCTGATAGGAAACCAAGTTACTCACCTGGGTAAAAAGTTGAGCACTCAAGGCTAATTCGAGAGCAAATTATGGCCTAAACACACTGGTGCAATATAACAGCAAATTATGTACTACTCAATAACTCCAAAGACCAGTGATGCCAAGAACAAAAGTGTATATACACAGAATGAAGATTTCAATCTACAGAAAGGCAGAAGATGCTGAGAACCTCTAGGTCAATATCTGCTTGCAATGGTTTTCATAGATTCTGCATGCTAGGCATACTATGTTCTGTAATAGAAGCCATATGGCCAGTACTCTGTTATCATAATTCATTTTGGTGACCTTGAGTATGTTTGTAACTCATTTGGCCTCTGTCTATTTCAAGGATTTTGAGATTTTCAGTTTTTGCTAGGGATCCCCATACAGCACGTGTGGACTCAGACTCTGGACTCGTCCAGCCATGGGTACTAGGTTGCTAAATATAACATTTCCAAACTCCCTTAGCCCGAAAGCCCACCTGCCAAACAACATGGATCTCACCCAAATGATTTTACTGGTGTATTTAGCAGACCTGGTGTTACTATCAGTGGTGCTGCTAAGGATGGCCAGTTAGGAAAACAGTTTAAAATCTATAAGGCATTGGGTTGTTGGTTGACTGAGGTGTGATTCATGGACAAGGACTAGCCACAATCCTTTGCAGGGTGAAGTGCTAAAAGTCATCTAGGCCTAACCCTAGATAGTTTGGCATAAAAAGCAGTTAGGCTTAATTTAGCGGTAATTTGTAAAGTATTTATGTAGCATACAAACAGTAATAAAGTGAAAACACAACACAAGAAAACCCCCACATTAATTAAATTATTTGACACCTAAGCAGCAGTAGAATCAGAGTTATGAACTTTTACAGTTGTTACAAGAAAAACTAGTGCTTAAAAGATCAAAGCGCCAACTGGGGACATCTAATAATATGAGACCGGGCCAAAGTAAAAAACATATGGCTAACATGCAATGGAGTGCAGTTTGGATACAAGAAGGGGATTGGGCTCAGTCAGCACTTTCCTTCAGACTTAAATGAATTTCTGAATAAAATACTCTGGGAGGGAAGGTTCAGTGGGGTAAGGCAGCAGGAGGTGTCCAAGGGGGGGAGCATCGTCGTCTGATAGCCTTGGGTTGAAGCTGTGGTGAAGATTTCTAAGTTCGACTTAGTCTCTGAAACGTAAGTCAGGAATCTCCAGTGGGACGAGGCAGAGAGCTGTAGCTGAATACAGATCCACAAGACTGGATACCCCCTTTGGGGAAGGACCGCTGAAAGGATATACAGTACTGCTGTGGGGAAGAACATAGTGGCAGAGGCCGTGAAGGGAACCCGACTGGCAACGCACCTGGGGGAAACAGGCGAGCAGGTTGGTCCCAGTCTCCTCTTGGTTGTCATAGCAGCTTTTAACCAAAAAGTCATCACTTTTGTATTTTGGCTATCTGGTCACCTTTAGCACCACTTCTAAGGGTTCAGGTCTGGATGGGCACTACTTGGAGGGTGAGGACACACTAAGGCGATCATTATGAACAAGGCGGTGAACAGAAGGCCGCCGTTGGCGGTGAATGGAAAACGCCATATAATGAACGAAAACCCAACCCCGCCAAAAATCACCAGACCACCACTCCTGCCATGACTCTGTCACGGGAATCCCGGACCTCCCCACCCCGCCACCGCCAAGCACACCCACATCCCACCCTCCAAATAATGATGCACAAATCACCTCAGCGGAGAGTGGAGGCCGGACGACCATTGGCGGCTGCGATCGCCACGGGTGGCAAGTGGACTCAACAGCAACAAGTGCACACATTGGATAGGCGTATGACCCACACACCTGACACACATCCAGAACCCCATAAATCACCCCAGACACACCCCACAATCCCTTGCAACGAAAGCAGGACAAGAAGACGGAGAGCACCAGAGGCAGACAGCGAACGCCAGCATGCAGTACACGCACACCGACCCACAGAAGAGCACCCTTACCTAGTTCCCAGCCCAACACCATTCCCCACACTCACCATGTCCCCACCCCAAACATCCACGCTTCACCGAGAGGGAGTTAAGGACCATGGTGGACGAGATCTTGAGCCACAAATATTCGGGCGGAGGTGCAGCATACACCCATCGCAAGGAAAATGGAGATGTGGCAGACCATTATGAACAGGGTCAATGCAGTGGGACACCATCCACGCACCAGGGCCGACATCTGGAAGAGATGGAACGACCTGCGGGGGAAGGTCCAGGGCATGGCATCAAAGCACCAAATCGCAGTGCATAAGACTGGGGGAGGACCGCCACCAACATCACCCGACTACACTGACTGGAAGGAAAGAGTACTGGCCATCCTGCACCCAGAGGGACTCACTGGAGGAATGGACTTGAGTAAGTGATTTACAATTACCCCATATACACCACACCTGTAATGCATGCACCACCCCACCCCACCCACACCCACCAGGACCTACACCCCACACAGGCATCAGCCACTACATCCACCCCCCTGCATGACCACAAACCCACTAACAGGCTCACATCCCTCCCGCTGTGCACAGTCACCCACCCCTGCACGTACCCACAATGGAACAACACCCCCCACCACAATGCAACCCCACACTGGTGCAAAATGTAATGTCAACCTCACAAAGTCACCCTGGAAGGCCACAGAAAGTAACACCAACACAAAATAGCCCAGTCCTTTTCACCTCAAACGTTCATGCAGATGTAAAAAACATGTCTATGCCCCCCAACAGGCACCACCACCCATGCAACCCTAACGGAGGGGACAAGGAGTGTCAGTGCCCCCCAGGGAGACAGAGGCACCTCACAGGACACTGGTGAAGGATCCCTGGACACAGATGAGCAGGCAGGCCCCTCACACAGTCCTGGACTCTCACCATGCAGCCCCACCCAGGAAACCACTGACGCCCCCACCATCCAGTCAAGACCAGCAGCCCAGGGCAGGCGTTCCCACACCAGTGTGGTGCACAGACTGGTGGAACACAGGTACAGAGGCCAGTCTCCCACTCCCAACATGCAGGAAGGCGAGGGTCCCAGTACAAGTGGCACTGCCAGACCTGTGCAGGGAATACAGGCACAGGGGGCTAGGGCAAGTGCAAGGGTTGCAGTGGGCCAGGGGGGAGGCCGCAGGATGGATGCAGCAGCCCACGATGTGATATCAGAGGTATTGGGGGCCTACCAACATACCCATGACAGGTTGGCACAGATTGTGTCCACCCTGGAGCACAGTCAGAGGATGCAGCAGGAACACCACCACAAGGCCATGGAGCACTGGAAAGAGCACAATGCCACAATGGCCACCATAGCAGGAGCACTGTTGCAGCTGGTCAAAAACCAGCCTGACACCCACCCCGGACAGGAGGCCCAACAACAGCACCAGACAACCAGCAGCAAATTACCCCAGCAGCAGAAACATCCCAGGAACTACCCTCACAGGAAACACAAGGGCCTACCTTGTCATCCCATGAAGCTCAACATCAGGCGCCCAAACGGACCCTCAGGCCAAGATATGGCACTGGAACCCCAGCTATGAACAAGGCCCCCTCCAAAAAGTCTGCAACAAATGCTAAGGAACCATCCCACCCAATCACCAAGCACACATTGCTAAGCGGCAATATGAAGTACTGTTAGACAAGATGGACCCATCAATACTACCAACAAGGCTGCCACCATGTTGGTCTTGAGGACCCCCACCCTTACAACTCCCCATCACTGTAAATTGCACAATTCACTCACTTCAACCAATAAAACACTTTTCACACCTGTAACACTGACCCCTGTGTTAAATTGTGAACAAAGTGGAGTATGGATGCAACTGGCAGAGAACAACTTTATTGTCGAATGTGTGCATGATGGAAGTCTTGTGTGCCCAAATGGTGGCAAGGAGGAAATGAGTATATTTTCAGTCAGTACCATGCAGAAATGGGCCATCTTTTGCCTATCATTACCAACCCCCCCTATATGACAGAGCACACTGACAGTATTATTCACTAACCCCAATGACAGGCCTACGTCCCACACAGTTACTGGAAGTAGAGTTGTATCAGTTGCTTCCTGGAATTGACATCTTCCCCTTCCTCATCATCACCATCACTCTCTTCACCTCTCTGAGGTAGCTCATCAGGACCTATAGCACCCTCCACCTCCAAGAGGGGGATAGCATGTCTCACTGCCACGTTGTGCAGCATGCAGCAGACCACCACTATTCCACACACCTTATCTGGCCCATAGGCCAGGGAACCCCCAGAGATATGTAGACACCGGAATCTAGCCTTCAGGAGACCAACAGTTCACTCTATTACCTTCCTAGTACGTCCATGGGCCTCATTGTAATTCCTCTCCGCATCCGTCCTAGGATTCCTCACTGGTGTCAGGAGCCAATGCAAGTTTGGAATGCCAGAATCACCTACAAAATGGTGCAATACAGACTCGTCATTGGTATGACCCTTAGTCAGACAGGCTGGTTTTCTGCAATGTGGCAGTTACTGACAGGCACACTTACCTATGATCCACCCTCTTTCCTCTTGTACTTGTTCCATCTTCTGTGGCACACTACTGTTCCTCAACACAAAATAATCATGGACTGAACCTGGAAACATGGCATTCACATGTGAAATGTACTGGTCTGCAGTACATACCAATTGGATGTTCATGGAGTGAAAGTTCTTTCTGTTCCTGTACACCTGTTCACTCACTCTTGGGGGGATGATAGCTATGTGGGTGCCATCTATGGCACCTATGACATGGGGTATGTTGGCAAAGGCATAGAATTCTGACTTGATGGCAGGTAGGTCAGTACTTTGGGGAAACCTCACATAGGACTGCAGATGTTGGACAAATGCATTCAGAAATCTGGACAGTACCAGGCTGAACATTGGCTGTGAAAAACCAGCACCCATGCCCACTGTCACTTGAAATGAGCCTGTGGCCAGGAAATGGAGTGCGGAGAGCACCTTCACTTTAGTTGGAATGGCATGCTGATTCCCGGAGTTAGTGCAGGATCCAGTAATGCACAAAGGTCCTGAATAGTTGACCGTGTGAGTCTGTAAGTGATTATGATCTGACACTCCACCATGGTCCCCATATCCACAAGTGGTCTGTACACCATTGGGACCCTTCCTCGCAACAGGGGTCGGTACCTACGAGGGGTTACAAAATGGAGTGATGAAGAAACATACATAGACACACTTGTCATCATTTGTGCACTGCATTGTTCATTGAAGTGTTGCTACAATAACTGCTACCTGACAGTAATACATGTACATCACAAGGAGGGAACAGAGTATTTCATATGGGCACCAATACTGAATGGACAGAGGCCGCTTGTAGTGAGTACCAAGGTGTACTTACACCTTGCACCAGGCCCAGTTATCCCTTATTAGTGTATAGGGTGTCTAGCAGCTTAGGCTGATAGATAATGGTAGCTTAGCAGAGCAGCTTAGGCTGAACTAGGAGACGAGTGAAGCTCCTACAGTACCACTAGTGTCATATGCACAATATCATAAGAAAACACAATACACAGATATACTAAAAATAAAGGTACTTTATTTTTATGACAATATGCCAAAAGTATCTCAGTGAGTACCCTCAGTATGAGGATAGCAAATATACACCAGATATATGTACACAATACCAAAATATGCAGTAATAGTATTAGAAAACAGTGCAAACAATGTATATTTACAATAGGATGCAATGGGGACACCTAGGGATAGGGGCAACACAAACCATATACTCCAAAAGTGGAATGCGAACCACGAATGGACCCCAAACCTATGTGACCTTGTAGAGGGTCGCTGGGACTGTAAGAAAACGGTTAGGGTTAGAAAAATAGCCCACCCCAAGACCCTGAAAAGTGAGTGCAAAGTGCACTAAAGTTCCCCAAAGGACATAGAAGTCGTGATAGGGGAATTCTGCAGGAAAGACACAAACCAGCAATGCAACAACGATGGATTTCCAGTCGAGGGTACCTGTGGAACAAGGGGACCAAGTCCAAAAGTCACAAGCAAGTCGGAGATGGGCAGATGCCCAGGAAATGCCAGCTGTGGATGCAAAGAAGCTGCTACTGGACAGTAGAAGCTGAATGTTCTGCAGGAACGACAAGGGCTAGAGACTTCTCCTTTGGAGGATAGATCCCCCACGCCGTGGAAAGTTGTGCAGAAGTGTTTTCCTGAAGAAAGACCGCCAACAAGCCTTGCTAGCTGCAAATCGTGCGGTTAGGGTTTTTGGATGCTGCTGTGGCCCAGGAGGGACCAGGATGTCGCCAATTGCATCTGGGGACAGAGGGGGGCGTCGAGCAAGACAAGGAGCCCTCTCAGAAGCAGGCAGCACCCGCAGAAGTGCCGGAACAGGCACTACGAAGTGGAGTGAAACAGTGCTCACCCAAAGTTGCACAAAGGAGTCCCACGCCGCCGGAGGACAACTTAGGAGGTCGTGCAATGCAGGTTAGAGTGCCGTGGACCCAGGCTGGACTGTGCACAAAGGATTTCCGCCGGAAGTGCACGGAGGCCGGAGAAGCTGCAAAAGTCGTGGTTTCCAGCAATGCAGTCTGACGTGGGGAGGCAAGGACTTACCTCAACCAAACTTGAACTGAAGAGTCACTGGACTGTGGGAGTCACTTGGACAGAGTTGCTGGATTCAAGGGACCTCGCTCGTCGTGCTGAGAGGAGACCCAGGGGACCGGTGATGCAGTTCTTTGGTGCCTGCGGTTGCAGGGGGACGATTCCGTCGACCCACGGGAGATTTCTTCGGAGCTTCTAGTGCAGAGAGGAGGCAGACTACCCCCACAGCATGCACCACCAGGAAAACAGTCGAGAAGGCGGCAGGATCAGCGTTACAGAGTTGCAGTAGTCGTCTTTGCTACTTTGTTGCAGTTTTGCAGGCTTCCAGTGCGGTCAGCAGTCGATTCCTTGGCAGAAGGTGAAGAGAGAGATGCAGAGGAACTCGGATGAGCTCTTGCATTCGTTATCTAAGGAATCCCCAAAGACAGAGACCCTAAATAGCCAGAAAAGATGGTTTGGCTACCTAGGAGAGAGGATAGGCTAGCAACACCTGAAGGAGCCTATCAGAAGGAGTCTCTGACGTCACCTGCTGGCACTAGCCACTCAGAGCAGTCCAGTGTGCCAGCAGCACCTCTGTTTTCAAGATGGCAGAGGTCTGGAGCACACAGGGGGAGCTCTGGGCACCTCCCAGGGGAGGTGCAGGTCAGGGGAGTGGTCACTCCCCTTTCCTTTGTCCAGTTTCGCGCCAGAGCAGGGCTGAGGGGTCCCTGAACCGGTGTAGACTGGCTTATGCAGAAATGGGCACCATGTGTGCCCATGAAAGCATTTCCAGAGGCTGGGGGAGGCTACTCCTCCCCTGCCTTCACACCATTTTCCAAAGGGAGAGGGTGTAACACCCTCTCTCAGAGGAAGTCCTTTGTTCTGCCATCCTGGGCCAAGCCTGGCTGGACCCCAGGAGGGCAGAAACCTGTCTGAGGGGTTGGCAGCAGCAGCAGCTGCAGTGAAACCCCTGAAAAGGCAGTTTGGCAGTACATGGGTCTGTGCTACAGACCCGTGGGATCATGGGATTGTGCCAACAATGCCAGGATGGCATAGAGGGGGCAATTCCATGATCTTAGACATGTTACATGGCCATATTCGGAGTTACCATTGTGAAGCTACACATAGGTATTGACCTATGTGTAGTGCACGCGTGTAATGGTGTCCCCACACTCACAAAGTCCGGGGAATTTGCCCTGAACAATGTGGGGGCACCTTGGCTAGTGCCAGGGTGCCCACACACTAAGTAACGTAGCACCTAACCTTTACCAGGTAAAGGTTAGACATATAGCTGACTTATAAGTTACTTAAGTGCAGTGAAAATGGCTGTGAAATAATGTGTGCATTATTTCACTCAGGCTGCAGTGGCAGGCCGGTGTACGAATTGTCAGAGCTCCCTATGGGTGGCAAAAGAAATGCTGCAGCCCATAGGGATCTCCTGGAACCCCAATACCCTGGGTACCTCAGTACCATATACTAGGGGATTATAAGGGTGTTCCAGTATGCCAATGTAAATTGGTGAAATTGGTCACTAGCCTGTTAGTGACAATTTGTACAGAGAGAGCATAACCACTGAGGTTCTGGTTAGCAGAGCCTCAGTGAGACAGTTAGGCACCACACAGGGAACACATACATATAGGCCACAAACTTATGAGCACTGGGGTCCTGACTAGCAGGGTCCCAGTGACACATAACAAACATACTGAAAACATAGGGTTTTCACTATGAGCACTGGGCCCTGGCTAGCAGGATCCCAGTGAGACAGTGAAAACACCCTGACATACACTCACAAACAGGCCAGAAGTGGGGGTAACAAGGCTAGAAAGAGGCTACTTTCTCACACAACCCCCCCTCCCCCCTGTAGGAAAGTACCATCTTGCCTGGCATGTTACCCCCATTTTTCACTGTATATATGTTGTTTTAGTTGTATGTGTCACTGGGACCCTGGTAACCCAGGGCCCCAGTGCTCATAAGTGTGCCTGAATGTGTTAGCTGTGTAGTGACTAACTGTCTCACTGAGGCTCTGCTAATCAGAACCTCAGTGGTTATGCTCTCTCATTTCTTTCCAAATTGTCACTAACAGGCTAGTGACCATTTTTACCAATTTACATTGGCTTACTGGAACACCCTTATAATTCCCTAGTATATGGTACTGAGGTACCCAGGGTATTGGGGTTCCAGGAGATCCCTATGGGCTGCAGCATTTCTTTTGCCACCCATAGGGAGCTCTGACAATTCTTACACAGGCCTGCCACTGCAGCCTGAGTGAAATAACGTCCACGTTATTTCACAGCCATTTTACACTGCACTTAAGTAACTTATAAGTCACCTATATGTCTAACCTTTACCTGGTAAAGGTTAGGTGCAAAGTTACTTAGTGTGTGGGCACCCTGGCACTAGCCAATTTGCCCCCACATTGTTCAGAGCCAATTCCCTGAACTTTGTGAGTGCGGGGACACCATTACACGCATGCACTACATATAGGTCACTACCTATATGTAGCTTCACAATGGTAACTCCGAAAATGGCCATGTAACATGTCTATGATCATGGAATTGCCCCCTCTATGCCATCCTGGCATAGTTGGCACAATCCCATGATCCCAGTGGTCTGTAGCACAGACCCTGGTACTGCCAAACTGCCCTTCCTGGGGTTTCACTGCAGCTGCTGCTGCTGCCAACCCCTCAGACAGGCATCTGCCTTCCTTGGGTCCAGCCAGGCCTGGCCCAGGATGGCAGAACAAAGAACTTCCTCTGAGAGAGGGTGTGACACCCTCTCCCTATGGAAAATGATGTGAAGGCAGGGGAGGAGTAGCCTCCCCCAGCCTCTGGAAATGCTTTCTTGGGCACAGATGTGCCCAATTCCGCATAAGCCAGTCTACACCGGTTCAGGGACCCCTTAGCCCCTGCTCTGGCGTGAAACTGGACAAAGGAAAGGGGAGTGACCACTCCCCTGACCTGCACCTCCCCTGGGAGGTGTCCAGAGCTCCTCCAGTGTGCTCCAGACCTCTGCCATCTTGGAAACAGAGGTGCTGCTGGCACACTGGACTGCTCTGAGTGGCCAGTGCCACCAGGTGACGTCAGAGACTCCTGCTGATAGGCTCCTTCAGGTGTTAGTAGCCTATCCTCTCTCCTAGGTAGCCAAACCCTCTTTTCTGGCTATTTAGGGTCTCTGTCTCTGGGGAAACTTCAGATAACGAATGCAAGAGCTCATCCGAGTTCCTCTGCATCTCTCTCTTCACCTTCTGATAAGGAATCGACTGCTGACCGCGCTGGAAGCCTGCAAACATGCAACATAGTAGCAAAGACGACTACTGCAACTCTGTAACGCTGATCCTGCCGCCTTCTCGACTGTTTTCCTGCTTGTGCATGCTGTGGGGGTAGCCTGCCTCCTCTCTGCACCAGAAGCTCCGAAGAAATCTCCCGTGGGTCGACGGAATCTTCCCCCTACAACCGCAGGCACCAAAAAGCTGCATTACCGGTCCCTTGGGTCTCCTCTCAGCACGACGAGCGAGGTCTCTCGAATCCAGCGACTCTGTCCAAGTGACCCCCACAGTCCAGTGACTCTTCAGTCCAAGTTTGGTGGAGGTAAGTCCTTGCCTCACCTCGCTGGGCTGCATTGCTGGGAACCGCGACTTTGCAGCTACTCCGGCCCCTGTGCACTTCCGGCGGAAATCCTTTGTGCACAGCCAAGCCTGGGTCCACGGCACTCTAACCTGCATTGCAAGACTTTCTAAGTTGGTCTCCGGCGACGTGGGACTCCTTTGTGCAACTTCGGCGAGCACCGTTTCACGCATCCTCGTAGTGCCTGTTTCTGGCACTTCTCTGGGTGCTACCTGCTTCAGTGAGGGCTCTTTGTCTTGCTCGACGTCAACTCTCTCTTCAGGTCCAATTTGCGACCTCCTGGTCCCTCCTGGGCCCCAGCAGCGTCCAAAAATGCCAAACGAACGATTTGCAGCTAGCAAGGCTTTTTGGCGTTCTTTCGGCGGGAAAACACTTCTGCACAACTCTCCACGGCAAGAGGGATCCGTCCACCAAAGAGAAAGTCTCTAGCCCTTTTCGTTCCTGCAGAAACCTCAGCTTCTTCTGTCCAGTCGAAGCTTCTTTGCACCCGCAGCTGGCATTTCCTGGGTATCTGCCCATCTCCGACTTGCTTGTGACTTTTGGACTTGGTCCCCTTGTTCCACAGGTACCCTAGATTGGAAATCCACAGTTGTTGCATTGCTGGTTTGTGTCTTTCCTGCATTATTCCTCTAACACGACTACTTTGTCCTTAGGGGAACTTTAGTGCACTTTGCACTCACTTTTCAGGGTCTTGGGGAGGGTTATTTTTCTAACTCTCACTATTTTCTAATAGTCCCAGCGACCCTCTACAAGGTCACATAGGTTTGGGGTCCATTCGTGGTTCGCATTCCACTTTTGGAGTATATGGTTTGTGTTGCCCCTATCCCTATGTTTCCCCATTGCATCCTATTGTAACTATACATTGTTTGCACTGTTTTCTAAGACTATACTGCATATTTTTGCTATTGTGTATATATATCTTGTGTATATTTCCTATCCTCTCACTGAGGGTACACTCTAAGATACTTTGGCATATTGTCATAAAAATAAAGTACCTTTATTTTTAGTATAACTGTGTATTGTGTTTTCTTATGATATTGTGCATATGACACTAAGTGGTACTGTAGTAGCTTCACACGTCTCCTAGTTCAGCCTAAGCTGCTCTGCTAAGCTACCATTATCTATCAGCCTAAGCTGCTAGACACCCTATACACTAATAAGGGATAACTGGGCCTGGTGCAAGGTGCAAGTACCCCTTGGTACTCACTACAACCCAGTCCAGCCTCCTACACCCCCCCAAACGAAGGACAATAAGGCTAACGTTGGCCAGTTGAGACTTTATTGTCTAAGTGGTGATAAGTAGAGAGTAGCTCTGCAATAGACTGGTTACTCCCTTTATCATCTACTATATGGTTACTTCCCTGTGGGGATGTAAACCACCCTGTTTGAAGTTTTTTAGCTAAGCAACAATGTGAAGATGTATTTTCAGAGTTTCTATCAGTAAGTTTTAGTTTAGAGCAGTGGGAATTGTCCACTGAACCTATTTGTAGTGATGGAAATGCCAGACAGGGATGCTGTCTCAGAAAAGCCATAGCTGGGCAAAAACTTTGTCCATATGGCTGGAAGAGAGAACAGGGATGCTGTTTCTCTTGAGTTGGAGCAGGGCAGGGATGCTGTCCTATGAGCTCCACACTAGGGCAGGGATGCTGTCCTAAGTGTTGTGAGGCAGTGCAGAGTTTCTGCACTAAAAATTTTCTGGGAGGGTTGAAGGGATGCTCCATGTTAACTAAAATGGTGCTCTTTTTCTCACCAATGTTAGTTATCCCACAGAGAGGTACTTCTACCTCAGGGAGTACAGCTTTGCCAGCTGATGCTTCCCTTGGAACAGGTGCCACCCTAGGAGCGGTTTCTCCCACCACAGGAATGGTATCCTGAATGGCAGGGTGGTTAGGGGATACTGTGATACCCTTTTTACCTGTTGATGGAGAGGGATCCTGAGTTTTCAGGCCTTCTCTCCTTTGCTTTTTCATTTTAGTAGAAATGAGAGGGAACAATTCCTCTGGGATGCCCAGCATGGCTGCATGGGCATACAACTCTACATCAGCCCAACCTGAGGCCTCTAGGTCATTACCTAAGAGACAGTCTACAGGTAAGCTAGGTGATACCACCACCTGCTTAGGGCCAGTAACTCCACCCCAACTAAACTGAATTATAGCTAAGGGAAGAAACTTAGTGGAGTTATGGACATCAATAATTTTATACTGTTGTCCAATGATGTGTTGTTCAGGAGCCACTAGGTTTTCAGTCACCAAAGTGATACTGGCACCTGTGTCCCTGTAGGCCAAGGCCTCAACACTATTTATTGAAACTGTCTGCCTGTACTTATCCATTGTAAGGGGACAAGCAGCCAGTGTGGCAAGGCCAATGCCACTAGGTGTGACAGAAACTGTCTTGGGACTGACTACCCCAGTTTCTATTATGGACCCATAAGTGAACCCAACTACACCCTTAACTTGACTGTTGCCAGCAGTCCCACCACTAGTACCACTACTGCTAGGGGCACTAGAGCTTGATGTATTAGTGGTGGTAGGCTCAGGGGGTTTACCTGGACAAGACTTATCCCCTGGCCTATGGCCTCTGTTTTTACACACAAAGCACCAAGGCTTTTTAAATTGTGTAGGTTGAGAAGAAGAGGGAGAATTTGTTTTATCCCCACCCTCTGAAGAGTGTTTAAGATTTGAAGTGGGATCTTTCTTCTTGCCATCCTTGTCACCACCTGTATGAACTTTTCTGTTCACTCTTGTTCTGACCCATTTGTCTGCCTTCTTTCCCAATTCTTGGGGAGAGGTCAGATCTGAGTCCACTAGATACTGGTGCAACAAATCAGACACACAATTATTAAGTATATGCTCTCTCAGGATTATGTTATACAGGCTTTCATAATCAGTAACTTTACTGCCATGTAACCACCCCTCCAAGGCCTTCACTGAATGGTCAACAAAATCAACCCAGTCTTGTGAAGACTCCTTTTTGGTCTCTCTGAACTTCATCCTGTACTGTTCAGTGATTAAGCCATAACCATCCAGGAGTGCATTCTTAAGAACTGTAAAATTATTGGCATCACTTTCTTTCACAGTAAGGAGCCTATCCCTACCCTTTCCACTAAATGATAGCCATAGGATAGCAGCCCACTGCCTTTGAGGGACATCCTGTACAACACAGGCCCTCTCAAGTGCAGCAAACCATTTGTTAATGTCATCCCCCTCCTTATAAGGGGGAACTATCTTGTGCAGATTCCTGGAATCATGCTCTTTTGCAGGATGACTATGGGGAATACTGCTGCTGCCACCATGGGTTTCTAAACCCAATTTCTGTCTTTCCCTTTCCACTTCTAAGGACTGTCTATCCAAATCCAGCTGTTGCTTCTTGAGCTTCAGTCTGGTTTGTTCCACTCTCAATCTATTGAGCTCCCTTTCTAACAATCTGTCATCAGGGTGGGTGGGTGGGACATTCTTTGAAACAGAAGTATGGTGAGAATGTACAGAAGGAGAACCATCCCTTACAGAGGGCATCCTAACAGCTTGGTTAACAGAAACATCACTTCTACTATGATGTGAAGGAATACTCTTGCTATGATGTGAGACAACACTATCAGTATGGTGTGACTCTACATCAGTACCAACTATGCTAGGCTGTCTTGTAATGGGCAGGCTAGGAAGTTTCTTTCCTGACTCTTTTTCTAGGGGTGTCCCTGGATCAGATTGTGAACCATTAGCTACTTTTTCAACAGATTGGGGCACCTCTAGCCCTATCCTGTTCTATAAGCATGTTAACCAATAGTTCTCTGGGGGGATTCTTCCCTACACTTAAACCTCTTTCTATGCAGAGACTCCTTGCTTCTTTCCAGCTAAGGTGATCATAAGCAAGTTTGGACAGATCAACAGTTTGGCCTGTGCCAGACATTTTAGAAAGTGTTTTAGTGACAGAAAAAGGAAAACAAGTTTGTCAGAACTTTTAGAAAGACAGGAAAAAAAACTTTTAAAACTTTTTAAGAACTTTTTGAAAGTTTAGAAGTACTTTTCAGCACTTTAGAAAAGAAGTGAGAAAAGAAATGCAAAACTTTTTGGTTAGGTGTACATACACTGAACTTGTTTTGTATATTTTTCTCTTATGAAAAGTACAATGACAAAAGTGGTAAGTACTTGCAAAGGACTTATCCCACCGCTGCACAACCAATGTAGGAGGCTGGACTGGCTTGTAGTGAGTACCAAGGGGTACTTACACCTTGCACCAGGCCCAGTTATCCCTTATTAGTGTATACGGTGTCTAGCAGCTTAGGCTGATAGATAATGGTAGCTTAGCAGAGCAGCTTAGGCTGAACTAGGAGACGAGTGAAGCTCCTACAGTACCACTAGTGTCATATGCACAATATCATAAGAAAACACAATACACAGATATACTAAAAATAAAGGTACTTTGGGCCGTATTTATACTTTTTGGCGCACAACTGCGCCAACGCAGTTGTGCGGCCAAAAATTTAACGCCATTCCAAAGCGCCATGCGGGCGCCTTATTTATGGAATGACGTTAGCTGGCGGAGCTGACTGGTGTGCTTAAAAAAAAAAGACCCACACCAGACAGTGCCGGCGTAGGGGAAAATGGAGCTTGGGCGTCAAAGAATGGGGCAAGTCGGTCTGAGGCAAAAAATCTGCCTCAACCCGATTAGCGCCATTTTTTTTTACTCCCACCCTCCATTGACATGACTCCTGTCTTAGCAAAGACAGGAGTCATGCCCCCTTGCCCAATGGCCATGCCCAGGGGACTTCTGTCCCCTGGGCATGGTCATTGGGCATAGTGGCATGTAGGGGGGAACAAATCAGGCCCCCCTATGCCACAAAAAAAAAAAAAGAAATACTTACCTGAACTTACCTTAAGTTCCCTGGGATGGGTCCCTCCATCCTTGGGCGTCCTCCTGGGGTGGGCAAGGGTGGCAGGGGGTGTCCCTTGGGGCATGGGAGGGCACCTCTGGGCTCCTTCCGAGCCCACAGGTCCCTTAACGCCTGCCCTGACCAGGCGTTAAAAAATGACTCAAAATCAGCTGGACGTCATTTTTTTTGACCCGCCCACTCCCGGGCGTCATTTTTGCCCGGGAGTATAAATACGGCGCACATGCCTCAGAGTCATTTTTTAGAAGGGAACGCCTACCTTGCATATCAATAACGCAAGGAAGGTGTCCACGCTAAAAAATGACGCAAACTCCAAGATCTTTGGCGCTAGACGGTTCTAACGCCAAAGTATAAATATGGAGTTAGTTTTGCGTCGGATTTGCGTAAAAAAAACCGACGCAAATCCGGCGCAAACAGAGTATAAATATGCCCCTTTATTTTTATGACAATATGGCAAAAGTATCTCAGTGAGTACCCTCAGTATGAGGATAGCAAATATACACCAGATATATGTACACAATACCAAAATATGCAGTAATAGTATTAGAAAACAGTGCAAACAATGTATAGTTACAATAGGATGCAATGGGGACACATAGGGATAGGGGCAACACAAACCATATAATCCAAAAGTGGAATGCGAACCACGAATGGACCCCAAACCTATGTGACCTTGTAGAGGGTCGCTGGGACTGTAAGAAAACAGTTAGGGTTAGAAAAATAGCCCACCCGAGACCCTGAAAAGTGAGTGCAAAGTGCACTAAAGTTCCCCAAAGGACATAGAAGTCGTGATAGGGGAATTCTGCAGGAAAGACACAAACCAGCAATGCAACAACGATGGATTTCCAGTCGAGGGTACCTGTGGAACAAGGGGACCAAGTCCAAAAGTCACAAGCAAGTCGGAGATGGGCAGATGCCCAGGAAATGCCAGCTGTGGATGCAAAGAAGCTGCTACTGGACAGTAGAAGCTGAAGGTTCTGCAGGAACGACAAAGGCTAGAGACTTCCCCTTTAGAGGACGGATCCCCCACGCCGTGTAGAGTCGTGCAGAAGTATTTTCCTGAAGAAAGACCGCCAACAAGCCTTGCTAGCTGCAAATCGTGCAGTTAGGGTTTTTGGATGTTGCTGTGGCCCAGGAGGGACCAGGATGTCGCCAATTGCGTCTGGGGACAGAGGGGGGCGTCGAGCAAGACAAGGGGCCCTCTCAGAAGCAGGCAGCACCCGCAGAAGTGCCGGAACAGGCACTACGAAGTGGAGTGAAACGGTGCTCACCCGAAGTTGCACAAAGGAATCCCATGCCGCCGGAGGACAACTTAGGAGGTCATGCAATGCAGGTTAGAGTGCCGTGGACCCAGGCTGGACTGTGCACAAAGGATTTCCGCGGGAAGTGCACGGAGGCCGGAGTAGCTGCAAAAGTCGCGGTTCCCAGCAATGCAGTCTGGCATGGGGAGGCAAGGACTTACCTCCACCAAACTTGGACTGAAGAGTCACTGGACTGTGGGAGTCACTTGGACAGAGTTGCTGGATTCAAGGGACCTTGCTCGTCGTGCTGAGAGGAGACCCAGGGTACTGGTGATGCAGTTCTTTGGTGCCTGCGGTTGCAGGGGGACGATTCCGTCGACCCACGGGAGATTTCTTCAGAGCTTCTAGTGCAGAGAGGAGGCAGACTACCCCCACAGCATGCACCACCAGGAAAACAGTCGAGAAGGCGGCAGGATCAGCATTACAGAGTTGCAGTAGTCGTCTTTGCTACTTTGTTGCAGTTTTGCAGGCTTCCAGCGCGGTCAGCAGTTGATTCCTTGGCAGAAGGTGAAGAGAGAGATGCAGAGGAACTCGGATGAGCTCTTGCATTCGTTATCTAAGGAATCCCCAAAGACAGAGACCCTAAATAGCCAGAAAAGAGGGTTTGGCTACCTAGGAGAGAGGATAGGCTAGCAACACCTGAAGGAGCCTATCAGAAGGAGTCTCTGACGTCACCTGCTGGCACTAGCCACTCAGAGCAGTCCAGTGTGCCAGCAGCACCTCTGTTTTCAAGATGGCAGAGGTCTGGAGCACACTGGGGGAGCTCTGGGCACCTCCCAGGGGAGGTGCAGGTCAGGGGAGTGGTCACTCCCCTTTCCTTTGTCCAGTTTCGCGCCAGAGCAGGGCTGAGGGGTCCCTGAACCGGTGTAGACTGGCTTATGCAGAAATGGGCACCATGTGTGCCCATGAAAGCATTTCCAGAGGTTGGGGGAGGCTACTCCTCCCCTGCCTTCACACCATTTTCCAAAGGGAGAGGGTGTAACACCCTCTCTCAGAGGAAGTCCTTTGTTCTGCCATCCTGGGCCAAGCCTGGCTGGACCCCAGGAGGGCAGAAACCTGTCTGAGGGGTTGGCAGCAGCAGCAGCTGCAGTGAAACCCCTGAAAAGGCAGTTTGGCAGTACATGGGTCTGTGCTACAGACCCGTGGGATCATGGGATTGTGCCAACAATGCCAGGATGGCATAGAGGGGGCAATTCCATGATCTTAGACATGTTACATGGCCATATTCGGAGTTACCGTTGTGAAGCTACACATAGGTATTCACCTATGTGTAGTGCACGCGTGTAATGGTGTCCCCACACTCACAAAGTCCGGGGAATTTGCCCTGAACAATGTGGGGGCACCTTGGCTAGTGCCAGGGTGCCCACACACTAAGTAACGTAGCACCTAACCTTTACCAGGTAAAGGTTAGACATATAGCTGACTTATAAGTTACTTAAGTGCAGTGAAAATGGCTGTGAAATAATGTGTGCATTATTTCACTCAGGCTGCAGTGGCAGGCCGGTGTACGAATTGTCAGAGCTCCCTATGGGTGGCAAAAGAAATGCTGCAGCCCATAGGGATCTCCTGGAACCCCAATACCCTGGGTACCTCAGTACCATATACTAGGGGATTATAAGGGTGTTCCAGTATGCCAATGTAAATTGGTGAAATTGGTCACTAGCCTGTTAGTGACAATTTGTACAGAGAGAGCATAACCACTGAGGTTCTGGTTAGCAGAGCCTCAGTGAGACAGTTAGGCACCACACAGGGAACACATACATATAGGCCACAAACTTATGAGCACTGGGGTCCTGACTAGCAGGGTCCCAGTGACACATAACAAACATACTGAAAACATAGGGTTTTCACTATGAGCACTGGGCCCTGGCTAGCAGGATCCCAGTGAGACAGTCAAAACACCCTGACATACACTCACAAACAGGCCAGAAGTGGGGGTAACAAGGCTAGAAAGAGGCTACTTTCTCACACAACCCCCCCCCCCCAAACGAAGGACAATAAGGCTAACCTTGGCCAGCTGAGACTTTATTGTCTAAGTGGTGATAAGTAGAGAGTAGCTCTGCAATAGACTGGTTACTCCCTTTATCATCCACTACATGGTTACTTCCCTGTGGGGATGTAAACCACCCTGTTTGAAGTTTTTTAGCTAAGCAACATTGTGAAGATGTATTTTCAGAGTTTCTATCAGTAAGTTTTAGTTTAGAGCAGTGGGGATTGTCCACTGAACCTATTTGTAGTGATGGAAATGCCAGACAGGGATGCTGTCTCAGAAAAGCCATAGCTGGGCAAAAACTTTGTCCATATGGCTGGAAGAGAGAACAGCGATGCTGTTTCTCTTGAGTTGGAGCAGGGCAGGGATGCTGTCCTATCAGCTCCACACTAGGGCAGGGATGCTGTCCTAAGTGTTGTGAGGCAGTGCTGAGTTTCTGCACTAAAGTTTCTCTGGTAGGGTTGGAGGGATGCTCCATGTTAAGTAAAATGGTGCTCTTTTTCTCACCAATGTTAGTTATCCCACAGAGAGGTACTTCTACCTCAGGGAGTACAGCTTTGCCAGCTGATGCTTCCCTTGGAACAGGTGCCACCCTAGGAGCGGTTTCTCCCACCACAGGAATGGTATCCTGAATGGCAGGGTGGTTAGGGGATACTGTGATACCCTTTTTACCTGTTGATGGAGAGGGATCCTGAGTTTTCAGGCCTTCTCTCCTTTGCTTTTTCATTTCAGTAGAAATGAGAGGGAACAATTCCTCTGGGATGCCCAGCATGGCTGCATGGGCATACAACTCTACATCAGCCCAACCTGAGGCCTCTAGGTCATTACCTAAGAGACAGTCTAAGGTAAGCTAGGTGATACCACCACCTGCTTAGGGCCAGTAACTCCACCCCAACTAAACTGAATTATAGCTAAGGGAAGAAACTTAGTGGAGTTATGGACATCAATAATTTTATACTGTTGTCCAATGATGTGTTGTTCAGGAGCCACTAGGTTTTCAGTCACCAAAGTGATACTGGCACCTGTGTCCCTGTAGGCCAAGGCCTCAACACCATTTATTGAAACTGTCTGCCTGTACTTATCCATTGTAAGGGGACAAGCAGCCAGTGTGGCAAGGCCAATGCCACTAGGTGTGACAGAAACTGTCTTGGGACTGACTACCCCAGTTTCTATTATGGACCCATAAGTGAACCCAACTACACCCTTAACTTGACTGTTGCCAGCAGTCCCACCACTAGTACCACTACTGCTAGGGGCACTAGAGCTTGATGTATTAGTGGTGGTAAGCTCAGGGGGTTTACCTGGACAGGACTTATCCCCTGGCCTATGGCCTCTGTTTTTACACACAAAGCACCAAGGCTTTTTAAATTGTGTAGGTTGAGAAGAAGAGGGAGAATTTGTTTTATCCCCACCCTCTGAAGAGTGTTTAAGATTTGAAGTGGGATCTTTCTTCTTGCCATCCTTGTCACCACCTGTATGAACTTTTCTGTTCACTCTTGTTCTGACCCATTTGTCTGCCTTCTTTCCCAATTCTTGGGGAGAGGTCAGATCTGAGTCCACTAGATACTGGTGCAACAAATCAGACACACAATTATTAAGTATATGCTCTCTCAGGATTATGTTATACAGGCTTTCATAATCAGTAACTTTACTGCCATGTAACCACCCCTCCAAGGCCTTCACTGAATGGTCAACAAAATCAACCCAGTCTTGTGAAGACTCCTTTTTGGTCTCTCTGAACTTCATCCTGTACTGTTCAGTGGTTAAGCCATAACCATCCAGGAGTGCATTCTTAAGAACTGTAAAATTATTGGCATCACTTTCTTTCACAGTAAGGAGCCTATCCCTACCCTTTCCACTAAATGATAGCCATAGGATAGCAGCCCACTGCCTTTGAGGGACATCCTGTACAACACAGGCCCTCTCAAGTGCAGCAAACCATTTGTTAATGTCATCCCCCTCCTTATAAGGGGGAACTATCTTGTGCAGATTCCTGGAATCATGCTCTTTTGCAGGATGACTATGGGGAATACTGCTGCTGCCACCATGGGTTTCTAAACCCAATTTCTGTCTTTCCCTTTCCACTTCTAAGGACTGTCTATCCAAATCCAGCTGTTGCTTCTTGAGCTTCAGTCTGGTTTGTTCCACTCTCAATCTATTGAGCTCCCTTTCTAACAATCTGTCATCAGGGTGGGTGGGTGGGACATTCCTTGAAACAGAAGTATGGTGAGAATGTACAGAAGGAGAACCATCCCTTACAGAGGGCATCCTAACAGCTTGGTTAACAGAAACATCACTTCTACTATGATGTGAAGGAATACTCTTGCTATGATGTGAGACAACACTATCAGTATGGTGTGACTCTACATCAGTACCAACTATGCTAGGCTGTCTTGTAATAGGCAGGCTAGGAAGTTTCTTTCCTGACTCTTTTTCTAGGGGTGTCCCTGGATCAGATTGTGAACCATTAGCTACTTTTTCAACAGATGGGGCACCTCTAGCCTTATCCTGTTCTATAAGTATGTTAACCAATAGTTCTCTGGGGGGATTCTTCCCTACACTTAAACGTCTTTCTATGCAGAGACTCCTTGCTTCTTTCCAGCTAAGGTGATCATAAGCAAGTTTGGACAGATCAACAGTTTGGCCTGTGCCAGACATTTTAGAAAGTGTTTTAGTGACAGAAAAAGGAAAAAAAGTTTGTCAGAACTTTTAGAAAGACAGGAAAAAAAACTTTTAAAACTTTTTAAGAACTTTTTGAAAGTTTAGAAGTACTTTTCAGCACTTTAGAAAAGAAGTGAGAAAAGAAATGCAAAACTTTTTGGTTAGGTGTACATACACTGAACTTGTTTTGTATATTTTTCTCTTATGAAAAGTACAATGACAAAAGTGGTAAGTACTTGCAAAGGACTTATCCCACCGCTGCACAACCAATGTAGGAGGCTGGACTGGCTTGTAGTGAGTACCAAGGGGTACTTACACCTTGCACCAGGCCCAGTTATCCCTTATTAGTGTATAGGGTGTCTAGCAGCTTAGGCTGATAGATAATGGTAGCTTAGCAGAGCAGCTTAGGCTGAACTAGGAGACGAGTGAAGCTCCTACAGTACCACTAGTGTCATATGCACAATATCATAAGAAAACACAATACACAGATATACTAAAAATAAAGGTACTTTGGGCCGTATTTATACTTTTTGGCGCACAACTGCGCCAACGCAGTTGTGCGCCCAAAAATTTAACGCCATTCCAAAGCGCCATGCGGGCGCCTTATTTATGGAATGACGTTAGCCGGCGGAGCTGACTGGTGTGCTTCAAAAAAAATGACCCACACCAGGCAGCGCCGGCGTAGGGGAAAATGGAGCTTGGGCGTCAAAGAATGGGGCAAGTCGGTCTGAGGCAAAAAATCTGCCTCAACCCGATTAGCGCCATTTTTTTTTACTCCACCCTCCATTGACATGACTCCTGTCTTAGCAAAGACAGGAGTCATGCCCCCTTGCCCAATGGCCATGCCCAGGGGACTTCTGTCCCCTGGGCATTGTCATTGGGCATAGTGGCATGTAGGGGGCACAAATCAGGCCCCCCTATGCCACAAAAAAAAAAAAAAAAAAATACTTACCTGAACTTACCTTAAGTTCCCTGGGATGGGTCCCTCCATCCTTGGGCGTCCTCCTGGGGTGGGCAAGGGTGGCAGGGGGTGTCCCTTGGGGCGTGGGAGGGCACCTCTGGGCTCCTTCCGAGCCCACAGGTCCCTAACGCCTGCCCTGACCAGGCGTTAAAAAATTACGCAAAAGCAGCTGGACGTCATTTTTTTTGACCCGCCCACTCCAGGGCGTCATTTTTGCCCGGGAGTATAAATACGGCACACATGCCTCCGAGTCATTTTTTAGAAGGGAACGCCTACCTTGCATATCAATAACGCAAGGAAGGTGTCCATGTTAAAAAATGACGCAAACTCCAAGATCTTTGGCGCTAGACGGTTCTAACGCCAAAGAATAAATATGGAGTTAGTTTTGCGTCAGATTTGCGTAAAAAAAAAACGACGCAAATCCGGCGCAAACAGAGTATAAATATGCCCCTTTATTTTTATGACAATATGCCAAAAGTATCTCAGTGAGTACCCTCAGTATGAGGATAGCAAATATACACCAGATATATGTACACAATACCAAAATATGCAGTAATAGTATTAGAAAACAGTGCAAACAATGTATAGTTACAATAGGATGCAATGGGGACACATAGGGATAGGGGCAACACAAACCATATAATCCAAAAGTGGAATGCGAACCACGAATGGACCCCAAACCTATGTGACCTTGTAGAGGGTCGCTGGGACTGTAAGAAAACAGTTAGGGTTAGAAAAATAGCCCACCCCGAGTCCCTGAAAAGTGAGTGCAAAGTGCACTAAAGTTCCCCAAAGGACATAGAAGTCGTGATAGGGGAATTCTGCAGGAAAGACACAAACCAGCAATGCAACAACAATGGATTTCCAGTCGAGGGTACCTGTGGAACAAGGGGACCAAGTCCAAAAGTCACAAGCAATTCGGAGATGGGCAGATGCCCAGGAAATGCCAGCTGTGGATGCAAAGAAGCTGCTACTGGACAGTAGAAGCTGAAGGTTCTGCAGGAACGACAAAGGCTAGAGACTTCCCCTTTGGAGGACGGATCCCCCACGCCGTGGAGAGTCGTGCAGAAGTATTTTCCTGAAGAAAGACCGCCAACAAGCCTTGCTAGCTGCAAATCGTGCAGTTAGGGTTTTTGGATGCTGCTGTGGCCCAGGAGGGACCAGGATGTCGCCAATTGCGTCTGGGGACAGAGGGGGGCGTCGAGCAAGACAAGGGGCCCTCTCAGAAGCAGGCAGAACCCGCAGAAGTGCCGGAACAGGCACTACGAAGTGGAGTGAAACGGTGCTCACCCGAAGTTGCACAAAGGAATCCCACGCCGCCGGAGGACAACTTAGGAGGTCGTGCAATGCAGGTTAGAGTGCCGTGGACCCAGGCTGGACTGTGCACAAAGGATTTGCGCGGGAAGTGCACGGAGGCCGGAGTAGCTGCAAAAGTCGCGGTGCCCAGCAATGCAGTCTGGCATGGGGATCAAAGGACTTACCTCCACCAAACTTGGACTGAAGAGTCACTGGACTGTGGGAGTCACTTGGACAGAGTTGCTGGATTCAAGGGACCTTGCTCGTCGTGCTGAGAGGAGACCCAGGGTACTGATGATGCAGTTCGTTGGTGCCTGCGGTTGCAGGGGGACGATTCCGTCGACCCACGGGAGATTTCTTCGGAGCTTCTAGTGCAGAGAGGAGGCAGACTACCCGCACAGCATGCACCACCAGGAAAACAGTCGAGAAGGCGGCAGGATCAGCGTTACAGAGTTGCAGTAGTCGTCTTTGCTACTTTGTTGCAGTTTTGCAGGCTTCCTGCGCGGTCAGCAGTTGATTCCTTGGCAGAAGGTGAAGAGAGAGATGCAGAGGAACTCAGATGAGCTCTTGCATTCGTTATCTAAGGAATCCCCAAAGACAGAGACCCTAAATAGCCAGAAAAGAGGGTTTGGCTACCTAGGAGAGAGGATAGGCTAGCAACACCTGAAGGAGCCTATCAGAAGGAGTCTCTGACGTCACCTGCTGGCACTAGCCACTCAGAGCAGTCCAGTGTGCCTGCAGCACCTCTGTTTTCAAGATGGCAGAGGTCTGGAGCACACTGGGGGAGCTCTGGGCACCTCCCAGGGGAGGTGCAGGTCAGGGGAGTGGTCACTCCCCTTTCCTTTGTCCAGTTTCGCGCCAGAGCAGGGCTGAGGGGTCCCTGAACCGGTGTGGACTGGCTTATGCAGAAATGGGCACCATGTGTGCCCATGAAAGCATTTCCAGAGGCTGGGGAGGCTACTCCTCCCCTGCCTTCACACCATTTTCCAAAGGGAGAGGGTGTAACACCCTCTCTCAGAGGAAGTCCTTTGTTCTGCCATCCTGGGCCAAGCCTGGCTGGACCCCAGGAGGGCAGAAACCTGTCGGAGGGGTTGGCAGCAGCAGCAGCTGCAGTGAAACCCCTGAAAAGGCAGTTTGGCAGTACATGGGTCTGTGCTACAGACCCGTGGGATCATGGGATTGTGCCAACAATGCCAGGATGGCATAGAGGGGGCAATTCCATGATCTTAGACATGTTACATGGCCATATTCGGAGTTACCATTGTGAAGCTACACATAGGTATTGACCTATGTGTAGTGCACGCGTGTAATGGTGTCCCCACACTCACAAAGTCCGGGGAATTTGCCCTGAACAATGTGGGGGCACCTTGGCTAGTGCCAGGGTGCCCACACACTAAGTAACGTAGCACCTAACCTTTACCAGGTAAAGGTTAGACATATAGCTGACTTATAAGTTACTTAAGTGCAGTGAAAATGGCTGTGAAATAATGTGTGCATTATTTCACTCAGGCTGCAGTGGCAGGCCGGTGTACGAATTGTCAGAGCTCCCTATGGGTGGCAAAAGAAATGCTGCAGCCCATAGGGATCTCCTGGAACCCCAATACCCTGGGTACCTCAGTACCATATACTAGGGGATTATAAGGGTGTTCCAGTATGCCAATGTAAATTGGTGAAATTGGTCACTAGCCTGTTAGTGACAATTTGTACAGAGAGAGCATAACCACTGAGGTTCTGGTTAGCAGAGCCTCAGTGAGACAGTTAGGCACCACACAGGGAACACATACATATAGGCCACAAACTTATGAGCACTGGGGTCCTGACTAGCAGGGTCCCAGTGACACATAACAAACATACTGAAAACATAGGGTTTTCACTATGAGCACTGGGCCCTGGCTAGCAGGATCCCAGTGAGACAGTGAAAACACCCTGACATACACTCACAAACAGGCCAGAAGTGGGGGTAACAAGGCTAGAAAGAGGCTACTTTCTCACACAACCCCCCCCCCCCAACTGAAGGACAATAAGGCTGACCTTGGCCAGTTGAGACTTTATTGTCTAAGTGGTGATAAGTAGAGAGTAGCTCTGCAATAGACTGGTTACTCCCTTTATCATCCACTATATGGTTACTTCCCTGTGGGGATGTAAACGACCCTGTTTGAAGTTTTTTAGCTAAGCAACAATGTGAAGATGTATTTTCAGAGTTTCTATCAGTAAGTTTTAGTTTAGAGCAGTGGGAATTGTCCACTGAACCTATTTGTAGTGATGGAAATGCCAGACAGGGATGCTGTCTCAGAAAAGCCATAGCTGGGCAAAAACTTTGTCCATATGGCTGGAAGAGAGAACAGGGATGCTGTTTCTCTTGAGTTGGAGCAGGGCAGGGATGCTGTCCTATGAGCTCCACACTAGGGCAGGGATGCTGTCCTAAGTGTTGTGAGGCAGGGCAGAGTTCCTGCACTAAAGTTTCTCTGGGAGGGTTGGAGGGATGCTCCATGTTAACTAAAATGGTGCTCTTTTTCTCACCAATGTTAGTTATCCCACAGAGAGGTACTTCTACCTCAGGGAGTACAGCTTTGCCAGCTGATGCTTCCCTTGGAACAGGTGCCACCCTAGGAGCGGTTTCTCCCACCACAGGAATGGTATCCTGAACGGCAGGGTGGTTAGGGGATACTGTGATACCCTTTTTACCTGTTGATGGAGAGGGATCCTGAGTTTTCAGGCCTTCTCTCCTTTGCTTTTTCATTTCAGTAGAAATGAGAGGGAACAATTCCTCTGGGATGCCCAGCATGGCTGCATGGGCATACAACTCTACATCAGCCCAACCTGAGGCCTCTAGGTCATTACCTAAGAGACAGTCTACAGGTAAGCTAGGTGATACCACCACCTGCTTAGGGCCAGTAACTCCACCCCAACTAAACTGAATTATAGCTAAGGGAAGAAACTTAGTGGAGTTATGGACATCAATAATTGTATACTGTTGTCCAATGATGTGTTGTTCAGGAGCCACTAGGTTTTCAGTCACCAAAGTGATACTGGCACCTGTGTCCCTGTAGGCCAAGGCCTCAACACCATTTATTGAAACTGTCTGCCTGTACTTATCCATTGTAAGGGGACAAGCAGCCAGTGTGGCAAGGCCAATGCCACTAGGTGTGACAGAAACTGTCTTGGGACTGACTACCCCAGTTTCTATTATGGACCCATAAGTGAACCCAACTACACCCTTAACTTGACTGTTGCCAGCAGTCCCACCACTAGTACCACTACTGCTAGGGGCACTAGAGCTTGATGTATTAGTGGTGGTAGGCTCAGGGGGTTTACCTGGACAGGACTTATCCCCTGGCCTATGGCCTCTGTTTTTACACACAAAGCACCAAGGCTTTTTAAATTGTGTAGGTTGAGAAGAAGAGGGAGAATTTGTTTTATCCCCACCCTCTGAAGAGTGTTTAAGATTTGAAGTGGGATCTTTCTTCTTGCCATCCTTGTCACCACCTGTATGAACTTTTCTGTTCACTCTTGTTCTGACCCATTTGTCTGCCTTCTTTCCCAATTCTTGGGGAGAGGTCAGATCTGAGTCCACTAGATACTGGTGCAACAAATCAGACACACAATTATTAAGTATATGCTCTCTCAGGATTATGTTAAACAGGCTTTCATAATCAGTAACTTTACTGCCATGTGACCACCCCTCCAAGGCCTTCACTGAATGGTCAACACAATCAACCCAGTCTTGTGAAGACTCCTTTTTGGTCTCTCTGAACTTCATCCTGTACTGTTCAGTGGTTAAGCCATAACCATCCAGGAGTGCATTCTTAAGAACTGTAAAATTATTGGCATCACTTTCTTTCACAGTAAGGAGACTATCCCTACCCTTTCCACTAAATGATAGCCATAGGATAGCAGCCCACTGCCTTTGAGGGACATCCTGTACAAAACAGGCCCTCTCAAGTGCAGCAAACCATTTGTTAATGTCATCCCCCTCCTTATAAGGGGGAACTATCTTGTGCAGATTCCTGGAATCATGCTCTTTTGCAGGATGACTATGGGGAATACTGCTGCTGCCACCATGGGTTTCTAAACACAATTTCTGTCTTTCTCTTTCCACTTCTAAGGACTGTCTATCCAAATCCAGCTGTTGCTTCTTGAGCTTCAGTCTGGTTGTTCCACTCTCAATCTATTGAGCTCCCTTTCTAACAATCTGTCATCAGGGTGGGTGGGTGGGACATTCCTTGAAACAGAAGTATGGTGAGAATGTACAGAAGGAGAACCATCCCTTACAGAGGGCATCCTAACAGCTTGGTTAACAGAAACATCACTTCTACTATGATGTGAAGGAATACTCTTGCTATGATGTGAGACAACACTATCAGTATGGTGTGACTCTACATCAGTACCAACTATGCTAGGCTGTCTTGTAATGGGCAGGCTAGGAAGTTTCCTTCCTGACTCTTTTTCTAGGGGTGTCCCTGGATCAGATTGTGAACCATTAGCTACTTTTTCAACAGATTGGGGCACCTCTAGCCCTATCCTGTTCTATAAGCATGTTAACCAATAGTTCTCTGGGGGGATTCTTCCCTACACTTAAACCTCTTTCTATGCAGAGACTCCTTGCTTCTTTCCAGCTAAGGTGATCATAAGCAAGTTTGGACAGATCAACAGTTTGGCCTGTGCCAGACATTTTAGAAAGTGTTTTAGTGACAGAAAAAGGAAAAAAAGTTTGTCAGAACTTTTAGAAAGACAGGAAAATAAACTTTTAAAACTTTTTAAGAACTTTTTGAAAGTTTAGAAGTACTTTTCAGCACTTTAGAAAAGAAGTGAGAAAAGAAATGCAAAACTTTTTGGTTAGGTGTACATACACTGAACTTGTTTTGTATATTTTTCTCTTATGAAAAGTACAATGACAAAAGTGGTAAGTACTTGCAAAGGACTTATCCCACCGCTGCACAACCAATGTAGGAGGCTGGACTGGCTTGTAGTGAGTACCAAGGGGTACTTACACCTTGCACCAGGCCCAGTTATCCCTTATTAGTGTATAGGGTGTCTAGCAGCTTAGGCTGATAGATAATGGTAGCTTAGCAGAGCAGCTTAGGCTGAACTAGGAGACGAGTGAAGCTCCTACAGTACCACTAGTGTCATATGCACAATATCATAAGAAAACACAATACACAGATATACTAAAAATAAAGGTACTTTGGGCCGTATTTATACTTTTTGGCGCACAACTGCGCCAACGCAGTTGTGCGCCCAAAAATTTAACGCCATTCCAAAGCGCCATGCGGGCGCCTTATTTATGGAATGACGTTAGCCGGCGGAGCTGACTGGTGTGCTTCAAAAAAAATGACCCACACCAGGCAGCGCCGGCGTAGGGGAAAATGGAGCTTGGGCGTCAAAGAATGGGGCAAGTCGGTCTGAGGCAAAAAATCTGCCTCAACCCGATTAGCGCCATTTTTTTTTACTCCACCCTCCATTGACATGACTCCTGTCTTAGCAAAGACAGGAGTCATGCCCCCTTGCCCAATGGCCATGCCCAGGGGACTTCTGTCCCCTGGGCATTGTCATTGGGCATAGTGGCATGTAGGGGGCACAAATCAGGCCCCCCTATGCCACAAAAAAAAAAAAAAAAAAAATACTTACCTGAACTTACCTTAAGTTCCCTGGGATGGGTCCCTCCATCCTTGGGCGTCCTCCTGGGGTGGGCAAGGGTGGCAGGGGGTGTCCCTTGGGGCATGGGAGGACACCTCTGGGCTCCTTCCGAGCCCACAGGTCCCTTAACGCCTGCTCTGACCAGGCGTTAAAAAATGACGCAAAAGCAGCTGGACGTCATTTTTTTTGACCCGCCCACTCCAGGGCGTCATTTTTGCCCGGGAGAATAAATACGGCACACATGCCTCAGAGTCATTTTTTAGAAGGGAACGCCTACCTTGCATATCAATAACGCAAGGAAGGTGTCCATGCTAAAAAATGACGCAAACTCCAAGATCTTTGGCGCTAGACGGTTCTAACGCCAAAGAATAAATATTGAGTTAGTTTTGCATCGGATTTGCGTAAAAAAAAACGACGCAAATCCGGCGCAAACAGAGTATAAATATGCCCCTTTATTTTTATGACAATATGCCAAAAGTATCTCAGTGAGTACCCTCAGTATGAGGATAGCAAATATACACCAGATATATGTACACAATACCAAAATATGCAGTAATAGTATTAGAAAACAGTGCAAACAATGTATAGTTACAATAGGATGCAATGGGGACACATAGGGATAGGGGCAACACAAACCATATAATCCAAAAGTGGAATGCGAACCACGAATGGACCCCAAACCTATGTGACCTTGTAGAGGGTCGCTGGGACTGTAAGAAAACAGTTAGGGTTAGAAAAATAGCCCACCCCGAGTCCCTGAAAAGTGAGTGCAAAGTGCACTAAAGTTCCCCAAAGGACATAGAAGTCGTGATAGGGGAATTCTGCAGGAAAGACACAAACCAGCAATGCAACAACAATGGATTTCCAGTCGAGGGTACCTGTGGAACAAGGGGACCAAGTCCAAAAGTCACAAGCAAGTCGGAGATGGGCAGATGCCCAGGAAATGCCAGCTGTGGATGCAAAGAAGCTGCTACTGGACAGTAGAAGCTGAAGGTTCTGCAGGAACGACAAAGGCTAGAGACTTCCCCTTTGGAGGACGGATCCCCCACGCCGTGGAGAGTCGTGCAGAAGTATTTTCCTGAAGAAAGACCGCCAACAAGCCTTGCTAGCTGCAAATCGTGCAGTTAGGGTTTTTGGATGCTGCTGTGGCCTAGGAGGGACCAGGATGTCGCCAATTGCGTCTGGGGACAGAGGGGGGCGTCGAGCAAGACAAGGGGCCCTCTCAGAAGCAGGCAGAACCCGCAGAAGTGCCGGAACAGGCACTACGAAGTGGAGTGAAACGGTGCTCACCCGAAGTTGCACAAAGGAATCCCACGCCGCCGGAGGACAACTTAGGAGGTCGTGCAATGCAGGTTAGAGTGCCGTGGACCCAGGCTGGACTGTGCACAAAGGATTTGCGCGGGAAGTGCACGGAGGCCGGAGTAGCTGCAAAAGTCGCGGTTCCCAGCAATGCAGTCTGGCATGGGGAGCAAAGGACTTACCTCCACCAAACTTGGACTGAAGAGTCACTGGACTGTGGGAGTCACTTGGACAGAGTTGCTGGATTCAAGGGACCTTGCTCGTCGTGCTGAGAGGAGACCCAGGGTACTGATGATGCAGTTCTTTGGTGCCTGCGGTTGCAGGGGGGCGATTCCGTCGACCCACGGGAGATTTCTTCGGAGCTTCTAGTGCAGAGAGGAGGCAGACTACCCCCACAGCATGCACCACCAGGAAAACAGTCGAGAAGGCGGCAGGATCAGCGTTACAGAGTTGCAGTAGTCGTCTTTGCTACTTTGTTGCAGTTTTGCAGGCTTCCAGCGCGGTCAGCAGTTGATTCCTTGGCAGAAGGTGAAGAGAGAGATGCAGAGGAACTCGGATGAGCTCTTGCATTCGTTATCTAAGGAATCCCCAAAGACAGAGACCCTAAATAGCCAGAAAAGAGGGTTTGGCTACCTAGGAGAGAGGATAGGCTAGCAACACCTGAAGGAGCCTATCAGAAGGAGTCTCTGACGTCACCTGCTGGCACTAGCCACTCAGAGCAGTCCAGTGTGCCTGCAGCACCTCTGTTTTCAAGATGGCAGAGGTCTGGAGCACACTGGGGGAGCTCTGGGCACCTCCCAGGGGAGGTGCAGGTCAGGGGAGTGGTCACTCCCCTTTCCTTTGTCCAGTTTCGCACCAGAGCAGGGCTGAGGGGTCCCTGAACCGGTGTAGACTGGCTTATGCAGAAATGGGCACCATGTGTGCCCATGAAAGCATTTCCAGAGGCTGGGGAGGCTACTCCTCCCCTGCCTTCACACCATTTTCCAAAGTGAGAGGGTGTAACACCCTCTCTCAGAGGAAGTCCTTTGTTCTGCCATCCTGGGCCAAGCCTGGCTGGACCCCAGGAGGGCAGAAACCTGTCGGAGGGGTTGGCAGCAGCAGCAGCTGCAGTGAAACCCCTGAAAAGGCAGTTTGGCAGTACATGGGTCTGTGCTACAGACCCGTGGGATCATGGGATTGTGCCAACAATGCCAGGATGGCATAGAGGGGGCAATTCCATGATCTTAGACATGTTACATGGCCATATTCGGAGTTACCATTGTGAAGCTACACATAGGTATTGACCTATGTGTAGTGCACGCGTGTAATGGTGTCCCCACACTCACAAAGTCCGGGGAATTTGCCCTGAACAATGTGGGGGCACCTTGGCTAGTGCCAGGGTGCCCACACACTAAGTAACGTAGCACCTAACCTTTACCAGGTAAAGGTTAGACATATAGCTGACTTATAAGTTACTTAAGTGCAGTGAAAATGGCTGTGAAATAATGTGTGCATTATTTCACTCAGGCTGCAGTGGCAGGCCGGTGTACGAATTGTCAGAGCTCCCTATGGGTGGCAAAAGAAATGCTGCAGCCCATAGGGATCTCCTGGAACCCCAATACCCTGGGTACCTCAGTACCATATACTAGGGGATTATAAGGGTGTTCCAGTATGCCAATGTAAATTGGTGAAATTGGTCACTAGCCTGTTAGTGACAATTTGTACAGAGAGAGCATAACCACTGAGGTTCTGGTTAGCAGAGCCTCAGTGAGACAGTTAGGCACCACACAGGGAACACATACATATAGGCCACAAACTTATGAGCACTGGGGTCCTGACTAGCAGGGTCCCAGTGACACATAACAAACATACTGAAAACATAGGGTTTTCACTATGAGCACTGGGCCCTGGCTAGCAGGATCCCAGTGAGACAGTGAAAACACCCTGACATACACTCACAAACAGGCCAGAAGTGGGGGTAACAAGGCTAGAAAGAGGCTACTTTCTCACACAACCCCCCCCCCAACGGAAGGACAATAAGGCTAACCTTGGCCAGTTGAGACTTTATTGTCTAAGTGGTGATAAGTAGAGAGTAGCTCTGCAATAGACTGGTTACTCCCTTTATCATCCACTATATGGTTACTTCCCTGTGGGGATGTAAACCACCCTGTTTGAAGTTTTTTAGCTAAGCAACAATGTGAAGATGTATTTCCAGAGTTTCTATCAGTAAGTTTTAGTTTAGAGCAGTGGGAATTGTCCACTGAACCTATTTGTAGTGATGGAAATGCCAGACAGGGATGCTGTCTCAGAAAAGCCATAGCTGGGCAACAACTTTGTCCATATGGCTGGAAGAGAGAACAGGGATGCTGTTTCTCTTGAGTTGGAGCAGGGCAGGGATGCTGTCCTATGAGCTCCACACTAGGGCAGGGATGCTGTCCTAAGTGTTGTGAGGCAGGGCAGAGTTTCTGCACTAAAGTTTCTCTGGGAGGGTTGGAGGGATGCTCCATGTTAACTAAAATGGTGCTCTTTTTCTCACCAATGTTAGTTATCCCACAGAGAGGTACTTCTACCTCAGGGAGTACAGCTTTGCCAGCTGATGCTTCCCTTGGAACAGGTGCCACCCTAGGAGCGGTTTCTCCCACCACAGGAATGGTATCCTGAACGGCAGGGTGGTTAGGGGATACTGTGATACCCTTTTACCTGTTGATGGAGAGGGATCCTGAGTTTTCAGGCCTTCTCTCCTTTGCTTTTTCATTTCAGTAGAAATGAGAGGGAACAATTCCTCTGGGATGCCCAGCATGGCTGCATGGGCATACAACTCTACATCAGCCCAACCTGAGGCCTCTAGGTCATTACCTAAGAGACAGTCTACAGGTAAGCTAGGTGATACCACCACCTGCTTAGGGCCAGTAACTCCACCCCAACTAAACTGAATTATAGCTAAGGGAAGAAACTTAGTGGAGTTATGGACATCAATAATTTTATACTGTTGTCCAATGATGTGTTGTTCAGGAGCCACTAGGTTTTCAGTCACCAAAGTGATACTGGCACCTGTGTCCCTGTAGGCCAAGGCCTCAACACCATTTATTGAAACTGTCTGCCTGTACTTATCCATTGTAAGGGGACAAGCAGCCAGTGTGGCAAGGCCAATGCCACTAGGTGTGACAGAAACTGTCTTGGGACTGACTACCCCAGTTTCTATTATGGACCCATAAGTGAACCCAACTACACCCTTAACTTGACTGTTGCCAGCAGTCCCACCACTAGTACCACTACTGCTAGGGGCACTAGAGCTTGATGTATTAGTGGTGGTAGGCTCAGGGGGTTTACCTGGACAGGACTTATCCCCTGGCCTATGGCCTCTGTTTTTACACACAAAGCACCAAGGCTTTTTAAATTGTGTAGGTTGAGAAGAAGAGGGAGAATTTGTTTTATCCCCACCCTCTGAAGAGTGTTTAAGATTTGAAGTGGGATCTTTCTTCTTGCCATCCTTGTCACCACCTGTATGAACTTTTCTGTTCACTCTTGTTCTGACCCATTTGTCTGCCTTCTTTCCCAATTCTTGGGGAGAGGTCAGATCTGAGTCCACTAGATACTGGTGCAACAAATCAGACACACAATTATTAAGTATATGCTCTCTCAGGATTATGTTATACAGGCTTTCATAATCAGTAACTTTACTGCCATGTGACCACCCCTCCAAGGCCTTCACTGAATGGTCAACACAATCTACCCAGTCTTGTGAAGACTCCTTTTTGGTCTCTCTGAACTTCATCCTGTACTGTTCAGTGGTTAAGCCATAACCATCCAGGAGTGCATTCTTAAGAACTGTAAAATTATTGGCATCACTTTCTTTCACAGTAAGGAGACTATCCCTACCCTTTCCACTAAATGATAGCCATAGGATAGCAGCCCACTGCCTTTGAGGGACATCCTGTACAAAACAGGCCCTCTCAAGTGCAGCAAACCATTTGTTAATGTCATCCCCCTCCTCATAAGGGGGAACTATCTTGTGAAGATTCCTGGAATCATGCTCTTTTGCAGGATGACTATGGGGAATACTGCTGCTGCCACCATGGGTTTCTAAACACAATTTCTGTCTTTCCCTTTCCACTTCTAAGGACTGTCTATCCAAATCCAGCTGTTGCTTCTTGAGCTTCAGTCTGGTTTGTTCCACTCTCAATCTATTGAGCTCCCTTTCTAACAATCTGTCATCAGGGTGGGTGGGTGGGACATTCCTTGAAACAGAAGTATGGTGAGAATGTACAGAAGGAGAACCATCCCTTACAGAGGGCATCCTAACAGCTTGGTTAACAGAAACATCACTTCTACTATGATGTGAAGGAATACTCTTGCTATGATGTGAGACAACACTATCAGTATGGTGTGACTCTACATCAGTACCAACTATGCTAGGCTGTCTTGTAATGGGCAGGCTAGGAAGTTTCCTTCCTGACTCTTTTTCTAGGGGTGTCCCTGGATCAGATTGTGAACCATTAGCTACTTTTTCAACAGATTGGGGCACCTCTAGCCCTATCCTGTTCTATAAGCATGTTAACCAATAGTTCTCTGGGGGGATTCTTCCCTACACTTAAACCTCTTTCTATGCAGAGACTCCTTGCTTCTTTCCAGCTAAGGTGATCATAAGCAAGTTTGGACAGATCAACAGTTTGGCCTGTGCCAGACATTTTAGAAAGTGTTTTAGTGACAGAAAAAGGAAAAAAAGTGTGTCAGAACTTTTAGAAAGACAGGAAAAAAAACTTTTAAAACTTTTAAAGAACTTTTTGAAAGTTTAGAAGTACTTTTCAGCACTTTAGAAAAGAAGTGAGAAAAGAAATGCAAAACTTTTTGGTTAGGTGTACATACACTGAACTTGTTTTGTATATTTTTCTCTTATGAAAAGTACAATGACAAAAGTGGTAAGTACTTGCAAAGGACTTATCCCACCGCTGCACAACCAATGTAGGAGGCTGGACTGGCTTGTAGTGAGTACCAAGGGGTACTTACACCTTGCACCAGGCCCAGTTATCCCTTATTAGTGTATAGGGTGTCTAGCAGCTTAGGCTGATAGATAATGGTAGCTTAGCAGAGCAGCTTAGGCTGAACTAGGAGACGAGTGAAGCTCCTACAGTACCACTAGTGTCATATGCACAATATCATAAGAAAACACAATACACAGATATACTAAAAATAAAGGTACTTTGGGCCGTATTTATACTTTTTGGCGCACAACTGCGCCAACGCAGTTGTGCGCCCAAAAATTTAACGCCATTCCAAAGCGCCATGCGGGCGCCTTATTTATGGAATGACGTTAGCCGGCGGAGCTGACTGGTGTGCTTCAAAAAAAATGACCCACACCAGGCAGCGCCGGCGTAGGGGAAAATGGAGCTTGGGCGTCAAAGAATGGGGCAAGTCGGTCTGAGGCAAAAAATCTGCCTCAACCCGATTAGCGCCATTTTTTTTTACTCCCACCCTCCATTGACATGACTCCTGTCTTAGCAAAGACAGGAGTCATGCCCCCTTGCCCAATGGCCATGCCCAGGGGACTTCTGTCCCCTGGGCATTGTCATTGGGCATAGTGGCATGTAGGGGGCACAAATCAGGCCCCCCTATGCCACAAAAAAAAAAAAAAAAAAAATACTTACCTGAACTTACCTTAAGTTCCCTGGGATGGGTCCCTCCATCCTTGGGCGTCCTCCTGGGGTGGGCAAGGGTGGCAGGGGGTGTCCCTTGGGGCATGGGAGGACACCTCTGGGCTCCTTCCGAGCCCACAGGTCCCTTAACGCCTGCCCTGACCAGGCGTTAAAAAACGACGCAAATCCGGCGCAAACAGAGTATAAATATGCCCCTTTATTTTTATGACAATATGCCAAAAGTATCTCAGTGAGTACCCTCAGTATGAGGATAGCAAATATACACCAGATATATGTACACAATACCAAAATATGCAGTAATAGTATTAGAAAACAGTGCAAACAATGTATAGTTACAATAGGATGCAATGGGGACACATAGGGATAGGGGCAACACAAACCATATACTCCAAAAGTGGAATGCGAACCACGAATGGACCCCACACCTATGTGACCTTGTAGAGGGTCGCTGGGACTGTAAGAAAACAGTTAGGGTTAGAAAAATAGCCCACCCCGAGACCCTGAAAAGTGAGTGCAAAGTGCACTAAAGTTCCCCAAAGGACATAGAAGTCGTGATAGGGGAATTCTGCAGGAAAGACACAAACCAGCAATGCAACAACAATGGATTTCCAGTCGAGGGTACCTGTGGAACAAGGGGACCAAGTCCAAAAGTCACAAGCAAGTCGGAGATGGGCAGATGCCCAGGAAATGCCAGCTGTGGATGCAAAGAAGCTGCTACTGGACAGTAGAAGCTGAAGGTTCTGCAGGAACGACAAAGGCTAGAGACTTCCCCTTTGGAGGACGGATCCCCCACGCCGCGGAGAGTCGTGCAGAAGTATTTTCCTGAAGAAAGACCGCCAACAAGCCTTGCTAGCTGCAAATCTTGCAGTTAGGGTTTTTGGATGCTGCTGTGGCCCAGGAGGGACCAGGATGTCGCCAATTGCATCTGGGGACAGAGGGGGGCGTCGAGCAAGACAGGGGGCCCTCTCAGAAGCAGGCAGCACCCGCAGAAGTGCCGGAACAGGCACTACGAAGTGGAGTGAAACGGTGCTCACCCGAAGTTGCACAAAGGAATCCCACGCCGCCGGAGGACAACTTAGGAGGTCGTGCAATGCAGGTTAGAGTGCCGTGGACCCAGGCTGGACTGTGCACAAAGGATTTCCGCGGGAAGTGCACGGAGGCCGGAGTAGCTGCAAAAGTCGCGGTTCCCAGCAATGCAGTCTGGCATGGGGAGGCAAGGACTTACCTCCACCAAACTTGGACTGAAGAGTCACTGGACTGTGTGAGTCACTTGGACAGAGTTTCTGGATTCAAGGGACCTTGCTCGTCGTGCTGAGAGGAGACCCAGGGTACCGGTGATGCAGTTCTTTGGTGCCTGCGGTTGCAGGGGGACGATTCCGTCGACCCACAGGAGATTTCTTCGGAGCTTCTAGTGCAGAGAGGAGGCAGACTACCCTCACAGCATGCACCACCAGGAAAACAGTCGAGAAAGCGGCAGGATCAGCGTTACAGAGTTGCAGTAGTCGTCTTTGCTACTTTGTTGCAGTTTTGCAGGCTTCTAGCGCGGTCAGCAGTTGATTCCTTGGCAGAAGGTGAAGAGAGAGATGCAGCGGAACTCGGATGAGCTCTTGCATTCGTTATCTAAGGAATCCCCAAAGACAGAGACCCTAAATAGCCAGAAAAGAGGGTTTGGCTACCTAGGAGAGAGGATAGGCTAGCAACACCTGAAGGAGCCTATCAGAAGGAGTCTCTGACGTCACCTGCTGGCACTAGCCACTCAGAGCAGTCCAGTGTGCCAGCAGCACCTCTGTTTCCAAGATGGCAGAGGTCTGGAGCACACTGGAGGAGCTCTGGCACCTCCCAGGGGAGGTGCAGGTCGGGGGAGTGGTCACTCCCCTTTCCTTTGTCCAGTTTCACGCCAGAGCAGGGCTGAGGGGTCCCTGAACCGGTGTAGACTGGCTTATGCAGAAATGGGCACCATGTGTTCCCATGAAAGCATTTCCAGAGGCTGGGGGAGGCTACTCCTCCCCCGCCTTCACACCATTTTCCAAAGGGAGAGGGTGTAACACCCTCTCTCAGAGGAAGTCCTTTGTTCTGCCATCCTGGGCCAAGCCTGGCTGGACCCCAGGAGGGCAGAAACCTGTCTGAGGGGTTGGCAGCAGCAGCAGCTGCAGTGAAACCCCTGAAAAGGCAGTTTGGCAGTACATGGGTATGTGCTACAGACCCGTGGGATCATGGGATTGTGCCAACAATGCCAGGATGGCATAGAGGGGGCAATTCCATGATCTTAGACATGTTACATGGCCATATTCGGAGTTACCATTGTGAAGCTACACATAGGTATTGACCTATGTGTAGTGCACGCGTGTAATGGTGTCCCCGCACTCACAAAGTCCGGGGAATTTGCCCTGAACAATGTGGGGGCACCTTGGCTAGTGCCAGGGTGCCCACACACTAAGTAACTTTGCACCTAACCTTTACCAGGTAAAGGTTAGACATACAGGTGACTTATAAGTTACTTAAGTGCCATGAAAATGGCTGTGAAATAATGTGTGCATTATTTCACTCAGGCTGCAGTGGCAGGCCTGTGTAAGAATTGTCAGAGCTCCCTATGGGTGGCAAAAGAAATGCTGCAGCCCATAGGGATCTCTTGGAACCCCAATACCCTGGGTACCTCAGTACCATATACTATGGGATTATAAGGGTGTTCCAGTATTCCAATGTAAATTGGTGAAATTGGTCACTAGCCTGTTAGTGGCAATTTGTACAGAGAGAGCATAACCACTGAGGTTCTGGTTAGCAGAGCCTCAGTGAGACAGTTAGGCACCACACAGGGAACACATACATATAGGCCACAAGCTTATGAGCACTGGGGTCCTGACTAGCAGGGTCCCAGTGACACATAACAAACATACTGAAAACATAGGGTTTTCACTATGAGCACTGGGCCCTGGCTAGCAGGATCCCAGTGAGACAGTGAAAACACCCTGACATACACTCACAAACAGGCCAAAAGTGGGGGTAACAAGGCTAGAAAGAGGCTACTTTCTCACACCTAGGTGCTTCATGTGCCTAGTTTCAGGGTGCATTGTGAGTAATAATTAATTCTAGATGCGTAGGTGATGCTAAAATGTCTGCCCACTGTAGATCTGCCCTTTCGTTGTGGAAGTGACCTCATACCGCTAGCGGTTGACGTCACAGCGTACGATGGAGTTTACCGCTGTTCGCACCCTCATTGGCTAACATGGATGCCAATGGGGAATTCTGGCGTATCATGATCGCCTCCGGCGGTGACGGTGCACACCGCCGCAGAACGTACACGCGTTCGTCATCGTTTGATCACTTGACTCCCTGATCTCGTGCTGACAGGTACTCCACTGTGTGTATTGCTGTGGCCTGCCTCTGGCTATGGATGTGCCACGTGTTGCAGGGGAAAGGGCCCTAGCCTTCACCCAGGAGGAACCGGAGAAGCTAGTTGACAGGGGTCCTGCCCCTGTATGCGAAACTGTACGGGCGGCCAGAGGTTCAGGTGAGTCTGGGTTGGGGGGCACTGTGTGTGTGTTATGGATGGTGTTGATTGCACATATGTGTGCACCTCTGAGCCTGCATGGGCCATGGTGCATGGCATGCTGCATGCGACTGTCCTGTAAGTCTGTGAGCACTGCCCGTCCCATAGTGGGCATTTAGCCAGCTGTTCCTATCGTGCAAGTGCCTGACCTCTGTGTTCCATATCTGTGTTGCCCTTTTAGGTCAGCGCCCACCAGAAGAGGGCACATTGGCATGCCATCGCCAAGGAGGTACGGACATTGGGGATCTACATCCGGCGGAGCACCCACTGTAGAAAGAGGTGGGAGGACCTGTGGCGCTGGGCGCGAAAGATCAGTGAAGCCCAGCTGGGGAAGTCCTCATAATGTGGAAGGGGTGCCCATTGGGCACTGACCCCCTCATGCGACGGATCCTGGTGGTGGCGTACCCAGACCTGGATGGGCGCTTGAAGGCTGCGCAGCAGTCACAAGGGGGTGAGTACTCATCTCACATACTTCAGTCTGGAAGGATGTCTGGGTGTGCATTAGGGTTTATGCTGCTTACAGGCAGGGACTTTGACTGGTGTCCATCTACTTTATGGTCCCCAAAGGGTGTAGGGCAGTCTTTGCCAGGTCTCCCATACGTCGCTTCCTTAGGTAGTGCAGGGGATGGGTGTAGAGCAGTATTCTGGTCAGCAGTCAGGGCATAGTCATGGACATAGTGAACAGTGCTGCCTGTTGGGTGTGCTTTCTGGGTGGGTGTAAGTCTGGCCATTATGTACCTGCATTCAGCTATTTACAAGTGTCTCTCCTGTTTTGTCCCCCCATCCCTTTTCTCTTGTGTTGGTTTGGTACAGCATCAACATCAGGCGAGGGAGCTGAGGCACCGGCAAGTGGGGAGGAATTGGCCAACGGATCCTCCGAGGCAGAGACAACCAACACCTAGGGGACCAGTTGGTGAGAGGGCGAGGGGATTCCACAGGAGAGGCTACTACCACAGGAGGTAGTGACTCCGAGACCTCCTCCGATGGGGGCTCTCTGGCAGTGGCGGACCCAAGTGCACACACCACTACCGTGACATCTTCCTCCACCCCCCATTCCATCACCGCCCTCCCTTCTGCTCCTCACCGAGTTGCCCGTGCCCGCCCACCCAGAAAAGTGGGCGTCTCCTTCGCCACAGGCACCTCCTCCCCTGCCCCAGTCAGCCCTGCTGCCCTCACAGAGGAGGTTATTGACCTCCTGAGAACCATCTCCTATAGGGCAGACAACCATTGTCAATGCCATCGAGGGGCTAGCATCAGAAGTGCAGCAGACTAATGCCTATCTGGATGGCATTCACGGTGCCGTGTCTGCCCTACAGATATCTTTTCAGGCTCTGGCCCCCTCTTGGATGGCAGCCAGTTTCCCTGGCCATTCCGTCCCCCCTCCTACCTCCTCTACCCCTTCCAGCACCCCACTCCCTTCACCCGTCCAAGGCACACATTCAGACACCCAGTCAAGTACATCAACACACAAGAAGCACACTTCAAAACAAAAGCACCACTCCTCCCACCACAAGCATTCACACAGCCAACAGACACCTGCACACACAACAACGTCCACTTCCCCCAGTGCGCCCACTTCTTCCTCCTGTCTGTCCCCTCTACATCCACACCCTCATGCACTGCACCTTCAGTCACTGTTGCTGCTCCTCCTCCTGCACTCACCACAATAGCAGACATCCATGCATGCACCCCATACACCACACCTGCACTCACCACCACTACTGTAGTTGACACATGCAGCACACTCACCAGACTTGCAGACACCCACACAACATACATCCACACTTGCTGTCTGTCTTCTCCCACTGTCTCCACCCCCCTCCTCCCAAAACACACAAACACACCAAGACACCCACCCATCTAACATCCACCACACCACAGCATACTGAGCAGTCACCTGCATTGTGTCCTTTAAATTGATATATACATTCCAATTTATATAGGCAGGTAATGAGGAGAATTTTCTCCAATTTAATTTTGATTTGAACGGCACATCGTACTAGAGGTACATTAAGTGCTACTTTGATATAATACTGCATATTCTGCACTATTTTTGGCATGCCTGTTTTTAGCGCACTTCGTAGGATGTGTTGCTTTTGTAATGGTACCAATTTGAGACTGGAAGAATCGCAACCGGCACCCCCAGAGGGGACGCCCAATAGAGATATGTATGTTAAACATGGTCTTTCTTCTATAATGTACAGCACATTATGGAATAAATACACTGGTGCGGATCCTGAGTTACGTTGGCCTATGCATGGGTCATTTGACTTGTGAAAGCTTGAGTATGTGGAACAATGTATGTGTAAGCGAAGGTCTAGGCAAGATATGTTTGACTGTGTACGAATGTGGGAGAAAGAAGTGCGTGGACGAGTGAAGCGTGAGCAAGCCTTGCTTGAGAAAGAGCAGCGGAAGAATGTATATGTGAAAGCATTGGTAATCAGAAAGAAAGAAATAAGGGCCAGATGTAGCAAAATAACATTTTGCGACTTGCAAATAGCGAGTCATTGCGACTCGCTGTTTGCAAGTCGCAAAATGTTATGCAGAACGGTGTCTCAGACACCGTCTGCAAGTCGGTATGGGGTCGCAATGACCCACCTCATGAATATTCATGAGGTGGGTCGCAAATTGCGGCCCCATACCGACTATGGGCACTCGCAAACATGGAGGCCTGCTGTAGTCAGCAGACCTCCGTGTTCGTGACTGCTTTAAATAAAGCAGTTTTTTTTTTTAAGTGTAGCCCGTTTTCCTTAAAGGAAAATGAGCTGCACTTAAAAAGAAAACCGAAACCTTTAGTTTCGGTATTTTTTCAGGGCAGGGAGTGGTCCCTTGGACCACTCCCTGCCCTGAAAAAATGTTTTTGGGTCCAGTCACAAACTGGAAGGGGTCCCATTGGGACCCCTTCCAATTTGCGAGTGGGTTACCATCCACTTGAAGTGGATGGTAACTGCAACACCATTTGCGACCGCATATGCGGTCGCAAATGGTATTGCATACCACTAGGAATCGCAAATAGGAAGGGAACACCCCTTCCTATTTGCGATTCTGAAATGCATTTTGCGAGTCGGTCCGACTCGCAGAATGCATTTCTGCATAGGAAAATGTGATTTGCAACTCGCAAATGGCAGTTTTTGCCGTTTGCCAGTTGCAATTCCTTTCCTACATCTGGCCCTAAATGATTTAAAGGAGATAGAAGAGAAAGAACGTAAATTACAGGTAACTGGCCAATACACTGTTCGGCAACCTCTCTATCCTATCCTTAATAAACCACACAATGATTTTTTGTTACTAGATCGCCCTCCACCTCCGTATGTCGTTCCTTCTGCCCCTCATGAGTTAGCTGAGGTCTCCGGTTCGGAGCAGCAGAAGATACAAGACAGTCGCTCTATGTTGCCTGCTGACTGTGCGTCTGAGCTTAGATCTATTGCTCGTAAAGCAATTCGTAGCATTGTCTCTGCTTCTGAACTTTTAGACAACACGAAAGGGTGGACGGAAAAGGAGCAGCTATATTTTACTGAGGCATTTGGCACAGAAGTTATTGAACTATTTCGGGAATATTCTGATGAGTTAGAGCCCGATGATGTAGCAGCTGATCATAAGCAAATGCGTGATGGTGTTTTTATGTGTTGCGGCAGTCCGTTTGCAAGAGGAGAAAAGGGCCGTGGACATAGTTGCACGGACATCTCAGACCAGGGGGGTGCAAGCTTCCATCTTCGGAACAGATAAGACTATGATAGTTCACGCAAAACCAATGCGGGAGGCCGCGCCTTTGTATGTTCCTCCTAAAGGATCGGGTACAAGTGATGATAAAACTTCTGTTGATGCTAAGAGTTATTTTATTTATAATTGGGTGTATATTCCTTGGAATAGGGCAGATGTAATGGCACTTAAAACAGCATTACCTGACCCGCGGAAAAATCCAGCCGCCTTTTATGAGGAAGTTGAGGGAGCAATTAGTTCTTGTACTATGACTTTGGCTGACATTGATTTATTTTTCGGATTTATATTACCGCCAGATATGTGGAGAACTGTTCGTAAAGTTGATGATCGTGTAGTTTTTGGGGCGTCATGGAAATATTTAGAACAGATGGACGGGGATAGGGAACCTGCGAAAAAGCCGTTTCAGTTGATTCTAGATCTTCCCGCAGCCATATTAGTTAAGTTAAAAATGATTCTTCCCCCTAAAAAGATAGATTGGACTGTTTTAGCGTCTTGTAAGCAAAAGGCAGATGAATCGGTCTCTGATTTCTTTACACGCTTTGAAGAAGCATTTCATGATTTTAGAGGCCAGTTATTATCAGATGATACGGGCAGACATTTGTTCGTCAATAATATGTCGCAAATCTGTTACCAGGAATAGCTTGTGGTCTAAAAGCTAGTGAAAGTTCATGGACTACCTCTACTCCGGTTTCTCTTTTGACTGTGGCTCAGCATTATGAACGTCAGAAATTAGAAGCAAAAGGTAGTGAGGATAAAAAGATTAAAGAATTAAAGACGAAGGTTATGTTGGCTCAAGCTTATGGTCCGCCTTTTAGAGGTAGTGACAGAGGTGGACGTGGATCTTATGGTTCTTCTAACACTCGTTCGAATTTGTCTGTTGATCAGTGTGCGTATTGTAAGAAATTTGGGCATCAGGCTGCCGATTGTCCAGCACTACGTGTTCAGCAGTGTTCATGTGGTCGGGGACAGATGAGAAATCGCTCAGGATATTCAGGGCCTAGAAGAAGCACGAATGATCATGCTAGGGTTGATGCTAATGTACGAGGGCAGGATGGGTTTAACACTTTTGATAGAACCAATACCAGATGTCTAACTATGTGCAGCCTGATTTTCAAGATTCTGCTTATGCATAGGATTGCCTAGGATGGGGTAAGGAATCAGTTGAAGTTCCCGTAGATCAGATGGGTCCCTATGTTACAGCACATGTTTTGGGTTCTACTGATCAGTTTCTGGTTGATACAGGAGCTACTCGTAGCGCCTTGTCTAAACAATTGGTTCCAAGGGCTCCCCTGTCTGGCTTAACCATTACATCGATAGGTTTCGATGGAACACCTTCCCGTAGCCCATTGTCACAACCACTTGCATTCCATGTTGATAAATTTACTGCTCCATGTCCATTTCTGCTTTCTCCAAATACACCAGAGTCTTGATATGCTCAAGTATTTCAGGGCTACAATACGATGCTCTCCTGAAGGGGTGTGTGTTATTTTGAATGATAATCATCCTGTGATGGAAAGAGTTTGTCTTGTTAAAGAGGATATTGCATTAGCTTCACTCCCTAGTACTTTGTGGGCTACTTCAGATACTGATGTGGGACAAATGATTATTCCACCGGTGCATATTAGTGTCAAGGAGGGAGCTGTATTGCCACGTTTGCCTCAATACAAAATTTCACAGGAGGGCGAAGAAGCACTCACTCGAATTGTGCACAATCTTATTGCAGTTGGAGTTGTTGAGGAAGTTCCGTATAATGTTTATAACAGTCCGATTCTTCCTATTCTGAAAAAGGATACTGATACTAGGATTTACTGATTCATCATTGATTTACGAGAAGTGAATAAGATTGCGGTACCACAATATCCTGTGGTATCTGACATCACGACACTTCTTACTTTGGTTCCCCCAACAGCAACTACGTTCTCTGTGATAGACTTGAAGAATGCTTTCTTTTCGATTCCTATTCATCCTGACAGCCGATATTTGTTTGGTTTTACTTTGAATAAACAATCATTTAGATTTTGCAGAGTTCCTCAAGGCTATACTGGGAGTCCCAGTATTTATAGTCAAGCGTTAAAATGACAACTTGATTCTTTTGTTTTGCCTGACGGTGTGGCTCTCATACAATATGTTGATGATATTTTGTTGCCAGCTGATACCCCTGAGCAATGTGAAAAGTGCACTTTGTCCTTACTTTCTTTTCTTGCTTTACACCATCATAAAGTGTCACGAAAGAAATTGCAATATTGTAGACCAAAGGTAACCTATTTAGGTCACCTCTTGTCTAAGGAGGGCCGTGCACTTACATCAGATCGTATTCAAGCAATTTTAGACACACCAGTACCCTCTACTCAGAAAGATGTTCCTGCATTCCTTGGTCTTACTTCTTTTTGTAGGCAATGGATATTAGGGTTTTCACACATTGTCAAACCTTTGCTAGCACTTTTGACTAAAGATACTCCAATGCCCCTCACATGGACAGATGAATGTGAGACTGCATTCCGGCAGCTACGACAAGCCCTTTGTTCAGCACCAGTGTTAGGTACTCCAGATTACACGAAGCCTTTCGCACTTTACGTACATGAGAAAGATGGATGTGCATTGTCAGTTTTAGTACAGACACATGGCGATAAGCAGCGTCCCTGTGCATATTTTTCAGCAGTACTTGATCCTGTCGCTCGAGCGTTGCCTGGGTGTTTTCGTTCAGTTGCGGCAACAGCTGTGTCAATACATCAGAGTGAAGGGATAGTTTTGTCACATAAGCTGTTGGTGTTAGTAACCCATGCGGCTGATGCTCTTTTAAATCAAACAAAGACGCAACATTTAACTAGCGCTCGCCTGACAGGATATGAATTGACATTGCTGGCTCCTCACATTACACTGAAGAGATGTGCAACACTAAATCCAGCCACTTTGTTGCCATATCCGGTGTCCCAGCCTCAGTCACAAGAAACACATGATTGTATATTCCTTACCGAAGAACAGACAAAGGGTCGTTTTGATTTGCAAGAAACGCCCCTTCCAGATGTAGACGGGGAATTGTGGGTTGATGGGTCTTGTTTGAAGTTACCAGACGGTACGACCTCAGCTGCATATGCAATCACTACAATACACACTGTAGTGGAGACAGCTCGTATACCACAGAAGTCAGCTCAAGCCGCTATGCTTTTGGAGTGGCTCATGATTTTGGTTTGCTTTGGAAAGAGAGAGGCTTTCTCACATCCCACGGGATGCAGATAATGCACGGAGAATTAGTGCATAACCTCTTGATTGCATTGACATATCCAAAGAAAATAGCTATTGTGAAATGTAGTGCACATAAGAAAGTGACCGATACGATAGGGCAAGGTAATGCCCTTGCGAACCGTGTAGCACGTGAGACTGCGATGCAGCGAAGTACTACTTCTATGTATGTAGTGAAGTCACAAGCTGAACGTTGGCATAATGCTAGACAAGACGTATTAGATATACAGAAATCTGCTTCTGTGAAAGAACGTGAGCAATGGTCTGAAGAAGGAGAATTGGATGATGAGGGCTGTTGGCGGAATAAGCAGATGGATAAATGGAATTTGCCTATAGCTTTTGTACAACCTATGGTTCAGATGGCACATGGGCTGGCACATGTTGGAGCTTCAGCAATAACGAAGTTGCTTACGCAAGTTTGGGAGCATCCAGAAATTTCCAGTACAGCTAAGAGAATAGTACAGTCTTGTTTGATCTGTTTACAATACAATCCTGGAAAAGGGACATGAACTCCTGCGGGAGGGTTTGCTACACCAACTGCACCTTTCAAAGTTCTACAAATGGATAATATTTAGCTTGAACGCTGCAACAATTTAAAGTATGTCTTGGTGGTGGTATGTGCCTTTAGTAAATGGATAGAGGCGTACCCCACAAAGGATAATACTGCCATTACCACAGCAAAGGTGCTTTTGAAATAATTTTTCCCTAGGTTTGGTGTTTGCAGACTTTTATAGAATGATAACGGACCTCATTTTGTTGGGGAAGTTATTAAGTATGTCCTGAAAGGATTAGGGATCAAACAGAAGTTCCATGCGGTTTTCCACCCACAATCAGCAGGGTTGGTGGAAAGGTATAATGCTACTTTGAAGCTGAAGTTAGCAAAGATACAGGCTTCCACATCTTTAACTTGGCCGGATGCATTACCATTGGCATTATTGTCTATTAGGTCAGTGCCACACTCTTGAACAGGCCTTACCCCCTATGAAATAGTATTTGGAAGGCCAATGAACATTTGGGGAGTTCCTAAGCCAAATTCTGTATATGATGTACCTTGTGTCCTGATGAATGATTATTTGGCACAGTTAACCGACAATTTGGTTTCAATTCATCAACAGGTTCGAGAAGCACTTCCTGACAGATCTACAGGTGAAGGCCATGAACTCCGACCTGGTGACCAGGTGATGATTAAGTCCTTTGAAAGATCAAGCAGCTTGGAACCAAGGTGGCGAGGCCCAGAGCAGGTGCTCCTTGCGACGAGGACAGCAGTTCGGGTGACGAACTGAAAGAATTGGGTCCATAGTACTCACTGCAAGAGAGTGCTACCTACCTTGGTGGAACCTGCTGTGCTGACCGATCATCGAGAGATCTTGACTACCGAGAAAGGCCGTGCTATATCACCTGACGAATCTGCGGAGTTCTTCCCGGACCATACGATTTCTGGAGTATTGCGATATAATTTGAGACCGAGGAAAGAATCTGTAGTGCTGGAGAAAACTGGTTGAGCTACCGCCCTGGGTTAGTGAAACGGAGAGCCAATGTGGCAAGGGGGGGGATCAGCTGTGCATTAGAGTAGTGACACCCGTCTTGGCCCATGGTAAAGAAATCAGCGGCTGCCCAAGGATAAGAGCTCCAACGATTGTTTGTAATTAATTTCTGGAAGGGTCGATTATCACTGTTGCTAAAATGAATAACAAAGTGATCATTAGTACTATGGGGTTTGTTGTTGTTTTGGTGGTTATGGCAATAATCACCTGGTTTGTTGAAAAGATGGCTCCTGCTCGTGAGTTTTTTGTTGCCACTACTCCAGTACCAGAGGATCACTATTACTTTACGCTTCCCTATCATGAGCAGAAGCACCGTCAATCGTACTTCAATAATACTTTCATTCAGATGTTGCATTATACTCATAATGCTACAAATACTACTAACTGTTGGGTATGTGGAATGATACCTGCGCATCAAAAGAAAGGAGGAACGCCTTTCATTCCTCTTCCTTTTTCACACAATGGTTCTTCTCAGGCTTGGTATACGCTTTTGTTTGCATCTGGAAAACGTACAGAGGGCGAACTTGTTTTTCGCCTTAATAAAGTATGCTACCAAGACAAAGATGGGTATCCCCAAGCCAAAGGAACTAAATGGGAATGGGAAGAGTATCAACCGGACAATGTTTCAATACCATATGTCTTCACAAATATAAGAGACTCTGACAAGAAAGAACAATTTGTGATTTCTCTTTCAAAAACTAAAGCAGATTTATGTATACGTAGCATTGGGCGGATTCCAGTGGGGACAAGCGATTGTACCTTGATTTTAACTATTGAGGGTGTAAATAATAGTAGTTTTACAGCTTCACATAATACATATTTTGTTTGTGGTAACTATGGATATTACCAACTACCTGTTGGGTGGTCAGGTGCGTGTTATGTATCTTTTCCATTACCTCCTGTGTTTTTGGCACCTGCATCATATCACTGAGATTTTCAACTGTTCAATGACATCATTAAAAATAGATATAAAAGGACAATAAGTACAAATGAGGTAGACCAAACGGACACGAGCCTGCAACAATATGTTGATTTTAATTTAGGGTTGTTCTCCTTTGGGGGTGCTGCGTTAAACAGTAGGAAAGTGAGATGATTGACTAGGGTTGTGGAAGCTGTTACCAATCAGGCAGCTCTGGCACTTGGGAACATTGCCGAGGAGCTCCAAATTGCGAGGATTGTAGCGCTCCAAAATCGTATGGTACTAGGGGCCAGATGTACCAAAGGATTTTACCCATTCTGTGTCTATGGGAAAAAGCTTTCGTACATATGGCCCTAGGTGTGTTATTAGCTGATCGAGGTGGTGCATGTCGTATCATCGGTAGTAGTTGCTGCGTTTTCATTCCAGATCACTCACCTTCAGTATATGATGCAATATCTAAATTGCATAAAATTGCTGCAGAAATTCACACAGAGACTGGTACTTGGACTTTTTCTGGATGGTTTTGGGCTCTTGTTTCCGCTTGGGGCTGGAAACTACTGACTATCCTGTGTGTAATGATTGCAATATTTTTCACATGCTGTATCTGTATTCAGTGTGGTCCAATGTTCTGCTCCATGTGTATTACTGCTTGTATGCCTACCAAAAGAGATATTACAGAAATGAAAGCACAACATATTTTAAATAAGGATATAGCTGAAATGATGAGCATAAATATACAAGATGAATATTTAGATTATCCCAGAAAGACGAATGTCTTCAGCTAATGCAGTAGGGTCGTCTGTTGTAATTTAGTAGTGATTAGATTAAGCATTAGCAGAAGACATCTTGTATTTAGCAACTATTGTGAACATTTCGTGGAATTCATTTGTATTCATGGCAGCCATTTTCTCTGCCACATGCTGCCATGTGCTCTGTCCTACCTTCCTGTTAACTACTCTTGAAAATCTGTCTAGTGACAAGTTATATTTAGCATCTCCCACTTTACACATGCCCAGTAAGGTCTGCAGCTGTTAGTAATTAGTAACCGACAGTAATGTGTCTACTAGTCCTTGAAAACTGTTAGCCCCTCCTACCTGTCGACTGTGCATTTCCATATGACCTTATATGTATATAAGTCTTGCTTCTATAATTGTATCACCTTCTTTTAGCCCCTGCGTGGGTATAAAAGGACCATGCTCTCTTAGTTCAGTGTGCTACTTCAAACATTACCGAAGGGTGCTGTTTGAACTGAAGTACCACCTCATGAGGTTTAACAAACTTTGTCTTTTATTTCAGTTTCTGTGCCAACTTCTTCCTATATGGTCTGAGGACTTTGTGCAGAGAATGGTGAACCCCTTGCACTAGTAGGCCTTGCTGAGGCTAACTTCGACACCTACACCACATACATCCACACCCTCTGCCTCTACTCGCACGCCCTCATCCACGCCCACCCCAATTGCTCCAAAGAAAATTTTCCCCTCCGGTGCTGACCTCTTCCAACCCACTGGCCCACCCTGTCTTGTCCCCAAACGTGCCTCCTTGCCCTTTCCGCTCCTTCCACATCACAGCCCACCCCTGTCCGCCCTTCACATTCCTGTGCCCCTTCCCCAGATAAGAAAAAGGCCCAGACTGAGCCTAGGCCATCTAGCTCCACCCGATCCAAACAGCCCCCACCCCAAACAGCCCCCACCCCCTTCAAAGGACAAGCCCACCCCCCTCCACCTTCCAACCGAAAGTCAAAGGCCCACCCCCGTCGTAAATCCCCACCCCACCACCCCCTGCCCCCCTTCCGTGAGTGGCCTGGATGCCCATATGGTGCCCCCTGACATGGAGTACCATGCACTTGTGGGAGTCAGGTTGGGCCCGTTGTGGCCCATGCCAATTGTCGGCATACGGACTGGCCATTGGCCCTGTTTAGACTGTTTGGCTCAATGAGCTTCATAATAAAGTTTCTGTGTGGCCTGTGTTTGGGCTGCACGCTGTTGAACCCTGGTCTTTTGTTTCATTTGTTATGAGTGTGGGGCATTTGTATGTATGGTCATGTTGGATTTGCCTTGTGTCGGGTAAGTACCTCTTGCTGTGGGGGGGTATGGGTTGTGCTGCTGCTGAAGGGTTGGGGGCATTGCAGGGTAGGTGGAGTGGGTGGGTATGTAACTGTGCCCTTTCGTCCCTTGTTTCGTAGGTTGCGGTACTTACCGTCATTGTCTTTGTCGGCGGTCTCGGTCGTGGAGGTATATGGCAAGGAGCAGGGCTGGCATGATCTGCAGCTCTCTATCCATGTCTGCTGAGGCGCGTTCTGCGGGACTCCGGTGAGTGTTTCCTTATATTTGGTTCCTTTCCCCCTGGCTTTGTGTGGCGGTGGTTCCCGCCCCGGAACTGGCGGCGGAATGATGGTTCATAATTTGATGGGCGGGTTGGGCCTTTCTGACGGCCTGTGGGCGGTCTCTGCCGTCGTCGTCGGCACACCTCTACTGCCGATGGGTGGTTTGCGGGATGCCTTATTTTCGGTTGGTTCATTATTTGGTGGTTCGGCCCGCTCCTCTGTTGGCGGTTTCTACCGCCACCGCCGGCAGGGCGGAACGGACCGCCATGTTCATAATGTGGGCCTAAGACTGGGTTCATATGTGGGCGCATGGTGAAGGGAGTCTTTTGTGTCCCTGAGGCTCAGTTCAGGGCAAACTAGCCCTTTGGAGTTACTATGGAAGTCATGGGTTCAGGTTGCAGGTCCAGGCCTTCTTCTCCAGGCAAAAGGGCAGCAGAAAATAAAGGCAGAAATTCAGCAAGGCAGCAGCAGGTCAGCAGTCCAGCAGAGTGGCAGTCCTTTCAGAAACACAGCAGTCCTTCTTCCTAGAAGAGTATCCACATGTCCAGAACTGTAATGAAGAGTTAGTGTTTGAGGTCCCTTTTTAGGTTGAGCATAGCAGTGGGCAAGCGCTGCTTTTCCAACGTGCAGTTATCTATTTGGGCTTTTAACCACACCCACTTCACACCCATCACGTTCACTCGTTCATGGGCTGGCCCTTATAAAAATCCTTTGTTATCATTGGCAAATGTTTCACGTTTGTCCCTCCTTGGGCAGTTTTGTTACCGCCCTGGGCATCGCCCCTGTTACATGGCTAATTGTACTTTTACTGATAACTTTGGCTGCCAGCGAACTTCTTTTTCCTGTTGTGTGTCTTCTCCACGCTGATGCTCATGGCGGCCGTCGGCTCATTTTTAACAAGAGGCGTGCAGCGCAAATAATTCCGATGTCTCCAAGTAACCCGCACGAGCATAACTGTCATGTTTGTAAGCGAAACTGAGGAATGGTTATGTTTAATTGGGCCATGCATTCTTTTCAGCACCAGTTCTTGCCACAGTCCTGTCGGTGATGGCAATGCCACAGATCTGTCCGTGATGGCGAGGCAACAGATCCGATGCAGCTCAAGGAAATGAGGGCTGTCTGTGGTTTTGCTTGAAAGACGAATATAAAATGTAACTTCGATGACATTTTCCTTTCTGCATGAATGATGGGACCTATTCAAGCTCTGAAGGAATCCCTGATTGCCAAGCCCGTTATTGTACATCATTTCACGCAGTCATAAAAGCCTTTGTCTGTGGTGTGATTCGTAGGAGGTCAGGAAGGTCTGATGTCCCGGAGTGAGCTCCCAGGCTTCCCGTGGCTGCTGGACGGGGGATTCTGCAGACGAAACAAGAGTTTCTTTCAAGCAAAAACCTGGTAAAGGCAATTTAAGTGAGTGAATCCTGGGGAAAAATCTCATTCTATTGGTGTCCAGGATGTCTGGCGGTGAGTTGTATACATCTTTAAAGGCGTGAAAACTTTCTATTACGTTTGTGTAGTCTCGTGTCATTCTCTAATTATTAGTCTACTAAATTTGCAGAGTTCCCCCCTTTTTCCTCATCAGTGCGCTGGCGTAGTTTCTTTGAAATATTTCCTCCTTGGTACAGAAAGTGTATGTGCCATTTTCTTGAAAGTTAACTTCAACACCCTTTTGTATATGGATTATGAAACTGTATAGATTGTGGCAATCTATTTTTGTATCAAAACTCCGGTGTAAACCTTCATAAACAAATCTGAACAAACACTGGGTAGGAACTGTGATATTTGCAAAGATTTTAGCGAGATATTATTTGCAACCTGCACACCTTTATTCTTTATGCATTATTTGGAGGTCGGCTATTAAAAAAACATGAAAAGTAGGTTTTAAATTATTCACATAACATTCATCATGGTTGGACTGGCTTCTAAGACAATCAGGCATTGTCCAATGGGCTGGTCTGACAGGTCAGTGTGCAGGCTGTTTTTAGGTCGAGCGCACACGCTTTTTGACCTGTTTTAAGTAATCTGTGGGCTTTTCACCAAGCTCATCTCACGCCCACCAACTTCACTCATTTGTCGGCTTGCCTTTTGTAGGAAGTTGGCTCTGTATGTGCTATTTCAAAGTAAGGAATAGCATGCACAGAGTCCAAGGGTTCCCCTTAGAGGTAAAATAGTGGTAAAAAGAGATAATACTAATGCTCTATTTTGTGGTAGTGTGGTCGAGCAGTAGGCTTATCCAAGGAGTAGTGTTAAGCATTTGTTGTACATACACATAGACAATAAATGAGGTACACACACTCAGAGACAAATCCAGCCAATAGGTTTTGTATAGAAAAATATATTTTCTTAGTTTATTTTAAGAACCACAGGTTCAAATTTAACATGTAATATCTTGTTTGAAAGGTATTGCAGGTAAGTACATTAGGAACTTTGAATCATTTCAATTGCATGTATACTTTTCAAGTTATTCACAAATAGCTATTTTAAAGTGGACACTTAGTGCAATTTTCACAGTTCCTGGGGGAGGTAAGTTTTTGTTAGTTTTACCAGGTAAGTAAGACACTTACAGGGTTCAGTTCTTGGTCCAAGGTAGCCCACCGTTGGGGGTTCAGAGCAACCCCAAAGTTACCACACCAGCAGCTCAGGGCCGGTCAGGTGCAGAGTTCAAAGTGGTGCCCAAAACGCATAGGCTAGAATGGAGAGAAGGGGGTGCCCCGGTTCCGGTCTGCTTGCAGGTAAGTACCCGCGTCTTCGGAGGGCAGACCAGGGGGGTTTTGTAGGGCACCGGGGGGGACACAAGCCCACACAGAAATTTCACCCTCAGCAGCGCGGGGGCGGCCGGGTGCAGTGTAGGAACAAGCGTCGGGTTTGCAATGTTAGTCAATGAGAGATCAAGGGATCTCTTCAGCGCTGCAGGCAGGCAAGGGGGGGCTTCCTCGGGGAAACCTCCACTTGGGCAAGGGAGAGGGACTCCTGGGGGTCACTTCTCCAGTGAAAGTCCGGTCCTTCAGGTCCTGGGGGCTGCGGGTGCAGGGTCTTGTCCAGGCGTCGGGACTTAGGTTTCAGAGAGTCGCGGTCAGGGGAAGCCTCGGGATTCCCTCTGCAGGCGGCGCTGTGGGGGCTCAGGGGGGACAGGTTTTGGTACTCACAGTCGTAGAGTAGTCCGGGGGTCCTCCCTGAGGTGTTGGTTCTCCACCAGCCGAGTCGGGGTCGCCGGGTGCAGTGTTGCAAGTCTCACGCTTCTTGCGGGGAGATTGCAGGGTCTTTAAAGCTGCTCCTTGAGACAAAGTTGCAGTCTTTTTGGAGCAGGTCCGCTGTCCTCGGGAGTTTCTTGTCTTTTTCGAAGCAGGGCAGTCCTGAGAGGAGTCGGAGGTCGCTGGTCCCTTGGAAGGCGTCGCTGGAGCAGAGTTCTTTGGAAGGCAGGAGACAGGCCGGTGAGTTTCTGGAGCCAAGGCAGTTGTCGTCTTCTGGTCTTCCTCTGCAGGGGTTTTCAGCTAGGCAGTCCTTCTTCTTGTAGTTGCAGAAATCTAATTTTCTAGGGTTCAGGGTAGCCCTTAAATACAAAATTTAAGGGCGTGTTTAGGTCTGGGGGGTTAGTAGCCAATGGCTACTAGCCCTGAGGGTGGGTACACCCTCTTTGTGCCTCCTCCCAAGGGGAGGGGGTCACAATCCTAACCCTATTGGGGGAATCCTCCATCTGCAAGATGGAGGATTTCTAAAAGTTAGAGTCACCTCAGCTCAGGACACCTTAGGGGCTGTCCTGACTGGCCAGTGACTCCTCCTTGTTGCTTTCTTTGTTCCCTCCAGCCTTGCCGCCAAAAGTGGGGGCCGTGGCCGGAGGAGGCGGGCAACTCCACTAAGCTGGAGTGCCCTGCTGGGCTGTGACAAAGGGGTGAGCCTTTGAGGCTCACCGCCAGGTGTTACAGCTCCTGCCTGGGGGAGGTGTTAGCATCTCCACCCAGTGCAGGCTTTGTTACTGGCCTCAGAGTGACAAAGGCACTCTCCCCATGGGGCCAGCAACATGTCTCTAGTGTGGCAGGCTGCTGGAACTAGTCAGCCTACACAGACAGTCGGTTAAGTTTCAGGGGGCACCTCTAAGGTGCCCTCTGTGGTGTATTTTACAATAAAATGTACACTGGCATCAGTGTGCATTTATTGTGCTGAGAAGTTTGATACCAAACTTCCCAGTTTTCAGTGTAGCCATTATGGTGCTGTGGAGTTCGTGTTTGACAGACTCCCAGACCATATACTCTTATGGCTACCCTGCACTTACAATGTCTAAGGTTTTGTTTAGACACTGTAGGGGTACCATGCTCATGCACTGGTACCCTCACCTATGGTATAGTGCACCCTGCCTTAGGGCTGTAAGGCCTGCTAGAGGGGTGACTGACCTATACTTGCATAGGCAGTGAGAGGCTGGCATGGCACCCTGAGGGGAGTGCCATGTCGACTTACTCGTTTTGTTCTCACTAGCACACACAAGCTGGCAAGCAGTGTGTCTGTGCTGAGTGAGAGGTCTCCAGGGTGGCATAAGACATGCTGCAGCCCTTAGAGACCTTCCTTGGCATCAGGGCCCTTGGTACTAGAAGTACCAGTTACAAGGGACTTATCTGGATGCCAGGGTCTGCCAATTGTGGATACAAAAGTACAGGTTAGGGAAAGAACACTGGTGCTGGGGCCTGGTTAGCAGGCCTCAGCACACTTTCAATTGTAAACATAGCATCAGCAAAGGCAAAAAGTCAGGGGGCAACCATGCCAAGGAGGCATTTCCTTACACCTTTCAAAAATCCCTTGATGTCATTGGTAAATGCTTTATGTTTGCCCTGCCTTGGGATGATTTTGTTACCGCCTTGTAGACTGACCCTGTTACATGGCTATACTTCAGCGTGGGCAAACTTTTTTTTTTTTGTCTCTCCCCTTTGTGCTTTATGGCCGCTATGGCGCTCACAGCGCAAACATCACAGAACAGCAGCGCAAACTCCATCTGTGGTATTGAAGCGCTGGTCACATTGTTCACACTGTTACCTAATCAGAGTCATTTCTTTTGGCTCTACCCTTCACGCTACGCTACATAGCTTTCACAAAAACACTTGTAATTGATAAATGCTTTATGTAAAAAACACAGAAATCCCGACATAGCAGGACAGCCGATACTACAATATTCACTACACTCTGGAAACTCGCCCCATAATGCTTTGCAAGCATTCTTTTACAAAACATTGTTGCCCATAATTCAGCCTGTGTTGGTCCTAGGACAATGGGACGACCACCAAAAACTTAAGTACAATGTACTCTTTCTGTCTAGGTATATTCTGGGTCCCCACACTAGGTCAGTGGGGACCTCCCATCATGAGGTGTCTGTTTGAAGGGTCTTCTTTGTAATATCTTTGCAGTAGGCTTGCCAGTCTTAAAAATATGTAATGCACTATGCTCTCTAGGGGCTAAATACATGCTTGCACTGCATTATTTTCTGCCATTTTGTTTTCATGTGATTATGCCCTCTAGAGGCTAACTATAAGATTACAGGACCCTTTTTCTTAGAAATGCTATTGTTATTGTGGTGTCCCCAGGGGATATTCTGAGCACTACAATCAACAAACTACAATATTTGCAGCGCTCGGAAACTCGCCCCATAATGCTTTGCAGGGCATTCCTTTTACAAACTATTTTTGCTCATAACTACGCCTGTGGTGGTCCTAAAGACAATGGGACCATCTTCAAAATATGTTCACCACAACATGATCTTTCCATCTAGATCATCTTTGCATCCGCACACTAGGTTATTAGGACCCCAAAATAATAACCCATTTCACCAGTCAGTGTATTTGTAAACACTCTTATGGCTGAAACTTTTGTTTTGCATCTGGGAGTAGTTTGTGTTTTGAGGGTCTTGTTTGAAAAAATATTCCAATAGGCCTACTAGTTCTTTAGTTATTTGCAGGGCTCCTGCAATTATGTGACAGAAAGAAGTCAGCTATGAATTTACAATACCCCTAGTTTTAAGTTCTGCACGTCTAACTTCAGAAGCAAAACGTTATGTCCCAGAATGCAACTGAAGGCCAGGGTGTGCCCTCTAACAACTGCTCAGGATCATCTCCAGGCTAGGCAATCAGCGTAGTCTTGATCGGAATTTGTAAGTTTGTTTCCATTCTGTATTTTGTTTCAATTTGCCATTGTTTAATTGTTGTTACAATACCAAGGGATGAGCCAATCCAGGCTTTGTGTACAATCCATTCACTTCCAAATGAAATAGCTCCTTATTGTTTGGGTCTGATAGTTTTTACAGCCAAATGCGTTTCTAGCTGTCACCTCGTGTACATTCTAACCCTTTGCATCACCACCTCAGTCTGAGGTGTACAAGTACTGTTACAATTAAGTAGCACAAAAATAGGGTAATGTAATATCTATTATTTATAGAAAATGCACAAGTGCACTATCAAACGCTATATAAAACAAGAGTATTATAAGTATTACTTTTTCACTCATGTCCTCTAAAATCTGGTCAAAGGGCCCAAACGACTGTACATGGCTACCTCCTTACATCCCTTCTGCTGTCAATCTTGTTGCTTACTTCCTGCTGTCCTCCTGCATGTTATCCATGTTCCCCCATCCACCATAACAAAAAACAAAGAAAACGCTATGACACAGCCAACAGTAATGCCGCCAGCTCTGGTTTTACTTGTTTGTCTTCGGTGGTTACATGTCCATGTTTCTTACAAATGATATTTTTCTTATGGAGCCCTCTAGGGGCTGTTTTGAGCATTACAGTTTAATGCCAAGTTTATTTCTGGAAAAGGTTTATATGATAACTCTCCTTATTACAATTATAACCATAATTCAGGCAACTTAACATCCTTATTACCCTATGACTGTTTGAACACTTGATACGTGACCCTTCAAGTTTCATTCTTCTCTGCAGCTCTCTTGTGTCTTTTTTTGGCGAATTGTGTTAGCCAGCAAGCAAGTCTGATGGTGAGGTTTTCAAAGTGGTATTCTATTGGAATTAGCATGGCAGATTTAAATTAGGATGCTAAATGGCAACATTTTCATTTTTTGCTGCAGATACAGGAAGAAAGTAAATGGAAGTGCTTTAGTTATATGCAATGCTACTGGAATTATATGGCAGGAAAAAATGAAATTATGAGGCACGGTTCACCAATGTGTGGCAAGAAAAGTCCAATTATGAATTTACAATGCCAACAGCTCTAACTCAAGCAAATGTGAGACCTATTGCATTGCAAATGCTTGTTCATACCTTGGTACCCTCATTCTGGAAGGTGGGAGGAGCTTCTAGATAGTGGCTTTGAAAGGCATGGAATTTCCTGACCCCCTGCTGCAAGCTGGCTGCATTGACAATAGGAAGGTGTAAAGCCCCTTGTGTGAGGGCAGATGACTCCCTTTTCTGTTGCAAGTGGACTATGATCAGCTTCGTCCCCTCATACTGCCAGCAGATGGCCTATCAAGGCACACCTAATCCCCCTATTGTGTGACTGTCTGGGAGGAATTCACAAAGTCCGTCAGTTACACCCAGTCATGTGACCCAAGACAGGCTACCAACACAAAAGAGCTAAAAGTGTTATTTTCAAAAGTGTTATCAAAAGCCAGACTTCACTGACATTAAATAGGGTTTCTCATTACAATTCCAAAGACACCAAACATGACATAACTACCTGCTTCTAAATGGAAATTACAGCTTATTAAATGTAATAAGGAATCATCATTGTTATCTTATGGGAGGGGTAAGCTTCACAGTAGTGAAAAACAAATTTAGGAGTTTTTCACTACAAGGACATGTAAAACATAAAAGTACCTTTTACTTACATAGCACCCTACCATATGGGATACCTAGGGCCTATCTTAGGGGTGATATTTGTAATGAAAGGGTCGTTTTAAGCTTGGTAGGGAGGTTTTAATTCATAATTGACATGGCAATTTAAAACTGCATTCAGGCTGCAGTGGCAGGCCTGGGACATTTTGTGAGGTGCTGCTTAAGTGGGTAGTGCAATAAGTGCTGCAAGTCCACTAGTAGCATTTAATTTAAAGGCCCTGGGTATATGGTATACCACTCTAAAAAGGGCTTATAAGTAAATTAAATATGCCAAACATGTGTAAACCAATTCTACCATGTTTTAGAGAGAAAGCACTGGTTAGCAGTGGCACGTTGCCCAGAGTCCTAAGGCCAACAAAACATGAATTCAACAAAATGTGGAGGGTAAAAAGGAAAAAGGTTTGGGGGATAACATGACAGAGAGGGTCAGGTTCAACAGGATCCAACTGAATTCTACCTTATTCAGTAGAACAGGGCTAGTAGTGGGGCAACACCCACTATGGAGGGTTGGTGGGGTACCTTAAACATTAGAACTTAGATCTAGAAATATACTGTCTAACTTTTTTAGCATACAGGGCACCACATGGCCTAATAGGAAATGGATTTACAATCTCAACCACCGCTTTAAAAGACAATAGTTATGGAATCAGGGTAGCATACCCCAACCACGGCCACAGGTTCCACACAGGGGCGTGATGGCAGACTGCCTTGCCATCCTCCTGGGATTGCAGGTTAAAGCAGGTGGGATTGCTGCTCCATGATCCTGGCTGGATATCTTGATTATTGGGCTGTATTTGTTCAGCAAGACATTCTCTATGCAGATCACAAAGTGTTGGTTTTCTCAGGCTCTTGGCAGATCTGATTTATTCAAAACATTGAATACTTCATTAATCCCAGAGAAGTGCATCTTTCAATTGTTGTTCAGTTTTTCCAGGTTCTGAAGATAAGAGTCACAGGTGAGACCAGTCTGAACTGCTCAATGTTTTATTGATTTCAGATCAGACGCAGCTGTGAATCTTGTTGTAGGTTGAGGGGGGCAGATGCCACACTGTCTCAGACAAGGGGTGTTATTTGGGCGTCTTCAGTTTTCTGAGCACAATTCTAATGATGAACATAAAGGTAAAAGATGGAGCAACTCCAGCGGTATTGCATGACTGTCGAGTTCACCGTATAAAGAAATGTGTACTAACTAAAGCAAGCATTGGAAAAGCCAGTAGATTGTACCTTTTGAACCTTTGGCTTTGCAGTGCCTATTGATGAAGCTCTATAGCACTGCAAGATGCTGTGCAGCATGGCCAAAAGTAAAAAAAAAGCAAAATAAAATGTGCAATGACCAAGTTGCAGTGTCTGCATCATATTGTACGCGCTTGCATGTGTGATAACGTGTGCAACCACATACATTGTTAAGTCTGTGCAGCCATAAATAGATGCGGGTGCCATTTTTTAAATTATTTATTCGATATGGATCAATATATAAAAAAATGAAAAAGACGTAGTCCGAAATTGCTTTTAAGGCAGATGTGCAGGCAGTAATTTGCTGCTTGTTCCTGACTGCAAAAACAAATAAGCCTTGGCAAAGCCAATAGGTCTCGCCTATGCATGAGCTATTAGCTTTGCCAATGTGTTTTAGCCATGTTGTACACCAGCGTGACTGCTATTCAGCGTCGCAATAAGTTAGTGGCATAGAGCAGAGTGGCATGGAGTGTTGTGGAGTGGAATGGTGAAGAGTGGAGTAGAGAGTTGTAAAGTGGAGTGTCAGAGAGTGTTGTGTATTGGAGTGGCATAGTGTGGAGTCCCGTACAGTGGCATACACTGGAGTGGCATAGAGTAGAGTGGACCGGTGGAGAGTGCATTGGCATAGAGTGTTGCAGAGTATAGTGGGTAGAGTGCAGTGGCATTAAATTCAGCAGCGTGCAATGCAGCGTTGTATAATGCAGCGGCATAGATTAGAATGGTGTAGCATATTAGAGTGCAGTGGTGCAGACTGGAATGGCACAGAGTGGAATGGCGCAGAGTTGAGTGTTGCAGAGTAGAGTACAGTGAAGTGGCATGGAGTATAGTGGTGCAGAGTGGAGTGGCGTAGAGTTGAGTAATGCAGAGGGCAGTGCCACAAAGTTGAGTGGCATAGAGTGCAATGGCATAGAGTGCAGAGTAAAGTTGAGTGGCATAGAGTGGAGTGGCATAGACCGGTGCCGAGTAGATTAGCATAGAGTGATTCAGAGAAAAGTAGAGTTACATAGAAGGCAGTGGCATGGAGTGGAGTAGCATAGAGTAGAGTAGTGGAGAGCGGAGTGGTGTAGAGTTCAGTGGCCGAGAGTGTAATGTTGCAGAGTAGAGTGTCAGAGTGCAGTAGTGCAGAGTGGAGTAGAGTGGCATAGAGAACAGTGGCATAGAACAGTGCAGTACAGTGATGCAGAGTAGAGTTTAGTGGCACAGAATGCAGTTGTGCAGTGTGCATTGGCGTAGAGTGCAGTGGTTAAGAGTAGAGTGGCGTACAGTGCAGTGGCATTGTTTGGAGTGGCACAGAGTGTAGTAAAGTGGCGTAGAGTGCAGTGGTGTAGAGTAGATTGTTTCAGAGTAGAGTGAAGTGGCATAGAGTAGAGTGGTGCAGGGTAGAGTGCAGTTGCATACAGTGGCATAGAGTGTGATGGCATAGAGGAAAGTGGTGTAGAGTGCAGGGGTCATGAGTAGATTAGAGTGGCATGCAGTCGATTGGCATAGAGTGCAGGGGCATAGTGCTGAATGTTATTAGGGAAAGTGCATTGGCGTAGATTGTATTGGCATAGAGTGCAGTGGTGAGGAGTGCAGTGTTGCAGAATGGTGTAGTGCACAGTGGCATAGAGTGGAGTTGTGCAAAGTAGTTTGATGTGGCGTAGACTGGAGTTTTGTAGAGTGCAGTGGCGAAGAGTACAGTGGTGTACAGTAGAGTAGCAAAGAGTGCATTGGCATAGAGTAAAGTGGTACAGGGTGAGAGTAGAGAGGCATAGTGTGAAGTGGGGTAGAGTGCAGTGGTGTAGAGTGGAGTGGTGCAGAGGGCAGTGGGGTGGGTAGTGTGAAGTATTCATGGTGTGGTACCACACTGCCATTACAGACAACACATTTTGAATAGAAAAGGCCATTACATTTGCACAGACATACAGTTTTACTAATAAAACTATACAGAGCACAGATGAAAATGTGTGGAAATTGCAACACAGAGAACAATGCCTTGTTTGTATCATATTAAAGTATTTGTTTCCAACACACTTCATGTGCTTCATTTGTGTTCCTTATTCTGAAATACTTACTCAGTTCGTTTAAATGTTGTCAATGTGCTACAACAAAATTATTTTCTCCCTCCAGTATCCAGAAAGATTGTCACACAAATCCTCTCACTTTGAAGTCAGAGAAAGAACAGTAAACAACTGCCCACAGAAGACAGCGCCTGACATTTGACCTTGGTCTTTACAAATGTGACGACATAAAAAGATTTACAGGCCTGTTTACAGGAAAGTAGCACTCAGAAGGATACTATAAATAAGGTTTGGGCAAGGGATGGTATGATCTCAAGCTGTACAACCTAAAACAGACAAGGCAGCAAATAGAAAGCAAGAAAAAGGGAGTTACAAGCCAAAAGTCAATGACAAGCGACAGGCGGAAAGCATGCGCAAGTGCTGCTTTTCTGACATGCTGGTATGTATCTGGGCTCTTAACAACGCCCATCTCACGCCCATCACTACGACTCGTTTGTGGGCTTGCCTTTCAAAAATCCTTTAATGACATTGATAAGTGGTTTATGTTTGTCCCCTCCTTGGGGAGGTTTTGTTACCGTCTTGGCCATTGCCCCTGTTACATGGTTAATTGCACTTTTCCAGATAAGTTTGACTACAAGCAAACTTCTTTTTCCTATTGTGTGTCTCTTTATGCTGATGCTCATGGCAGCCGTGGCACTGTGAATTGGCTCGCTGATGTGAAACTGTTTTTCTGTTGTAATACTTTATTCAGAAAACCAATAAGACAGTACACATACTCTATCCACGAAGCAAATTATATGAGTCTGGCAGTACAAACACTGCAATTCAGAAATGCAAAAATACAGAAACAGTTGAGCATTCTATCAGGTGCAGATGAACATAAGGATCCAACATGTCCTGTAGCAAATTGGAATCTCGATGAAGCATCAGATGTGGTTGGCCATAACACAGTGTGTGACACCACCCGTACTCTACCGCATGCCCAGTCTGAATTAGGTGCAGGGCCTCTAGGAATCCAAGAAAAAGCGCTGTCAACTGACCCTCCTCAGAACCACCGAGGCTCTGGCATGCTTTGTCTAGGCCTAGATAGAATTAGCAGGGCCGGGGCAGGCCAGGAAGTAGGTATAGCTTGGATTGGTGTTCTGTCCCTCCAAGGCCTACGGAGCCTTCAAATGTGGAGAGGGATAATAGTGGGGGAGCGGTCTATATATATCTCGTAAGGATGTTGGTGCAATACCATGGACCCTCGAGGATGGAGGTCGTGAGCCAGCAGCGGGTAGGAAGAGCCAGGATGGTAGAAGGGAGGGTATAATAAACAAACAGGAGAAAGGAGGAGGGGAAGAGGGGGAGGGGAGGGAAGAAGAAGAAGAAAGAGTCGGCAGAGTACGCGCAGGGGAGCAGGGGGGGGAAGGGGAGGGAGGGGGTGCAAGGGAGAGAACCAGGATGTCGGGAAGTCGGGATGAGTCCGGGGGTGGTGAAGAGAAGTACTAAGTAAAGGATAGAGGACACGGTGGTCATATAATGTGCCACGGGTATGTACCAAAGGACAATATGGGATGCAGTGATGGTAAGAGAGGACGGGAAGAGAGGAGGGGGTAGAAGCTAAGAACGAGGGTGGTAGCAAGAAGCAAGGGTACTTGTCTAGAATCAGTAAAAATAATGAAAAGGGAGGAAAGTGGAGGAGCAGAGGTGGAAGTAAAAGTGACCAAGGGGGAATAATGGGGGAGGGGAAAGGGAAAGGGGGAAGGTTGGGGAGCGTATCTGATGTAAGTGAGAGAATGGGGGCAAAAAAGGAGGGGGGGAAGGGGAAATCTGCTAGTGATGAGGCAGGGTCAAGCCCTAGCGCGGCCATGTGTCTAAATGTAGCTAAGATACATTAGGTGGGGAGGGTGATGCGCGTGTATGTGTGTAGCCCCCAAACGGGGAAAATCACTGCAGTGCACTCTGGAGCAAGCCGTTAGTAATGGGGCACTCAGTCCGGCGGTGCTGAGAGGAAGGGGGCCCACGTCTGAAGGAATACATCCACCTTATCCTGAAGACTATAGATAATCCGTTCATGAGAGGCAGCTTGATACATTGCAGTGATCCATTCTCCATATGAAGGGACAGTTTCTGAGCTCCAGTGTCTGAGGATACACAATTTGGCCGCGGCCAGTGCTGTGTGTAGCAAATGTTGCTGTGGTCGGGAAAGGTCGTACAAATCACTGGTATCATGCAGCAATAAGAGAGAAGGAGTGAGAGAGGGCGGCAGGGTAGTGTTTCCCTAAGGGTTCACCCCACCAATCGCCAGAACGGTTGGATAGCAGGGCAATCATGGAAGATGTGAGGTAAACAGCAGCGGGTGTGGGGGCACCACCAGCAGGAGGCCTGAGGTAGTAACCCCGCAGACCGCAGTTTCTGGTGAGTCCAGTACCAGTTGTGTAGTGTCTTGAAGAGACTGAATTTCAAGCGAGCCTCCCGAGCACCACGATCCCTTGCCTCAATCAGATCTTCACAATCTTCCAACTCATACTCTGTCTGAAGTCGTGCCTGCCACTTGTCCTTGAGAGAGACCAAGAGGGGAAAGGAGAATAGATGACGGTTCAGTAGGACATGCATTCCAGATATGACTCCTCGAAAAAGACCCCAGGTTTCCAAGTAGTGGAGCACTGGGGATGTGTCCCCATGCGTCTCCCAAGACAGTGTTTGAGCTGTAGGAAACTCCACGAGTGATGGACGGGTAGGTCAAATTCCTACCGGAGATCTGCGAAAGACTTCAATTGGCCATCAGTTAGACGTTGATCGATTCGCAAGAGGCCCTTCGATTGCCACTCCTCCCAAACTATAGCTTTTCCCCCTATCCTGAAACCCGTGTTGCCCCAAAGCAGGGCTCGATCATGAATCAGGGAATCTACTTCCAATAAGCGGTGCGCTTGCCGCCAAGAGTTCTGCATGGCTCTGATCATGGGATTAATCGTCCGGGGGGGGGGTATGTCCTGTGTTGTAGAGCACATTGAGGCCCGGTAGGGGTGCAAGAGTGTCCGCTCCACCTCTACCCACAAGGAAGAAGGAAGGTCAGTTGAGAGAGGTGTAACGCAAGGGCATAATGTTCCACTGAGGGGAGACCCAGCCCCCGTACCTACGTCGGGTGAGTAATGTAGCCCCGGGTAGCCGGGGGCGTAGCGACCCCCAGACAAAGGCTCGGATGCGACGATCTGTCTCTGAGGAGCATCAGGGTGTAACACCCTCTCTCTGAGGAAGTCCTTTGTTCTGCCTTCCTGGGCCAAGCCTGGCTGGACCCCAGGAGGGCAGAAACCTGTCTGAGGGGTTGGCAGCAGCTGCAGTGAAACCCCTGAAAAGGCAGTTTGGCAGTACCCGGGTCTGTGCTACAGACCCGTGGGATCATGGGATTGTACCAACAATGCCAGGATGGCATAGAGGGGGCAATTCCATGATCTTAGACATGTTACATGGCCATATTCGGAGTTACCATTGTGAAGCTACACATAGGTAGTGACCTATATGTAGTGCACGCGTGTAATGGTGTCCCCGCACTCACAAAGTCCGGGGAATTGGCCCTGAACAATGTGGGGGCACCTTGGCTAGTGCCAGGGTGCCCACACACTAAGTAAGTTAGCACCCAACCTTTACCAGGTAAAGGTTAGACATATAGGTGACTTATAAGTTACTTAAGTGCAGTGTAAAATGGCTGTGAAATAACGTGGACGTTATTTCACTCAGGCTGCAGTGGCAGGCCTGTGTAAGAATTGTCAGAGCTCCCTATGGGTGGCAAAAGAAATGCTGCAGCCCATATGGATCTCCTGGAACCCCAATACCCTGGGTACCTCAGTACCATATACTAGGGAATTATAAGGGTGTTCCGTTATGCCAATGTAAATTGGTGAAATTGGTCACTAGCCTGTTAGTGACAATTTGAAAGAAATGAGAGAGCATAACCACTGAGGTTCTGATTAGCAGAGCCTCAGTGAGACAGTTGGTCATAACACAGGTAACACATACAGGGCACACTTATGAGCACTGGGGCCCTGGCTGGCAGGGTCCCAGTGACACATACAACTAAAACAACATATATACAGTGAAATATGGGGGTAACATGCCAGGCAAGATGGTACTTTCCTACACAACCGCCCCCCAAACGAAGGACAATAAGACTAGCCATGACCTGATAAGTCTTCATTGTCTAAGTGGAAATATCTGGAGAGTCCATCTGCATTGGAGTGGGTACTCCCAGGTCTATGTTCCACTGTATAGTCCATTCCCTGTAGGGATGTAGACAATTTAGGATTTTCACCTTTCATTTGTTTTAGCCAAAGTAGAGGTTTGTGGTCTGTCTGAACAATGAAGTGAGTGCCAAACAGGTATGGCCTCAACTTCTTCAGTGCCCAGACCACAGCAAAGGCCTCCCTCTCTATGGCAGACCAACGCTTTTCTCTAGGGGTCAACCTCCTGCTGATAAAAGCAACAGGTTGATCCTGGCCCTCAGAATTAAGTTGTGAAAGGACTGCCCCTACCCCTAATTCAGATGCATCAGTTTGGACAATGAATTTCTTGGAGTAACAGGGGCTGTTCAGGACAGGTGCAGAGCACATGGCCTGCTTCAGCTCCTCAAAAGCTTTCTGACAGCTAGCTGTCCACAGTACCTTTTTAGGCATTCTCTTTGAAGTGAGGTCATTAAGAGGGGCTGCAATGGAGCCATAGTTCTTTATGAACCTCCTATAGTACCCAGTGAGGCCTAAAAAGGCTCTCAGCTGGGTCTGAGTTGTAGGGGAAACCCAATCTATAATAGTTTGGATTTTCCCCTGAAGTGGTGCAATCTGTTCTCCACCTACCAGGTGTCCCAGATAAACCACCTTCCCCTGCCCTATCTGGCACTTTGAAGCCTTGATAGTGAGGCCTGCCTTTGCAGGGCCTCTAAAACTTTCCATAGGTGGACCAGGTGATCATCCCAACTGGAGCTAAAGACAGCTATATTGTCCAGATATGCTGCACTAAAAGCCTCCAGCCCTTGCAGGACTGTGTTCACCAACCTTTGAAAAGTGGCAGGTGCATTTTTCAATCCAAAAGGCATTACTGTGAATTGGTAATGGCCTCCAATGGTTGAAAATGCAGTTTTTGCTTTTGCATCTTCTGATAATTTGATCTGCCAATACCCTGCAGTCAAGTCAAAAGTGCTTAGATACTTGGCAGATGCCAGTGTATCTATGAGCTCATCTGCCCTGGGTATAGGGTGAGCATCAGTTTTGGTTACTTGGTTGAGACCTCTATAGTCTACACAAAACCGCATTTCCTTCTTTCCATCTTTGGAATGAGGTTTTGGTACAAGTACCACAAGAGATGCCCATGGACTTTCAGAGTGCTCAACCACTCCCAGTTCTAACATTTTCTGCACCTCTTGTTTTATGCAGTCTCTGACATGGTCAGGCTGCCTATAGATCTTACTTTTGACAGGCAAGCTGTCTCCAGTATCTATAGTGTGCTCACACCAAGATGTGGTGCCTGGCACAGTAGAAAAGAGTTCAGAAAACTGACCCAGGAGATTTATGCAGTGGTCTTTCTGCTCAGCAGTAAGACAATCTGCCAGTACTACCCCTTCCACCAGAGCATCTTGTTCTGTGGAAGAGAAGAGATCAGGGAGAGGGTCACTCTCTTCTTCCTGTCCCTCATCTGTTGCCATGAGCAGGGTGAGATCAGCCCTGTCATAGTAGGGGTTCAGGTGATTGACATGGAGCACCCTAAGGGGACTCCTGGCAGTGCCTAAGTCAACTAAGTAGGTGACTTCACCCTTTTTCTCAACAATTGTGTGGGGTCCACTCCATTTATCTTGGAGTGCTCTTGGGGCCACAGGCTCCAAGACCCACACTTTCTGCCCTGGTTGGTACTGAACCAAAACAGCCTTCTGGTCATGCCATTGCTTTTGGAGCTCTTGGCTGGCCTGAAGGTTTTTACTGGCCTTTTTCATGTACTAAGCCATCCTTGATCTGAGGCCAAGTACATAGTCCACTATGTCTTGCTTTGGAGCTTTTAAATGTTCTTCCCAACCCTCCTTAACAAGTGTTAGAGGACCTCTCACAGAGTGCCCAAATAGGAGTTCAAAGGGGCTGAAGCCCTCTCCTTTCTGGGGTACCTCCCTGTAAGCAAAAAGGAGGCATGGTAAAAGGATATCCCATCTCCTGCGGAGTTTTTCTGGGAGTCCCATAATCATGCCTTTGAGAGTTTTGTTAAATCTCTCCACCAGTCCATTTGTTTGTGGATGATAGGGTGTGGTGAACTTGTATGTAACATCACACTCCTTCCACATGGCCTTTAAGTAAGCAGACATGAAATTGCTTCCCCTGTCTGTAGGAAAGTACCATCTTGCCTGGCATGTTACCCCCATTTTTCACTGTATATATGTTGTTTTAGTTGTATGTGTCACTGGGACCCTGGTAACCCAGGGCCCCAGTGCTCATAAGTGTGCCTGAATGTGTTACCTGTGTAGTGACTAACTGTCTCACTGAGGCTCTGCTAATCAGAACCTCAGTGGTTATGCTCTCTCATTTCTTTCCAAATTGTCACTAACAGGCTAGTGACCATTTTTACCAATTTACATTGGCTTACTGGAACACCCTTATAATTCCCTAGTATATGGTACTGAGGTAACCAGGGTATTGGGGTTCCAGGAGATCCCTATGGGCTGCAGCATTTCTTTTGCCACCCATAGGGAGCTCTGACAATTCTTACACAGGCCTGCCACTGCAGCCTGAGTGAAATAACGTTATTTCACAGCCATTTTACACTGCACATAAGTAACTTATAAGTCACCTATATGTCTAACCTTTACCTGGTAAAGGTTAGGTGCAAGGTTACTTAGTGTGTGGGCACCCTGGCACTAGCCAAAGTGCCCCCACATTGTTCAGAGCCAATTCCCTGAACTTTGTGAGTGCGGGGACACCATTAAACGCGTGCACTACATATAGGTCACTACCTATATGTAGCTTCACAATGGTAACTCCGAATATGGCCATGTAACATGTCTATGATCATGGAATTGCCCCCTCTATGCCATCCTGGCATAGTTGGCACAATCCCATCATCCCAGTGGTCTGGAGCACAGACCCTGGTACTGCCAAACTGCCCTTCCTGGGGTTTCACTGCAGCTGCTGCTGCTGCCAGCCCCTCAGACAGGCATCTGCCCTCCTGGGGTCCAGCCAGGCCTGGCCCAGGAAGGCAGAACAAAGAACTTCCTCTGAGAGAGGGTGTGACACCCTCTCCCTTTGGAAAATGGTGTGAAGGCAGGGGAGGAGTAGCCTCCCCCAGCCTCTGGAAATGCTTTGTTGGGCACAGAGGTGCCCAATTCTGCATAAGCCAGTCTACACCGGTTCAGGGGACCCCTTAGCCCTGTTCTGGCGCGAAACTGGACAAAGGAAAGGGGAATGACCACTCCCCTGACCTGCACCTCCCCTGGGAGGTGTCCAGAGCTCCTCCAGTGTGCTCCAGACCTCTGCCATCTTGGAAACAGAGGTGCTGCTGGCACACTGGACTGCTCTGAGTGGCCAGTGCCACCAGGTGACGTCAGAGACTCCTTCTGATAGGCTCCTTCAGGTGTTGGTAGCCTATCCTCTCTCCTAAGTAGCCAAGCACTCTTTTCTGGCTATTTAGGGTCTCTGTCTCTGGGGAAACTTTAGATAACGAATGCAAGAGCTCATCCGAGTTCCTCTGCATCTCTCTCTTCACCTTCTGATAAGGAATCGACTGCTGACCGCGCTGGAAGCCTGCAAACCTGCAACATAGTAGCAAAGACGACTACTGCAACTCTGTAACGCTGATCCTGCGGCCTTCTCGACTGTTTTCCTGCTTGTGCATGCTGTGGGGGTAGTCTGCCTCCTCTCTGCACCAGAAGCTCCGAAGAAATCTCCCGTGGGTCGACGGAATCTTCCCCCTGCAACCGCAGGCACCAAAAAGCTGCATTAACGGTCCCTTGGGTCTCCTCTCAGCACGACGAGCGAGGTCCCTTGAATCCAGCAACTCTGTCCAAGTGACTGCCACAGTCCAGTGACTCTTCAGTCCAAGTTTGGTGGAGGTAAGTCCTTGCCTCCCCACTCCAGACTGCATTGTTGGTAACCGCGACTTTTGAAACTTCTCCGGCTCCTGTGCACTTCCGGCGGAAATCCTTTGTGCACAGCCAAGCCTGGTTCCACGGCACTCTAACCTGCATTGCACGACTTTCTAAGTTGGTCTCCGGCGACGTGGGTCTCCTTTGTGCAACTTCGGCGAGCACCGTTTCACGCATCCTCGTAGTGCCTGTTTCTGGCACTTCTCCGGGTGCTACTGGCTTCAGAGAGGGCTCCTTGTCTTGCTCGACGTCCCTTCTCTCTGCTGGTCCAATTTGCGACCTCCTGGTCCCTCCTGGGCTTCAGCAGCGTCCAAAAATGCCAACCACACGATTTGCAGATAGCAAGGCTTGTTGGCGTCCTTTCGGCGGGAAAATACTTCTGCACGACTCTCCAAGGCAAGAGGGATCCGTCCACCAAAGGGGAAGTCTCTAGCCCTTTTCGTTCCTGCAGAAACCTTTGCTTCTTCTGTCCAGTCGAAGCTTCTTTGCACCCGCAGCTGGCATTTCCTGGGCATCTGCCCATCTCCGACTTGCTTGTGACTTTTGGACTTGGTCCCCTTGTTCCACAGGTACCCTAGATTGGAAATCCACAGTTGTTGCATTGTTGGTTTGTGTCTTTCCTGCATTATTCCTCTAACACGACTTCTTTGTCCTTAGGGGAACTTTAGTGCACTTTGCACTCACTTTTCAGGGTCTTGGGGAGGGTTATTTTTCTAACTCTCACTATTTTCTAATAGTCCCAGCGACCCTCTACAAGGTCACATAGGTTTGGGGTCCATTCGTGGTTCGCATTCCACTTTTGGAGTATATGGTTTGTGTTGCCCCTATCCCTATGTTTCCCCATTGCATCCTATTGTAACTATACAATGTTTGCACTGTTTTCTAAGACTATACTGCATATTTTTGCTATTGTGTATATATATCTTGTGTGTATTTCCTATCCTCTCACTGAGGGTACACTCTAAGATACTTTGGCATATTGTCATAAAAATAAAGTACCTTTATTTTTAGTATAACTGTGTATTGTGTTTTCTTATGATATTGTGCATATGACACTAAGTGGTACTGTAGTAGCTTCACACGTCTCCTAGTTCAGCCTAAGCTGCTCTGCTAAGCTACCATTATCTATCAGCCTAAGCTGCTAGACACCCTATACACTAATAAGGGATAACTGGGCCTGGTGCAAGGTGCAAGTACCCCTTGGTACTCACTACAAGCCAGTCCAGCCTCCTACACTGTCTGATACCACCTCTTTTGGGAAGCCCACCCTGGAAAAGATTCCCAGGAGGGCCTTTGCCACTGCAGGAGCTGTAGTGGTCCTTAGAGGAATTGCTTCAGGATATCTGGTGGCATGGTCCACTACCACCAAGATAAACCTATTGCCTGAAGTAGTAGGAGGGTCAAGGGGGCCAACTATGTCAACCCCTACCCTTTCAAAGGGAACCCCAACCACAGGCAGTAGAATAAGGGGTGCCTTTGGAGTGCCACCTGTCTTGCCACTGGCTTGACAGGTTTCACAGGACTTACAAAATTAATTTGTGTCCTCTGACATTCTAGGCCAATGAAACAAGGGAACAAGCCTGTCCAAAGTTTTCATTTGCCCCAAATGTCCAGCTAAGGGAATGTTGTGGGCTAGAGTTAGGAGGAACGTTCTGTACTCCTGAGGAATCCCCAATCTCCTGGCAGCTCCAGGTTTTGGATCCCTTGCTTCAGTGTACAAGAGGTTGTCCTCCCAGTAAACTCTGTGACAGTCACTGACATCCCCATTTGCTTGTTTGACAGCTTGCTGCCTTAGACCCTCTAGTGTGGGACAGGTCTGCTCTGCCACACTCAGCTCCTCCCTGGCAGGCCCCCCTTCTCCCAAAAGCTCAGCAGTGTCTGCTTCCAGCTCCTCTGGTGTAGGTTCTGCACAGGGTGGAAATTCTTCTTCCTCAGAAGTTGAATCCACTGTAGAGGGAGGGATAGTATGTAGTGCTTTACTTCTACTAGCCCTAGCTTTAGGGAGCACTTGGTCCATTCTTCCAGGATCCAAGTCACCCTGTCCTTTTTGCTTTTTGGCCTGAGCCCTTGTCAAAGCAAAAATATGCCCTGGAATGCCCAGCATTGCTGCATGGGCCTCCAACTCCACATCTGACCAAGCTGATGTCTCTAAATCATTTCTAAGTAGACAGTCTACAGGTAAATCTGAGGCAACCACAACTTTCTTTGGACCACTAACCCCCCCCCAGTTGAGATTTACAACAGCCATGGGGTGGCTAAGTGTGTTGTTGTGAGCATCGGTTACTTGGTACTGGTGACCAAGTAGGTGTTGTTCAGGGTGGACCAGTTTCTCTATTACCATGGTAACACTGGCACCTGTGTCCCTGTAGGCCTGAACCCAACACCATTTATTAGGGGTAGTTGTTTGTACTTATCCATGTTAAGGGGATAAGCAACAAAGGTGGCTAAATCAATAGCCCCCTCAGAGACTAACACAGCCTCTGTGGTCTCCCTAACAAGACCAACCCCAACTAAGTTACCAAAAGTGAGCCCAGCTACTCCCTTGGATTGGCTATTAGTAGGTTTGCTTCCACCACCACTGCTATTAGTAGGGACACTAGGTGTAGCAGTAGGGGTTGTAGTGGTAGGAGGCTTGGTGCTTTTCTTTGGACAACTGGGATCTGTTGTCCAAATGCCTTTTATTTTACATAAGTAGCACCATGGTTTCTTTTCTTTGTTTTGATTTGAAGAGGATTTGGACCCACCACCCCCACCAGAGTGTTTTTGTGGGCCTGATGAAGACTCATTTTTAGATTTGTCCCCACCCTTGTCAGAAGACTTACCATCCTTCTTCTTGCCATCTTTGTCACCCCCTGTATGAACTTTTCTGTTCACCCTTGTTCTGACCCATTTGTCTGCCTTCTTTCCCAATTCTTGGGGAGAGGTCAGATCAGAGTCCACCAGGTACTGGTGCAACAAATCAGACACACAGTTATTAAGTATATGCTCTCTCGGGATTAAGTTATACAGGCTTTCATAATCAGTAACTTTACTGCCATGTAACCACCCCTCCAAGGCCTTCACTGAATGGTCAACAAAGTCTACCCAGTCTTGTGAAGACTCCTTTTTGGTTTCTCTGAACTTCATCCTGTACTGTTCAGTGGTTAAGCCATAACCATCTAGAAGTGCATTCTTAATAACTGCAAAATTATTGGCATCACTTTCTTTTACAGTAAGGAGCCTATCCCTACCCTTTCCACTAAATGATAGCCATAGGGTAGCAGCCCACTGCCTTTGAGGGACATCCTGTACAACACAGGCCCTCTCAAGTGCAGCAAACCACTTGTTAATGTCTTCCCCCTCCTTATAAGGGGGAACTATCTTGTGCAGATTCCTGCAATCATGCTCTTTTGCAGGATGACTATGGGGAATACTGCTGCTGCCACCATGGGTTTCTAAACCCAATTTCTGTCTTTCTCTTTCCACTTCTAAGGACTGCCTATCCAAATCCAGCTGTTGCTTCTTGAGCTTCAGTCTGGTTTGTTCCACTCTCAATCTATTGAGCTCCCTTTCTAACACTCTGTCATCAGGGTGGGTGGGTGAGGCATGTCTAGAGACAGAAGTATGCTGAGATTGAACAGAAGGAGACCTGGCCCTAACAGATGGCACCCTAATACCTTGACTAACAGAAACAGCACTTCTACTATGATGAGAAGGGATACTCTTACTGTGATGTGAGACAACACTATCAGTATGGTGTGACTCTACATCAGTACCAGCTATGCTAGGTGGCTTGCTAGGGGGCAGGCTTGGAAGTTTCCCTCCCACATCTTTTGCTAGGGGTGCCCCAGAATCAGAGTGGGAACCATCAGCTAACTTTTCAACAGTAGTGCCAGCTCTGGCCTTATCCTGTTCAACAAGCATATTCACCAACAGTTCTCTAGGGGGATTCTTCCCTACACTTAAACCTCTTTCTATGCAGAGACTCCTTGCTCCTTTCCAGCTAAGGTGATCATAAGCAAGTTTGGACAGATCAGCAGTTTGGCCTGTGCCAGACATTTTAGAAAGTGTTTAAGTGATAGAAAAAGGAAGTAAAAGTTTTTCAGAACCTTTGGAAAAGACAGAAAAAAACTTTTTAAACTTTTTAAGAACTTTTTTGAAAGTTAGAGGTACTTTTCAGCACTTTAGAAAAGAAGTGAGAAAAGAAATGCAAAACTTTTTGGTTAGGTGTACATACACTGAACTTGTTTTGTATATTTTTCTCTTATGAAAAGTACAATGACAAAAGTGGTAAGTAGTTACAAAGTACTTATCCCACCGCTGCACAACCAATGTAGGAGGCTGGACTGGCTTGTAGTGAGTACCAAGGGGTACTTACACCTTGCACCAGGCCCAGGTATCCCTTATTAGTGTATAGGGTGTCTAGCAGCTTAGGCTAATAGATAATGGTAGCTTAGCAGAGCAGCTTAGGCTGAACTAGAAGACGAGTGAAGCTCCTACAGTACCACTAGTGTCATATGCACAATATCATAAGAAAACACAATACACAGATATACTAAAAATAAAGGTACTTTATTTTTATGACAATATGCCAAAAGTATCTCAGTGAGTACCCTCAGTATGAGGATAGCAAATATACACAAGATATATGTACACAATACCAAAAATATGCAGTATAGTATTAGAAAACAGTGCAAACAATGTATAGTTACAATAGGATGCAATGGTGACACATAGGGATAGGGGCAACACAAACCATATACTCCAAAAGTGGAATGCGAACCACGAATGGACCCCAAACCTATGTGACCTTGTAGAGGGTCGCTGGGACTGTAAGAAAACAGTGAGGGTTAGAAAAATAGCCCACCCCAAGACCCTGAAAAGTGAGTGCAAAGTGCACTAAAGTTCCGCAAAGAGCACAGAAGTCGTGATAGGGGAATTCTGCAGGAAAGACACAAATCAGCAATGCAACAACGATGGATTTCCAAATGAGGGTACCTGTGGAACAAGGGGACCAAGTCCAAAAGTCACAAGCAAGTCGGAGATGGGCAGATGCCCAGGAAATGCCAGCTGTGGGTGCAAAGAAGCTGCTACTGGACAGTAGAAGCTGAGGATTCTGCAGGAACGACAAGGAGTAGAAACTTCCCCTTTGGAGGATGGATGCCACACGCCATGTAGAGTCTTGCAGAAGTGTTTTCCTGAAGAAAGACCACGAACAAGCCTTGCTAGCTGCAAGTCGTTTAGTTAGGGTTTTTGGATGCTGCTGTGGCCCAGGAGGGATCAGGATGTCGCCAATTGCGTCAGGGGACAGAGGGGGCGCCCAGCAGGACGAGGAGCCCTCTCAGAAGCAGGCAGCACCCGCAGAAGTGCCGGAATAGGCACTACAAAGAGGAGTGAAATGGTGCTCACTCAGAGTTACACAAAGGAGTCCCACGTCGCCGGAGGACAACTCAGGAGGTCGTGCAATGCAGGTTAGAGTGCCGTGGACCCAGGCTTGGCTGTGCACAAAGGATTTCCGCCGGAAGTGCACATAGGCCGGAGTAGCTGCAAAAGACGCGGTTCCCAGCAATGCAGTCTGGCGTGGGGAGGCAAGGACTTACCTCCACCAAACGTGGACTGAAGAGTCACTGGACTGTGGGAGTCACTTGGACAGAGTTGCTGGATTCAAGGGACCTCGCTCGTTGTGCTGAGAGGAGACCCAGGGGACCGGTGATGCAGTTCTTTGGTGCCTTCGGTAGCAGGGGGAAGATTCCGTCGACCCACGGGAGATTTCTTCAGAGCTTCTAGTGCAGAGAGGAGGCAGACTACCCCCACAGCATGCACCACCAGGAAAACAGTCGAGAAGGCGGCAGGATCAGCGTTACAGAGTTGCAGTAGTCGTCTTCGCTACTTTGTTGCAGTTTTGCAGGCTTCCAGCGCGGTCAGCAGTCGATTCCTTGGCAGAAGGTGACGAGAGAGATGCAGAGGAACTCTGATGAGCTCTTGCATTCGTTATCTAAGGAATTCCCCAAAGCAGAGACCCTAAATAGCCAGAAAAGAGGGTTTGGCTACCTAGGAGAGAGGATAGGCTAGCAACACCTGAAGGAGCCTATCAGAAGGAGTCTCTGACATCACCTGCTGGCACTGGCCACTCAGAGCAGTCCAGTGTGCCAGCAGCACCTCTGTTTCCAAGATGGCAGAGGTCTGGAGCACACTGGAGGAGCTCTGGGCACCTCCCAGGGGAGGTGCAGGTCAGGGGAGTGGTCACTCCCCTTTCCTTTGTCCAGTTTCGCGCCAGAGCAGGGCTGAGGGGTCCCTGAACCGGTGTAGACTGGCTTATGCAGAAATGGGCACCATGTGTGCCCATGAAAGCATTTCCAGAGGCTGGGGGAGGCTACTCCTCCCCTGCCTTCACACCATTTTCCAAAGGGAGAGGGTGTAACACCCTCTCTCTGAGGAAGTCCTTTGTTCTGCCTTCCTGGGCCAAGCCTGGCTGGACCCCAGGAGAGCAGAAACCTGTCTGAGGGGTTGGCAGCAGCAGCAGCTGCAGTGAAACCCCGGGAAAGGTAGTTTGGCAGTACCCGGGTCTGTGCTAGAGACTCGGGGAATCATGGAATTGTCTCCCCTGGCATTGGAGTGGCAATTCCATGATCTTAGACATGTTACATGGCCATGTTCGGAGTTACCATTGTGACACTGTACATAGGTAGTGACCTATGTCCAGTGCACGCATGTAATGGTGTCCCCGCACTCACAAAGTCCGGGGAATTTGCCCTGAACGATGTGGGGGCACCTTGGCTAGGGCCTGTGTAAGAATTGTCAGAGCTCCCTATGGGTGGCAAAAGAAATGCTGCAGCCCATAGGGATCTCCTGGAACCCCAATACCCTGGGTACCTCAGTACCATATACTAGGGAATTATAAGGGTGTTCCAGTATGCCAATGTGAATTGGTAAAATTGGTCACTAGCCTGTTAGTGACAATTTGGAAAGCAGAGAGAGCATAACCACTGAGGTTCTGGTTAGCAGAGCCTCAGTGAGACAGTTAGTCATCACACAGGGAACACACACAGGGCACACTTATGAGCACTGGGGCCCTGGCTGGCAGGGTCCCAGTGACACATACACTAAAACAACATATATACAGTGAAATATGGGGGTAACATGCCAGGCAAGATGGTACTTTCCTACAGAAGGGGAGGGAGTTAGGGTGTATTCACTGGTAGTCTGGGCTATGCAGTTTTCCAGAGCTCGTTGGTTGTCACGCCTCTGGGCATTAGCAATGGCAGCATCCCTCATGAGTTGCCCCCATATCGTCACCTTCACCGCAGCCCACACCAATTGGGGTGAGGAGACCAAGCCCTTGTTGTTGAGTAAATAAGTGGTAATGTGGGATCGGAGTTGCTCCTTCCCCCTCGGTGTCCAATATCTAGAAGTCTGAAGACACCAGGGCTTACGTCCCGGAGACCCCAACCCTAACCCTAGGGCCAATAAGACCAGGGAGTTGTCAGACAATGCGGCCAGTAAGATCTGGGATTCCCTGACCGTATGCAACAGCCTGTGGGTGATGAGGAAATAATGTAGTCTGGATTGGATCCCATGAACTGGTGAGACAAAGGTATATTCACAGTCCGATGGATGGGAGAGGCGCCAGTGATCCAGCAGACCATGATCTGAAAGGATATCACCAATGAGGGCCCTGTTAGCGTTGTTGCCAGGCGCCAGTGATCCAGCAGACCATGATCTGAAAGGATATCACCAATGAGGGCCCTGTCAGCGTTGTTGCCTACGCCAAGGCCCCCTGACCGATCCAGAATGGCATCTTGTAACAGGTTCCAGTCCCCACCTAGTAAGTACTGAGAGGCTCCGATGTCCGTCAGTAGCCGATTTAGAGAGAGGAAAAAAAGGTGTTTGGAGCCCATGGGAGCGCAGATAGCGCCAACAAAGACCGTGGAAGCACCCAGTTTAAGCTTGGCTAGGACATAATGTCCCTCAGGGCCAGACCACGTTTTGAGAAGTCTGAACTGTAGGGATCGACGAATGAGAATCGCTACCCCACATTTCCTCCCCGAACCCTGCGTCTCACAGTGCACGAACGGTGCTCCACTGAAGGGCGCTCTCCCCACCCAGTCCGATTCCGAGGGAGAAAGATGTGTTTCCTGTAGAAGGGCGATATCCGTCTTTTTAGACTGTAGGTAGGATAGGACTTTTTGCTGCTTGATATAGTGTGTCATGCCGTGGACATTCCAGGAAAGGACCGTCAGTGGAACTGTCGACTCCATTCTCAGACTTAGTCTATGATGTCGCAGTGAGTGTGAGGTCTTCTTTACTCTGGTGCTCCTAATGAAGAGGCACTATGGTAGCAGCAATGCTTAGGGTGTGTGGGTGCTGAGGGGGGTTAGGGAGGGGTTGTAGGGGTGACCCTCGGTCAGGGAAGAGGAGAAGGACAAGTGGGCATTTAAAGAGACGAAGAGGGAGGGAGAGACGGGAAAGAACAAAATACGTGGGGGAAGTAGGGTGCAGACAGGCCAACTTAGAATATATAAAAAATAGGATAGAAAGGAATGAAGGGGGAAGCTAGGGAGGAAAGGTGGGGGGTATAGAAAAAAAATCGAAGGATACAAAAAAGAGACACAGAATCGGGGTCTATAGGAACCAAGGCAAACACCTCACTACTGTGAGCCCTGTTGAGCTGCGGGTCAGGACCTGCATGGCCTGCACGCCGAACGAGCACGGTGGGGGAGGGGAACCCGGAGGGGCCATCAACAGACAAACATGGGTGAATAACATTAGGTGGAATGTTCGGACATTTCAGAGGGGATATGGGAAGAGCATAACGCGTCAGGGAAAAGAACTGAGAGAGGATCGGGGAGTGGGTCTATTGCAGGGCCAAGATGTGTGTGGCTCATTGCATCTCAGGTTGGAGAAGTAGGGGCAACTGCCACACCAGAGTCAATGGCGCCGGAGAGAAATTAAGAGACCTCTTCATCGTTATTTCTAGTCATCCCAGTGGAGATCCCTGAGGGAGGGGGGTCGGTATCTTTGAGATGGGGTTGGCAGATGAAGACAATAGTTACAATAGTTACAATGCTGGCTACTCCCATCATAACAGAGGTAGATAGAAGCGGAGATAAGTGTGCAGGGCACTTAGCTGTCCAGCGCAGAAGTACTCGCTTAGGGCTGGAGGGCAGAGATTCTCGGCTGCTTCGGAAGTTCAGCACTACGGGCGTTCCATGGTCGGCGTCGGTTTCAAAGGGGATCAGGATTTGTCTCTGCCTTGATCCTGGGTGAGAGCAATCGCAGCCTGAAGAGCATGTTTGCGGCCTTCTTGCGATTTCAGTGAGCGATCGTAGGTCCTTCCTCTCTTCTGCAAAGCGGCGTGGTGGTGAGAAATAGCAACGGAGGGAGGATCCTCCAAGGCCGGGGAACCCGGTCTCGGGTGGGCGGGGGTGTAGTCCATGGGATGCATGGCAAGGTCGTCCAGGAAGGAGCTAAGGTCTGCGGGGTCAAGGAAGTCTCGATTTACCATCCTGGGTAATCCACGTATGAGCAGGCTCAAAAAGGCCAAATTTGATGCCCAGCTTCCTAAGTTGTGGTTGTAGTGCCAAGAATGCTTTACGCTTCTTGTTTGTTACTCTTAAGAAGTCCGCGGCTACCCGTACCTCATGACCCTTTAGAGAGTACGGGCCCTGAGATCTGGCCACTGAGATGACTTGGTGGGCCTGCTCGTGGCAGAGGAAGCATGCGATAATAGGGCGAGGTCGTCCAGAGGTTGCTTTATGTAAAGGACCAATTCTGTGGGCTCTTTGAAACTCCAGCGGCGGGGAAAAAGCAAGGCCCGTGAGTTCAGGGAGGAAGTTTTTAAGAAAGGCCTTGACGTCTGAACATTCCTTATGTTCCGGTATGCCAAAAAAATTGACATTGTCTCTCTGGCCCTCAAGGACTGCATCTCCGTGTTCTGATCTGGCATGGCCGTGATGTGATCCTCGACTGTCATGAGACGTTGATCTAGGTCCGTTACCGTTACTTGGAAACGGGCTATATCTGCCCGTATGGAGGTGGAGGCCGCAGAGAGGTCTGAAATCTTCAAGTCCATTGCCTCTAGGCGCTGTCCCACTGCTGTGATTTCCTGTAATATGCGGTCAGTGGCATCGGCTGAGCGGAGGGAGGTCGGCGGGTCCGTAGAGCAAGGAGGGATCACTTGTGCCACCATGGGTTTCGGTAGTGCAATAGCTTCGGAGAACAGTAGTTGGCGGGAGTGTCTGCCTGATGATTTCCCTCCTGGCATCGCCACCTGGAGAGAAGGGGCCCCAGGGAGAAACTGCAGGATATCCTTGTGGCTACAGGGCTATGTCGTGGCTGTGCTGAAGGCGTAGACGTCTCCTAGTAATGGAAAATCCAGCACAGGGACTACTCCGTGTGTTCTGCAAAGCAGGTCTGGCGACAGCGATGCAACTATGTGGTCATAGCCGCACTCGGGAGTGGTAGGCTGAGCGCACCTCACAGGTGCCAGTGAGCCGGTTGGGCCCGGGCGTCGCCAACTCCCCAACCGTGGTCTGCCGCAATCAAGCCCAATCCCGGTGTGCCCGGCTCCAGTACTGGACGTATGTGGTGGGGTGTGCCAAGGGGGGACTGCTCTAGATATGGGCCGGTCACAATGTCAAAGGTGATGTTTCCGTACTGGGGTCGGGGCGCTCCCAAAAAGAATCGGTGCATAAGATCTATCCCCTCAGCAACACCCGGTTCACGCTGACTGCTACTCCATAATGGCGAGCCCCCATCCTTCGGGTCCCACTGTTCCAGGGGACAGTCTATTGTATGTTAAATACTGTTTATGTGACTCTATGTGGCTGAGGATGGCAAGAGGTCCTTACAGCTGGTGCGCCAGGGAGCTGTAGCGTATCCCCCCTCACGTGCCGCAGGCCCCACAAGGCCCTGTGGTGAAGATGCGCTCTGGTGGTGTCGGGGGTCCGTTTCCCTCCCTCCGAAGCGTAGGGCTTGCTCCCACACGGGGAGGGAGTCTGCAGGTAGCCCTCTCCCGTCACTCACCCGCTCCCTCGTGTTCTCCGGGAGCCCGGGGGGTGTTCCAATCAAATCGCCGGGGGGGGGTCGTTGGACGTGGGCGGGCCCCAATCCGCCTCACGCGACCGGGTGCCATCCGCCCCGGCCGCCTCGCTGACCTTGTGTGCTCTCTGCAGGAGGGGAGAATTCAGGCCGCGGCTCCTCTTGCATCGGAGGGCCGTGGGGTTGCAGCAGCCCTCACGCCATCCGAATAGGGGAAGCGGGCCCTCTCCGATACTTGCCGCTTGTGTGAGCAGGCAGCACTCAGCTGGGGGAAGCACCACTGTCTATCGACGGCCCCTCTGTGCCCCCGTGCCCAGTCCGGTGCGCGGAGCTCACTGATCAGGCATCCATTTCCTTCGGCAGCCAGACCAAGCCCTGTGAAACTAGTTTGCTTTTTATTTTCAATTAATGTGGCAAGAAAAGTCCGGTTAGGAGCTTACAACGCTAATAGCTCTAACTCGAGCAAATGCGAGACCCATTGCATTGCAAATACTTGTTTTGAATGTCACCAAGATGTCTTTAGCAAAAGGCTGCAACCTAAAAAGAGGTTAAGGCAGTTGAGTAATGGAGGAGCCAGGAATGCAACACGAAATGGGCAGGGAGGGGAAAAGCAGCACATGTGGGAGAGCAACACAGGAGCACAAGGTCAAGGACATGAGCAAGAAAGCAATACAGAGTGCGGGAGGCAGGTAGTTGAACAAGAAGAGGCACATGAGAGGGTGCTGGGAACACAGCAACACAATGTCCAGGCTGGGTGTTTGGCAGAGGAGGAGAATAACATGAGGGAAAGAGCTGGAAAACACATGCGCTCTCATGAAGTGCTTAAGCAAAAACAAAGTAGTCCCTAAAAGTGAGCAGTAAAAGGATAGAAGCCAGCCAATCAGGGAAATGGTATAGAGGCTATGCTCCAGGGGAGGCACAAATACACAATGGATAAGCCTCTGTAAGTTTTTGGTAAGGCCATAATAGGTCTTTTGCCACCAGACACCTTGCGCTGTCTGACAGGCTTGAACTCAAAAGGGGCAAGACTGGACATCAGAACTTCACCAAGTTGGCCAAGGAATATTCACCCAACATATTTCACAATATCTTGCTCTGTTGCATCCCTTCACACTGTATGTGATGCTCTTTGTGAAAAGTCGAAAATCACGCCTCCCGTTCCGCCGCTCCTTAGCTCTGTTAATGAGGAGCGTAGCATATTCTCAATATTATGTCCATGTTCTGCAGTGGGCTGCAGTAAACAGATTGATGCAGTGTAAAAGCGCCTCTAGGCTTGAGTGGGCGCCATCTGCACTCATCAGCATGTTTGTGTTGTTGGGAGCTGCCTTCCCAGAATCCTTTTGTTCCATGACATCACAGGAGGAGCTGTGGTGTTGTGAATCACCCTCTGTGGACTGCAGCCCAGTAGCTGGGCCGTGGGTGCTGCTGGTTCGTATGAGAATGGAAGAGCAATAAATTAGTATTTATAAGGCATAAGCAAGTTCATTTACAACTGGAAACATCTCTTAAATAAAGGAAGTTCCATTAAGCTGATATGCGCAATGCACTTCCCTGCTTCCTGAAAGGGAATAAAAAAAGAATTCTAGCTTTTGCGCCAATAATTTTCAATTCTATTAAGTACACGGAGGCAAGGATTATGCTTTCTCTTTCCTTACTGAGAAAATGATAGCAGCCAATCAACATTAAACATACAAAAAACTAAATATCCCAACATTCCCAGTAGTCCATATCCTGTACAATCCCAGGCCTGCTCTCCATATAAATGTCTCTGTCGCAATAACCCTTCCTCTTTCTTTGCAATAAAAGGACATGTCAACCTGATCTCCACGAACTGGATTCTCAAAAGTCCCAACAAGGACCAAAGAACTGAAGCCATCGTCTGAACACTGGCACGACCATCTTTTCCTTACACGTACTCCTGATTATTCAAGCACCTTTATTGTCTGATCCTACCAATGAAAGAAAAAGGTGGTAATAAAGTGGTAATGAAAATGAAAACATGGGTGGGTATGAAAAAACAAGTACATGAGGAAATAGATCATACATATAAACTGAACTATATCACATAGATTCACAGTAAAACAATTGTTCAGAAAATACAATACCAGTACTAAGGGTGGGATAATCTTCGCCTCCGTGTCCTTTAATAGAATTGAAAATTCTTGAAGCGAAAGGTAGAATTTTTTTAATTCTATGTCAGGACCGAAGGCTTCCGATCATGCTAGTACAAAGCTGATCCACCACAACACATGCCATATCAACAATAGGTTTATGATGAAAAAACCTTAAACGTAGTGACAGAAGACCAATCTGTGGCAGCCATATCTTCTAAACCGAGGCCATCACCAAGGGACTTGGATGCCCTGGAGCCGCACACTGAATGTGCTCCAAAAGCACTGGTATCTATACCTGCCCCTCCTAGCAAACATTTGACCCATCTGGCCAAAGTGGCCAATGATACCAGAGAAAATGGACTTTGTAATAAATTACCAATTGTCCCTGAGTATCTTTATGAAATTACCGAGTGCAATCTTCAAAAGCCTTTAAACATTATACAACACACAAATTTTGACAATAGGGAAAAGCTGGATAAGAAATACACTTAGTTGCAGTCTTAGTACATCTGGAACTAGTGAAAGAAATTCCCGAAGGAGTAAATACTCTACCTACTAAGTCAAGCGGGCGTACATCGGACATACGTTGACATGAAGTAAGACATAAAAGCAGAGTAAGCTTGGCTGACAATTGCTTACGCAATAGATATTCATCACATGGCCAGGTTTTGAGAAAACGCAGAACAATATCAATGTTCCATAACGTCGTATATCTAGGTTGAGGGGGTATGACCATCCAAATACCCTGCAAAAGCTACAAATCAAAGGATGCTCACCCACAGGCTTACCCTTCACATGGGGGTGTCCTGCAGAGGCAGCCGATCTAAAAATTAGCAATCATACTAATATCGGCCCCCAAGAGATCAACACTCATGTTCACTGCACCAACCCACCCATCGTCTCCAGGAGGCTTCATATCGCTTATGAGTGGAAGAAGCCCAAGATTGGCATAAGAAGAACATAGGCCCTCATTATAACATTGGCGGTAAAAACAGCCTACAGCCGCGGCGACGGGCGCCAAAAGACCGTCATCTCGGCTTCCAGCCGTCTGCCATATTATGACCCCAGACGGATTTCCACTAGAAGGATGGCGGAAATCTGGCTGTGGCCATGCCAGCTGATGGCAGTAAGGTGGTCCTACTGCCAGCAGCAGCGCCATGCCAGTACACACCGCCGGCCGTATTAAGAGAATTAATACGGCCTGGCAGTGTTCTGCTGGCAGACGCTGCTGCTGGCAGCAGCACCCCGTCCCGTCTCCTGCCGGAGGACCCCCTGAAACCGGTAATTGGGTGATCAGACAGGGGAGGAGGTGGCGGTGTTGTGTGTGTGTGTGTAGGTGTGTGTGTGTATGTCTGTGCGTGCATGTATGCGGGTGTGTGTTGTATGTTTGTGCATGTTTGGGGGTGTGAGTGCGTGTATGTTGAGTTGTGTGAATGTGTGTCTGCATGTCAGTGTGTGTGGATGTGTGTGTGCATGGATGTATGCATGCGTGGATGAATGGTGGAATTGTTGAAGTAAGCCTCAGCAAGGCCTACTAGTGCAAGGGGTTTGCCCTTCTCTGCACAAAGCCCTCAGACCATATAGGAAGAAGTTGGCACAGAAACTGAAATAAAAGACAAAGTTTATTAAACCTCATGAGGTGGTACTACAGTTCAAACAGCACCCTTTGGCAATGTTTGAAGTAGCACACTGAACTAAGAGAGCATGGTCCTTTTATACCCACGCAGGGGCTAAAAGAAGTTGGTACAATTATAGAAGCAAGACTTATATACATATAAGGTCATATGGAAATGCACAGTTGACAGGTAGGAGGGGCTAACAGTTTTCAAGGACTAGTAGACACATTACTGTTGGTTACTAATTACTAACAGCTGCAGACCTTACTGGGCATGTGCAAAGTGGGAGATGCGAAATATAACTTGTCACTAGACAGATTTTCAAGAGTAGTTAACAGGAAGGTAGGACAGAGCACATGGCGAGCACATGGCAGCATGTGTCAGAGAAAATTGCTGCCAAGAATACAAATGGATTCCGCGAAATGTTCACAATAGTTGCTAAATACAAGATGTCTTCTGATAATGCTTAATCTAATCGCTACTAAATTACAACAGAATGGGTGTGTGTAATGGTGAGTGAAGGGAGGGGCTTGTATGAAGGGGGAGTCTGGAGAGGAGGGGTGGGGGGGGAACCTGTGGAGGTGGAGGAGGGTGGGGAAGACCTCTATCAGTGACAGGGAAGGGATTCCCTGTCACTGATATCACTGATAGTGCCTACTACCATGGTTTTCGTGGCGGTACGGAAGCCACGGAAACCATGGCGGTAGGCGGGGGTCATAATCCCACAGGCGGGCAAGTGACGGCCGCCGGGCTGGAGATTGATGTCTCCAGCGTGGGGCCGTTACCGCTGTGGCGGTCAGTGTAGTAGATTGGTGGTTTGGCTTCAGCTAAACCGCCAATGTCATAAAAAGGAGGAAAGTACCGCCATCCTGTTGGCAGTACTTTCCTCTGTATTACCACTGACGCCGGGGTCTTAATGACCCTCATAAACTCCTGGCACTTGCCAGCATCTCCGGAAAGTCTTCATGCCATGAGGGACAATTGTCCCATTAGTATCAGAGGGTGAGGAAGATTCCCCGTATCCAGAAGCAAGGATGGGAAGGATAGAAGTACAGCCGGAGGAGCACATGACAGTGACATCGCCACTCAAAACCACGACTGAGCTTTCCAGAGGGGTGTCACTAAAATTACCTCAGCCAATTGTCTCTTCACCTGAAAGAGTACTCTCTGAACAGAGGGAAGGCCTAAAGAAGACCCATGGTCCAGATCTGGAGAAAAGCGTCTGATCCCAAGGCTAGTGGATCCAGTCTCCAACTGTAAAACTGTGGGAGCTGAGCACTGAGCTGTGATGCAAAAAGATCAGTTGAACACTCTCCCCACCGTCGCAGCAGATGGAGAAAACCCAGCAGTGTAGTTTCTAATCGCTGCCATTCCTCAAAAAGCAAGAGTTCCAGTCCGCTATCACATTGGAGTGTCACGGAATGTACTTCGCTGCCACTGAAATGTGATGTTGTAGGCAAAAATGCCAAAAGTTATTGGCAATCTCCTCCAGAACGGGAGATCTGGTCCCGCCTAGGCGATTGATGTATCTCACCACTGATATGTTGTCCATACGTAATAGTATGCAACAACTGGCTTTGAGGGGGGAGACAGAGCGAATCGCAAAAGCTCCTGCTAGGAGCTCCAGACAATTGATATGAAGATTCAACTCTTCCGGAGACCATTGGTCCCCCATTTCCACTGTTCCGCATCGAGCCCCCCATCCCCACTGACTGGCATGTGACTCTATTATCACTTCTGGAGAGGATGCAAAGATGGCTCTGCCATTTCACGCATCCATGTGGTCCAGCCACCAAAGAATCTCCGACCTGGCTTCGTCCGTCAATAACATATGTTCTGAATAAGATAGACCCTTTTGAAGATGAAGGATTTTGAGGCGTTGAAGGGCCCGGTAGTGTAGGGGCCCCAGAAATATCATTTATATGGAAGAGGCTAGAAGCCCCACCAGATGAGCAAGAGTCCTCAATGATATATTCAGAGAGACAAGGGCTCACCGCAACTCTTTCTTCATCAAAGCTAGTTTCTGTAGAGGTAATTTCAATTGTGCTTTGATAGAATATATTTGAAAACCTAAGAATTCTATACATTGAGTGGGATTTGTGACCGACTTGTCGGAATTTATAAAGAAACCCAGATCTTGCAGGACCTGAATGGTCCAAGACAGATGTAAAAATGCTAACTCTTTGGTTTGGGCCATGGTGAAAATATTGTTGAGATATATAATGAGCCGAACGCCTCGTTCCCGAAGGAATTGTACCACTGGACGTAGCAGTTTGGTGAAACACCAGGGGGCTGAAAAGTGTCCAAAAGGAAGGACGGTGAACTCGTACCATAGGTTTTACCAACATAATTGAAGAAAACGGCGATGTGGAGCGAAAATTGGCACTGTTAAATAAGCGTCCTTGAGATCTAGTCAGACAAGGCAATCTTTTTCATGTAACGGATCTCTTAACAGATGAATACCCTCCATTTTTAAATTGTGGTACACTATCCAGGAGTTGAACGTTTTTAGATTTAGGACTAAATGGTAGCCTCTATCTTTTTTCTGCACTAAAAATATTGTTCTGACAAAACCTGCAGAAATGAGGCGATTTCATTGTCCATGAAACTGCTCTCTGATTGGGAAAAATGAGGAACAGGAACAGCTTCTTGTTTGGGAGGGGAATAAAACTCTAGTCTGAAACCTGACCTGTTTGCAAAATCCAAGGATCCTGAGAAACCTGCTCCCAGGCAGTTAAATACCATTTCAGCCTTTCCCCCAGAATAACTTCTGAAAAGGGAATTATTCTCACCTGATGCTGTGACGTCTGTGTTGTTGAAGCCACCTCTGCCGCCGCCTCTGTAGGTGCGACTACAGCCTCTCCTGTTCCAGGAGGGATAGAATCCTGATGTAGCTTGGGTAGTGCCTTGACCTCTCTGGGGATACCCTGATGAAGCCTGATAGAAACCTCAGCCTGGTGCTCGGCCCCGATAGTGTCAAGAAGGCCTCTACTAAACATCCTCTTCATAGAGGTCTGAGCTTTATCAAGGGTGGAAAAAGTGGATACATACATGCCCAGGTCTTTCACAATATTTTCTCTAAATAGCAGACCCTTAGCTAATGTTCCAGGCTCTGATGGGGGCATTTCAGCCAGCTTGGGGTCGATTCGCATTAGAAATTACTTTTGTCGCTCCGTGGACATGGCACAGTTGGCATTCCCAAGGAGGCATATTGTCCTTTGTGCCCATTCGAGAATGGCTTCAGGGTCTAATGGCATACCTATCTTCAAAAAATATCTAATGTCATCCACTCGCCCCCCTTCTCGTCCGAACCATACCTCACAAAAGCAGGGGTCCCCCTAGGATCAATCATCTCACCTTTGCTTTTCAACATCTAAATGATATCTTTACCAGAACTGATCAATGATTTCCATCTCACATGCTACAACTAGGCAGATGACACACAAATACTACTTAAATTAGAATGCCCCAAAAACATTGAAAACTCACAAATCTTCAGTTGCCTCGGAGCTGTTGATCAGTGGATGACCTGGAGCCATCTCAAACTAAATACCTCCAAAACAGAAATACTCATATGTGGTGACTGAAACAGTTATGACCCTCTGTGCGTCTGGCCTGACGATCTCGGACCACCTCCTCAATTATCCAAGGAAGTTAAAAACCTAGGAATCACCATGGATTCCAAGTTAACTATGAATGCCCAAGTGGACAAATTAGCACGAACAAGCTTCATCACCTTGAAGACTTTACGACACATCTCCCCCCACCTCGGATTCCACACAAGGTGCAAGCTACTATCTCGCTTGTACTATCCAAACTGGATTATGCCAATGGCCTCTACCATGGATCATCTCTATCTATTATGAAAAAACTACAACATATCCAGAATTCCGCAGCCAGGCTACTATTACATGTAAAGCCGCAAGCCCACATCTCCCCTGCTTTGAGAGCACTACACTGGTTACCTGTTGCCAGGAGATGCACTTTCAAGTTGCTCTGTATCACCCACAAAGCTATACATGGAACAGGACCGCTTTTTATCAGAAACAAAATAACCAAATACATCCAACAAAGAAACCTAAGCTCAAGATTGGCACCCCGCCTTAGAACACCACCATACAAGAAAAAGACTATGGTGGTCATTACAACCCTGGCGGTCGGTGTTAAAGCGTCAGTAAGACCGCCAACAGGCCGACGGTAAAAAATTTGCAATTACGACCGTGGCGGAAACCGCCAACTAAGACAACCACTTTAACAATCCGACCGCCACGGCGGTACAAACAAACAGAGCGACGGTCACCGCCAACAGACAGGCGGAGGACAATGTACCGCCCACAGTATCACAACAAGCCAATCCGGGGCGGATTCACTGCGGATAAAAACACGGCCGAAACAGGATTTCGAAGGGAAAACGCTCACCTCTACACACCCCACGAGGAACGAGGACACCATAGTCCCGGAACTCCAAATTCTCCCTGCGATTGTCTTCCTGCTCCTCTACCAGGAGCACGAACGCCGGCGGCGAAGACCACGGTGAGTACTGCACCTACGACACGGGGGAGGGAAAAAACAGGGACACACACACGCAACACCCCCACCCTCACCCACTACAACACACACACTAATACATATTGATACATCACAGTTACACCCCCCAACCTCCCCAGAAGAATGCAAAGACAATAGAAAATGAGTGTAACCATTGTAATATATTAAAATCAAGTAGGCAAAAATATATATATACACCATGTACAAAATATATACCAAGCATAGTAGTCCAGGTAGTGCTCCAATTAAGTCTGTGGAACACTGGTCCCACACGGTATGGGCGAGGCCCACACAAGATCCCCGACCATGACGGAGAGAACACTGCAAGGGCATCAGATACCAATAAAACAGGCACCTTCCATCATGGGGAGTGCAAAGCCACAGTCTCTCAAGTCTCTACAGTGGGTGGGTTGCCCATTGTGCAATCCTGGGGAGTGCAAAGCCACAGTCTCTCAAGTGGATAACAGTCTCCACTGGTTCTGGAGGGGGCATGGTGCCCAGAGTGCTTCATTCTGCTAAGGACAGAGGTAGTGGATGTATCTCTCCACTGGTTCTGGAGGGGGCATGGTGTCCAGAGTGCTTCGTCCTGCTAAGGACAGAGGTAGTGGATGGATCTCTCCACTGGTTCTGGAGGGGGCATGGTGCCCAGAGTGCTTCATTCTGCCCGTGACGGACTCAGTAGCGTCAGTGCCCTTGGCGCTAATGGGCCAGCGTTGCTTGAGGCGGCCTCCTGGGCAGCTGGGCTGGCGGTGGCCTCCTGGGCAGCGGGGATGATGGCGGTCTTCCCCGCCGTGCTGCTCTTACCAGACTTGCTGACTTTCTTGTGCCCCTTCCCCACCTTGGAAGGTGTCGCAGCTGACTCCACACTCCCACCTGTACCCCTGGAAGCGGCTTTGGTGGCTGGAGTCCCCCCTCTCCCGCCGGGCACTGGCCAACTTCTGATGCTTCACAGGTGAGGGACTGTCTGTGCTGTGGCTCCGTGCCACACTGGCTGCCCTGGTGGCCGGTGCACTCCAGATTCCGGTGACTACAGGCACCACTGGTCCCGGAGATGTTGTGGCTGAGGTGCTACTTCGGGACCTATGAGACGGACGGGGTGGGGGAGGTGTGGGAAAGAGGTCAAGGTTGGACAGGAAAAGTTTTTGGGAGACACTGGGACGGGTAGCTGGAGGCGGTTTGGGAGTGGAGGAAGAGGTTGTGGTTGTAGGAGGTGTTCGTTTGCTGACTTTGGGTGAAAGTGCATGCGCTGGAGGCTGTCGTGAGGTGGATGGCTGTTGGGTGGGTGTGTGCCTGCCTTTGTGTATCTTGGGAGGGTGCGTCACAGACACACTGGGAGAGGACACAGGGGACGTGTGAATGGTAGTGGGGGTGGTGACTGCACGTGAGCAAGGTGTGGTGGTGGGTGTGCTGGTGGTGGTAGTAGTGGCTGTAGAGGTGGTGCATGCAGGTGTGAGTGTAGACGAGACTGGGAGGGAGGAGGGAGACAAGAAGGAGGGGGACACAGTGGAGGCAGTGGATGTTGGTGTGTCTGCATGTGTGTGATGCTTGCGTGAGTGCCTGTGGGATGTGTGGTGCTTATGTTTGCCTGAGCTTCCCTTGGGTGTTGACGTGTGTGCATGCTGGTCTGAGGTGTGCTTGGGATAGACTCGGGTACAGGGGATTGGGTCTGGGTGGAGGAAGGTGGAGGGGGGAGGCTAGACACAGGGACAATGGCTGCCATCAGTGCTGAGGCTAGAGTCTGAAAAGCTCGCTGAAGGGCCGCCTGACCAGAATGAATGCCCTCCAGGAATGCATTGGTTTGTTGCAACTGCCTTTCTACACCCTGGATGGCATTCAAAATAGTAGACTGCCCAACAGTGAGGCCTCCTCACTGAGGGCAGCAGGGGTGACTGGGGCAGGGCCTGAGGGGCCTGGGGCGAAGGTGATGCCCACCCTCCCGGGTGAGCGGGCACGGGGAGAAGGCTGAGGGGCTGCTGGGAGGGCGATGCTGGAAGGGGGGGTGGCGGATGTACCTGTAGATGGGGGGGACACAGATGCTACCACCACCACAAGGGAGCTCCCATCAGAGGACGAGTCTGTGTCCCTGGTCTCAGCTCCTGTCCCCGCCGTGGAGCTCCCCTCGCCCTCCGTCCCACTGGTGAAGTCTGATTTCATAGTGTGGCCCTCCATGGCCATGTGGGATGCAGCCCCCTCGTGCTCCGGTGCCACTGCTCCTCCGCCTGATGCTAATGCACACAAGAACAGGGAGACCACAAAAAGGGGGGGGAACGACAGAAGAAAGACATGTTGAGTGCATGCATTACCGCTACCGTTGGCGGACACGACAGACACAGAAGCCCCCTGCACTACGCCGTGCTCTTGGGCTCCACTGTTCAATTCCTGGGAAATGGCCTACTAGGCTATGGACAACATCTGCACACATGGATAACACAGGGGCATGAATAGGTGTACTTGGCACTCTACAGAGGTGCAGTGGGGTGCCACATAGCCTGCCTTATGGAGGGACCTTGCCTACGGAACTCGCCATGGCCTAGGGAAACCCACAGCCCACCTCCCCCACCCAGACACCTCCACTGCACACAAAATCAGCAGAATGCGAGTGTACTCACCCCCTTGTGGCTGCTGTGATGCCCTCAAGCGCCCATCTAACTCCGGGTACGCCACCGCCAGGATCCTGAACACCAGGGAGGTCATGGTGCGACGGGCACCCCTCGCACGTTGGGAGGCCATCCCCAGCTGAGCCTCCGCCGTCTTCTTGCTCCAGCGGCGAATGTCCTCCCATCTTTTCCTGTAATGGGTGCTCTGTCTGTGGTAGACCCCCAGGGTCCGGACGTCCTTGGCGCTAGCACGCCAAATATATTTTTCTGGTGGGCGTTGACCTACATGATTTGTACAGGGGGAAGAGAAACTTATTACCAACTGCACGGTCAAAGTGATTAGCCCCCATCCCCATCCCTACCCTTGCCATGTGGCACATGCACTCACCGTCATTTCATGCACACCGCACTCTCCCCACTTCCTTCTTACATCCACCCCTCTCCACACAGGCATAGCCCATACAGCATGCTCACAGTGTACTTACCTGTTTGTCTGGAGGACCGTAGAGTAGTGTGTACTGGGGGAGGACCCCATCCATGAGTTTCTTCAACTCCTCCGATGTGAAGGCAGGGGCCCTTTCCCCAGACACTCGAGCCATTGTCTCTTCCAGACCGAGGTCACAGCAGCACTTGCAGTGTAGGTCCTCTCCTGTCGAAGATCAGGTATCGAGTGATTGAACAGATAGAAAATGGCGGTCACGTCCGCAGCGGTGCGTACCGTCACCGCCGGCGTACATTGTCATTGTCACCTGGGACCCCTAGGGTCCAATGTTAACCAATGCAGCATTGCGCCGCGGTCTTCGACCGCCTACCGCAACGGTGTACAACGTCAGCGCAGTTACCTCACTTCTCATTGTCCCACTTTAGAGGTCAGGCAGCCGCCATTGCAGGGGCCCACATGGCTTCATTTTCAACTGCATCACACATACCTAGGCCTAGACTCAACACACATACTGGCCACTTTTTAGATTATGAATGGTGTTCTGTGTAAGCTGTGGGTACGTACCTCTGAGTTGTTTGACTCTGTGCTCGCTGTTGTCCTTCATAGGCACAGTCGGCTGGGACATGTGAGGAGATGGCAGCATCCTCCGGTGTACCGACCGTTGGTGGACCTGTCGACAATGGTGGAAAGACGTGATTATCACATACAGGCTTGACCGTGCGACAATCCAGGAACTGTGTACCCAGTTGGAGCCAGACCTGATGTCAGCTATCCTCCATCCCACAGGAATCCCCCCTCAAGTGCAGGTGCTGTCAGTGCTCCATTTCCTTGCAAGTGGGTCATTTCAAACAACAGTGGCCATAGCATCAGGGATGTCCCAGCCTATGTTTTCCAACGTGTTGTCCAGAGTGTTGTCTGCCCTGCTGAAACACATGCGGAGCTACATCGTTTTCCCTCAGGTGGAGGATTTGCCTACAGTGAAATGTGATTTCTATGCCCTGGGACATATCCCCAACATCATAGGTGCCATTGATGGGACACATGTGGCTTTGGTACCCCCGCAGGAGTGAACAGGTGTACAGAAACCGGAAGAGTTATCATTCCATGAATGTACAGATGGTATGTTTGGCAGACCAGTACATCTCCCATGTGAATGCCATGTTCCCTGGCTCAGTGCATGACGCTTACATCCTGCGGAGTAGCAGCATCCCTTATGTGATGGGTCAACTCCAGAGGCACCGTGTGTGGCTATTAGGTGAGCACCTGGAAGCAAGTCAGTGGGAATGGTTTTCTGGGTCTGGGGATATCCCTCCAGGTTAGTGTGTGTCTAACAGTTGTCCCTCTCCATTTGCAGGTGACTCTGGTTACCCCAACCTGTCATGGCTACTGACCCCAGTGAGGAATCCCAGGACAAGGGCAGAGGAATGCTACAATGAGGCCCATGGGCGAAGTAGGAGGGTGATCGAGCGGACCTTCAGCCTCCTGAAGGCCAGGTTCAGGTTCCTCCATATGACAGGTAGATCCCTATTCTACTCACCAAAGAAGGTGTGCCAGAACATCGTGGTCTGCTGTATGCTTCACAACTTGGCTTTGCGACAACAGGTGCCTTTTCTGCAGGAGGATGGTCCAGATGGCGGTGTTGTTGCAGCTGTGGAGCCTGTGGACAGTGAAGACGAGGAAGCAGAGGAAGAAGACATGGACAACAGGGACTCAGTAATCCAGCAATATTTCCAGTGAGACACAGGTAAGAATACAGACCTGCCTACTATATGTACTTAAACACTACTGCCTCTCTACTGTCTGTCGTTTTCACCCAGTGTATGGTCACTGAGTTGTCACTTTCCCTTCCGATTTCACAGATCTGGGTCCCACAGTGTGACATCTGCTTTTATTCCTCATGGACTACAGCTGTGTGACATAGGTATGTTGACATTACAAATGAAAGAGCTTTTTGCCACAGTTATTGCTAATACAGTATTCCGAAATCACAGACTGACTCCAGATTGTTTAGTGCTTTAAGGGTGTTTATTTAAGTGCTCAATATTGGAGGGGGTTGTAAAATAGTGAGGGGTGATGGTGGAGGAATGTCCATGGCAGAATCCAGTCCATTAGTCTCACAGGTGCATTGCCCAAATGGGCATAGGAAGTTGAGCTGGGGCAGATTAAGGATGGACAGTGTGACAAAGTGGGACAGTAGGATGACAATCAGGGTGGTCTCATTTCTTGGCGGGGGTCTTGGTATCGTTCTCTGTCTTGTTCCTGGATCTCAGGGACCGTTTGCGAGGTGGTTCTCCCTCTGCAGGGGGTGGGGTGCTGGTGTGGTGGACCTGTGGCGGTGCCTCCTGTCCACTAGTGCCGGCGGAGGTGGTGGGCAGTTCATTGTCCATGCTAGTGTCGGGGGCCCCTTGTAGTGCCACAGTGTCCCTCCTGGTGTTGAGTACTTCCTTCAGCACCCCTACGATGGTGCCCAGGGTGGAATTGATGGTTCTGAGTTCCTCCCTGAAGCCCATATACTGTTCCTCCTGCAGGCGCTGGGTCTCCTGAAACTTGGCCAGTACTGTTGCCATCGTCTCCTGGGAGTGGTGGTCTGCTCCCATGATGGAGGAGAGGGCCTTGTGGAGTGAGGGTTCCCTGGGCCTGTCCGCCCCCTGTCGCACAGCAGCCCTCCCAGTTCCCCTGTGTTCCTGGGCCTCCGTCCCCTGGACCGTGTGCCCACTACCACTGCCCCCAGGTCCCTGTTGTTGTTGGGGTTGTGGGTTAGCCTGGGTTCCCTGTAGTGGTGGACACTCTGCTGATTGAAGTGTCCTGGGGACGGAGGTATGGGCCCGCTGGATTGGTGCTGTGCTGGTGTTTCCAGAGGGGGGAAGGTCTGTGGTGGCCTGTGACTGGGTGATGGGAACCGACTGTCCAGAGGTCCCCGATGGGCCGGGCTGGTCATCTAGATCCAGTTGGACAGAGGTGCTGTCATCACTGTGGGCCTCTTCAGTTGGTGGTGTGGACATGTGTGGAACCTCCTGTCCGGTGACGTTGGGTAGGGGTCCTGCAGGGGTATAAAAGGATGTTTATTACATCTGTGTGTGGCATGGTGTGCAATGGGTGGGTGACCGTGTACCCCAGTGCTTGCATTCCTGAGTGGGACCTTGTGTGATGATGGTTTAGGGGGGTGTATGGATATGTGCAGTGGGCATGCTTTAGTGATGGGTGTCCATGCTTTGTTGTTGCATGCAGGGCTTGGTCTTGGGATGTGTGGTTTGTGATGTTGGGACATTTGTGAAGAGTTAGAGTGATGGGGGTGAGGGTGAGGGTGGGGTATGTGCTGGCATGCAGGTAGGGTGGGGGATTTAATAGTTAGGATTTGACTTACCAGAGTCCATTCCTCCACCTACTCCTGCGAGGCCCTCAGGATGCAGAATTGCCAAGACCTGCTCCTCCCATGTTGTTAGTTGTGGTGGAGGAGGTGGTGGTCCGCCGCCAGTCCGCTGAACCGCCAGGTGGTGTATTGAGACCACGGAACGCACCTTCCCCCGTAGGTCGTTCCACCTCTTTCTGATGTCCTCCCGATTTCTTGGATGCTGTCCCACTGAGTTGATCCTGTCCACTATTCTTCGCCATAGCTCCATCTTCCTTGCAATTGAGGTGTGCTGCACCTGTGATCCGAATAGCTGTGGCTCTCCCCGGACGATTTCCTCCACCATGACCCTGAGCTCCTCCTCTGAGAACCTGGGGTGTCGTTGCCATGCCATGGGATGGTGTGGGTGATGTGTGGGGTGGTGTGATAAGTGTGCTGATATATAGTGGTGTGTAGTGTGCGGTGCATGGAAGTTCTGTGGGTGATGGTGTTGTGTGCCTGTGGATGCTTGTATTGTTGATGGTGGTGTCTCTGGCCTTCGTTCGTGATTTGTTGTCGTAAGGGGTTGTGGGTGATGTGGGTGTGTGTTTTATATTGTATTGGGTGTGTGGGAGTGGTGTGTGTATGTATTTCGAATTGTCCAATGTGGCTGTGTTTTGTTAGTGTGTGTGTATTTTGAGCGCGGCGGTGTGTACCGCCAATGGAATACCACGGTTGAAAGACCGCCGCGTGGATTAGTGTGTCGTGATAGTGTGGGCGTATTTCTGTTGGCGTGATGGTGGAGGTTTTGTATTTGCCAATTTATCACTGACCTTTGGTGTGGCGGAATTATGTGGGTGTCTAGATTTTGGCGGATTCCGAGATGTGGGACATAATAGCTGTGGCGGAATTCCGCGGCCGCGGCGGTGTGTTGGCGGTCTTCTGCACGGCGGTAAGCGGCTTTTACCGTCAATGTTGTAATGACCGCCTATAGGTGGTACATCCTTCTCCGTTCAAGCAGCCAAACTATGGAATTCATTACACCCAACTATGAGAGCCACAGATAACTTTCTTGTCTTCAGAAAACTACTCAAGAGTTGGCTCTTTCCTTCATAACCTCCATATTCAAACAACAATGGACTGCAAATGCCTATGTTGATAAATATTTTTTTCTGATTATGTGTATATTTCTAGTTATGTATAGTTCTTTAGAAAATATGTATCACTACTATGTCATAACAATAAAATACACACACACTCTTTAAACCTGTTTGAGTATATTTACCCATGGTTCTAATTATGTATTGTATGTGCATATGTGTGTGTATTCATGTGTGTTTGTATGTGTGTGTGTATGTATATATATATATGTATGTATGTATGTGTATATGTTGTTTCTGTGCTTGGCATGTTCGTGGGTCATTGCATGGCTCCTGGGTGGGTTGTTATAGTAGAAATCTATGAATTCCTGCTCTCATCTTATCAACTTATCTATCCATCATCATATGTCATGTCTCTATCAAACTATCCTCCATTCCCACTCTGACTCATCCCAAATCCTTTCTACTACTTTCATCTCCTAAATAACTCTGCCTAAGCTCTTCCCTCCGCTTCAACATCTAACTCACCAAACCTCATTCTACTACCGTGACATCCCACACAACCCTACTAAATTCTCCCTCATTTATCTCACCCTGCTACTATGCTCTCCCTAACCCTTCCACAGACTCTTCCCTCCTCCATCCCCCTTTACGCATCCCAAGCCTCTGGGTTGAGTAAATGAAGGATATAGTCCCAATTAACACTTCTGGATTTCTTTGCTCCTCCACCTCTCCATTACTCCTCTCATATCCGCGGCCCAAATTAACTCATAATAATACTAAAACTGTACTCATTATTTCCCAATACTAATCCATCACTAATTCTTGTTGGGTTCCAGAGTAGAGTGCTACTCACCGAAAAGCGCTTCGACGCCTCGTCAGGGGTAGTAAGCGCTATATAAATACTATTACAATACAATACAATACAATACAATACTGGAGTCTTTCACCTGCACCGCCAGCTCCAGGACCTTTGTGAGGGGTCCTGAAATATCCAGAAGCTTGTCTTGACAGCCTCTCCAGGCTCTATCCAGGCCTTTCTTAAGATCCTTCGCAAATTTCTTAAGGAACATGGCCATACTAGGGTCCAGTTCCCGGGTACCATCTACCTTGCTGAGAAGAGAGGGAAGAGGACTTTCCAAGCGTAGGGTGTTGCGCACATCTTTACTGAAACTCTTACGAAGTCTCTCCTGCACATAGTGTGCTACTTCAACAGACAGAACCCACTCTGTAGACCTTGGGTGAAATATATTTTCAGGGTCAAAGAATAAATTGTTCTGGACCACAGTCTCTGCCCTGGTATGACTGGACTTACCTTTACGGTTAACAAGCTGTTTGGGTTCATCTAGCGCCTGGTCCGAGCCAGAAGGTTGTGAGACTGAGGATTGATCCGCTTCAGTGCTTGGTTTTGAAGTGCCTGAAAAATTCTCAGAATCTAATGATACCCCAGGACCGTACTCATGATCTCTTGGGACCCAGATAGCCATCTGTCTAAAGATTTCTGCTGAGGAAATGGGTCCCATCGAGGCTCCTGGGACAAGGCCCTATTCAGAAGATTGGCTCTATATAGCCAGTGTCTCGGAAGGGGGGGTCGCCCCTTCAACTCTCTTTGGCCAAATCTCACCAATGGTTGAGTAAAAGGTTTTAAGGCCTTTCTCAGAGCCTGATTAACAGAGTCCTGTACATGGTGACCAAGGGCCTGTACGAGTCTCTCCTCCATTTGATGTTCATAGGGCACTTCTGCCTCTTCTTGATAGTATTCGTCCTCTTCTGCGAAAAACGCCATGTTAGAAATAACAAAAGGATTATAGAGAAGTTCAAAAAAGGGGGGGCGGGGATTGGCCCCAGCAGGTCAGCAGAGGAGAAACTCCTTAAATGAGAGACAAATCTCTCAGAATGGCCAAGTTAAAAGTGGAGGGAGCACCTGCTTTATTCACTTAAAAATATATGGAATCCACAGTTGTTGAAATGGTGGGAAGGACAAGCAATGAGGGGTTGTGAGACAAAAGGAGGAAGAAGGGGATTCTAATGGATGTTTTGCAGGTTTACCCTGAAAAAACGTCTTAAACCATAAAAAAACATTGGCAAAACCAATAGGTGTCACGTACACAACCTATTGGCTTTGACAATGCTTTAGCCATGTTGCACAGCAGAGTGGCTGCGGTACAGCAAGGCTGTTTTTTTTGTTTGTTTTTTAAATAAAGTACTATGACGCACTCAGAGTGTTTAATTTGTTTTTATTGCGGGCAAGGAGGTTGGCAGGAGAAATCTACACCCTCTGTGTTGCACGCCATGGGACCCTCCAGGATGCCTCCTGCAAACGACTTAAAAAAAAGTGTTATAACACAGTCAGCACTGGTTGAGTCATAGTGCAGTATTTAAAACTTTCAGCCATGCTGCGCAGGATCTGCACTGCTGTGCAACATGGCTAAAAACATTGACATAAGCAATAGCTAGCATAAACGAGTCCTATTGGTTTAGCCTTGCTTGTTTTAAGGGACATGTGCACCTTGTTCGTCATTTCAAAGTGCCTCTGAGTTAAAGCGAAACAGTGGAAATAAAACGGAATGGTGCTGGAGAAAATAAGGGAAAATTTTGAAAGTAACAGATGTAGGGCCTTATGTTCAAAGCTGTTTTCAGTCGCAAATGCTCTGATTTGCAAAATCTGAGCCTTTGCACTGCAAAATAGCTTTTGCGTATGTTCAAAATCCAAACTGTAATTCGGTAACTTGTTTCCGAATCTCAAAACAGGTTTGCGACTCCATACTGAATTGGAACTTCAAAAGTGCTTGTTTTGGGCACACCTTTCAATTTGTGATTTCTAATGCTATGTCCCAAGGGTTGATAGGTTACCAACACATCACAGAAGGTAGTAACCCACTAGAAAACTGGATGGGGTCCCTATGTGATTATACTCTGGCAACCATGTCTGTACACATAAACCAATATTTTAGTCCCCTTGGGTCACTGTTATCGAGCTCTATATGACTGCTCTCCTCATCGGTCTCAACTGCAAAAACCCTACGTACGGGCTAGTACCAGAGTTTTAAAGGAGGTACTGCTCTGGCATATTCTTACCTTCTACAACTGGAATAAATATGTATTCATGTCAAAAGTTTATGGCATGGCGGGAAGTGGGCTCTGAGATGTTTGGTATCTCACAGGAGGCCTGTGGTGCTTTTGTTCCTAAATGTTTACTAGCTATTGCCTCACATGCCCCAAGATCCTTGCAGAGTCTAATTTTCACCTTCACAGGTGCAATGAAATTGCATGCTGATGTAGCTCAGTTTGCAGGTAACCTCATGGGGATACATAGGGCCATATTTATACTTTTTGACGCACAACTGCGCCAACGCAGTTGTGCGTCAAAAAATTTAACTCCGGCTAAAGCCATTCCAAAGCACCATGCGGGCGCCTTATTTATGGAAAGACGTTAGCCGGCGCAGCTGACCGGTGTGCGTCAAAAAAAATGACCCACACCAGGCAGCGCCGGCGTAGGGGAAAATGGAGCTTGGGCGTCAAAAAATGGGGCAAGTCAGGTCTGAGGCAAAATATAGGCCTCAACCCGATTTGCGCCATTTTTTTTAACTCCCAACCCCCATTGAAATGACTCCTGTCTTAGCACAGACAGGAGTCATGCCCCCTTTCCCAATGGCCATGCCCAGGGGACTTATGTCCCCTGGGCATGGTCATTGGGCATAGTGGCATGTAAGGGGGCACAAATCAGGACCCCTATGCCACAAAAAAATAAAATACAAATTACTTACCCCTGACCAGGCGTTAAGAAATGACGCAAAAGCGGCTGGACGTCATTTTTTTGGACCCGCCCACTCCCGTGCGTCATTTTTGCACGGGAGTTTAAATAAGGCGCACATGCCTTGGAGTCATTTTTTAGACGGGAACGCCTACCTTGCATATCATTAACGCAAGGTAGGTGTCCACGCAAAAAAATGACGCAAACTCCAAGATCTATGGCGCTAGACGGGTCTAACGCCAAAGTATAAATATGGAGTTAGCTTTGCGTCGGATTTGCGTACATAAAAACGACGCAATTCCGGCGCAAACAGAGTATAAATATGCCCCATAGTGAGCAAAGTGGAAACATTACTGTAGCCTTGCGCCAAGGAGTGCAAGCGTTTGCTGGGAGCCTGTGTAATGAGGCTAACGTTAAGCACCACTCCTTCTGAAGCCGCCATCTTCTTCACAACCTGTTACAAGAGGCTGCAGGTTAAAAAAAAGCACTATGATCGCTATGATGCAACCAGTGCTCCCTGTCATTATGTGTTTTGTTGTTATGGCGGGGGCGCCATGGACAACAAAAGAAGAGCAAGAAGGGCCACACAACAACACCGAGGGGACAAGCAACAACAAATAAGGGGCAAGCAACGGGAGGGGTTGAAGGGGACCGAGCATATGGGTAAAGAGCGTCAGGTAGTGCCAGGATGGGAAGAGGAATACTGCTTGCAAACGCATGCACTCTCACAGAGTTCTTTAATATAAAGATAAAAGTAGCTCTAAAAATGCAAGCAGTGGAGGGACAAAAGTACTAGGGCAAGCTCCAGAGATGGATCAAACAGAAGATTGAAGCCAGCGCGCACTGACCAAAGATAAGCAAACAAATAAGAGTGACAGTGGAGCCAGCCAATGGTAAGCAACTATCAGACTTTAAGCCCACTGCATGTAAACAAAATGTCTTACAAGTAACAACACATGCTATGTCTCAAGCAAGACCTAAAAAGGGAGAGTAAGTGGGGCTGAACAGGTTGATTAAGTGATGATGGCAATGATTAATGGGATATTCTCCAGAAAGATGAAGTCATCATAAAAAAACAAGCTTTGAAAATTGTAGAAGATAATTGTTTTCGTGTGCATGGTGTTACAAAGAAATGTAATTTGTGCAATCGTTTCTTGATTTGGGGGCCGTGAGTATAATTTTTGTCTTTCAATATTTATTTCCCATATATCCACTGTGGTTGTCTCAGTAAATATTGTACAACCCACTTTTTCAAACTCGCTTCGGGAACGTTTGTTCAAAGGAGTTAGGGTGCCTTAATTAGACCAGGGCACTATTGCCACAAACCAGCCACAAGTGCGCACATTTTGCATGCATTTTTCAAAAGCACCAATCGCCAGTTGCACATTAAGGGGCATATGTCACTTTTGCAACATGGTGCATGCGTGACGCAAGCCCAAAATGTGATCTATGAAGCCAAGCAAGGCCACCTTGCGTGGCTCTGAGTGGCTTCATAAATCTGGAGTAACATAACACAGCTCATGTCACTGTGCTGTGTTACTCTGCCCCAGGGAGGAATTCCATGGGTGTTGCGTGCATTACACATGGACTTTGACGCATTCCCAGCATTACCAGAAGTGGCAGGCCTGGAAAAAGTGCCAAAATGCTGCAGTTCTCAGGTGAGGCGTAGCAAGGAAAAATATCTTTATTTCTACATGTTACATCCTCTTTCTAGTGTGTTGGATTCTGCAGCACACATATAAATAGGAATATGTCTTAGGGGATTGTTTTGTGCAGCCTGACAACGCAGGCACGCTTGCACCATGGTGCAAGGGTGCCTCTGTTGTTGTAGACGGCCAAAACAGCAGGGACAACGGTAGGAATGCGTTGTATTCTTTTAAATACAGCATATTCTTGCCCTTTCCCAGTGAAGGAGAGCATCAAGGTGACTTGCTGCTCTATGCCACAAACTCATCAATAAGCCCCTTATTGTAGGTGGGGGCTTATTTATGGGGCAAGTCTTCTTGCTGAGCTGCCCCACACCAGTGTCAAAGGGCAGGAATGCGCTGTATGTATGCAATACAGGATATTCCTGTCCTTTCCCCCTGCTCTGGCACCGTTCTGGCTGCCCAGCACCAATGCAGGTACCCTTCCTTCTTTGCATGCAGGATTACTTTTGTACAGGAAGGGGCACCTTCTTGTGTAAAATAAATCCAAGAGGCATTTTGGTCCTTTTATGTGTGCTGTAAAATGCAGTACACATGGAAAGAGGAAAAAACTATATTTTTCCTTGTTATGCTTTGCTGCGGGAGGCACAAGGTTTTGGCACTTCCCCAGGTTTACATGATTAAGTAAATCTGGGGCAGCATCACAATCCATGGGTGTTGTGTGAGGAAACCCACGCAACGCCCATGGAACTCCTCCCTGGCACAGAGTAAGGCCACGCTGCGACTTGTGCTGCCTTGCCTTACTACATATCTACGAGGACATTTGAAGCCACACAAAGTGGCTTTGCGTGGTCTCATAGCTATGGTTGAGACGTTTGCGCCACCAGAGCATCACAAAAAGTGACACTCTGGTGGTGCAAGCCTCTCATAAATAAGCAGGGGGGGGGGCTCCTTCCCTATGGCGAAGGAGCATCACTCCACTGGCTGAGCCAGAAGCGGAAAAAAAACTATAGTTTACTATTGTTTTATTTTTCTGCTTCTGGCACAGCTAGCAGTGCAGGGAGGAGCGGGCCTGGCCACAGGAGGTGGGAGGAGGAGAGAGTGCACCTAAGTGCACATGTGTGTTTGGCCAGTCGTCTGAGGCTGGCCACACACACACGTGCACTTAGGTTTCTCCAGCCCGGCTGTGTTTAACAGCTGGGCTGGAGAAACTGAACAGATCCCAAAACTGTGCCTGCGCGGCAGTGTGAGCGCCTCAGACCAATCCTGGTCCTGCTTTCATGCTAAGTTTAGCATGAAAGTAGAACCAGGATTGCTGGAGAGCCAGTGCGGGTGCCCCAGTGAATGCTGGAACACCACTAAACGAGCGACGAGCGTGGCAGCAAGGACCGAGGCAAGGTAAGTGTGTTTTATTTTCACCTCATCTCCACCCCTCTACCGCCCCTCCCCTTGAGTTAAACAGCTACCGCCCCTGTAATTAAGTCCTTGAAGTTTTAGCATCCAGAGTAAAGCTCGGTGCTAAACTAGGCTCCAAGTGATGCCTTCTGATGGACGAAGTCTTGTCATACACCTGTCTACACCTGTCTGCATCTGCCTTCGGATTAGGACTACCTTATTGCCAGCCTCTGACGCTTGTACTAAATCTCTGCATTTCAACAATGCTAGAATGCGTGAAGGAAAACATCAGGCAGGGATTGAACCCATTATTATATATATTTGTATGTTGTCTATAGAAATGCAAATCTGCACTTTTTTAAATAGTACCTGTGATTATCCTGTTGCCACGGGTTACAAATCTTATCGGAAAATGAAATATTGGACAAGAAGAAACATTTATTTACCGAGGAACATACGTTTGTCACATGGGAAACCAGAACTTGAATGGAGAGTTCCTAATCCTGCTTGAGCCTAGCATATCACCGGCTGAATCTTCTCCCAAGGACAGCTGTAATGTTTGAAGGGCCCATTTTACTGGGATGAATAAACTGTCAAGTCTTTATCTCATTCTGTTGAATGCAGGGGGTAAACAATTGTGCAAAACCCACTACCATAAAATTACATGAGTAAAAGAATATTCAAATAATGAAAAACAACAAGCTCATCTGGCAAACTTCTGATATAGCAGGAAAAAATCTAGGGGCATATTTATACTCTGTTTGCGCCGAATTTGCGTCAAGATTTTTTAAGCAAATTCAGCACAAACCTAACACCATATTTATACTTTGATGCCCGACCCCCCGAACGTCAAAATTCAGCAGTGTGCGTCATTTTCTGGATGCGTGAAACCGCCTTGCGTTAATGACATGCAAGGTAGGCGTTCCCGTCCAAAAAATGACTTTAAGGCATGTGCGCCTTATTTATACTCCCGCGTCATTTTGACGCACAGGAGGGGGCGGGCCTTAAAAAATGGCGCACAGCCTGATTTGCGCCGTTTTTTAACGCTTGGGTGAGGGCAGGGGTTAAGGGACATGTGGGCTCATTTCCATGGTCTCTGACCATGGAAGCAGTCCACTGGTGCCCTTCCCTGCCACCCTCGCCCACTCCTGGAGGACACCCATGGATGGGGGGACCCATCCCAGGTAAGTACAGGTAAGTAGAGGTAAGTAATTTATTTATTTTTTTCAAGTGCCATAGGGGATCCTAACTTGGGCCCCCCTACATGCCTCTATGCCCAATGGCCATGCTCAGGGGACAAAAGTCCCCTGGGCATGGCCATTGGGCACGGGGCATGACTCCTATCTTTCCTAAGACAGGAGGCATTTCAATGGGGGTTGTGCATCAAAAAATGGCGCAAGTCCGGTTAGAGCCATGATTTTTTACTCTAGCCTGACTTGCACCATTTTTTGACGCACAACCCCCATTCTTCCCTACACCTGCACTGCCCGGTTAGAGTAATTTTTTTTACTCTAACCATCCCGCAGCGCCGGCTAACGTCAATCCATAAATAAGGCGCCCACATGGCACGTTGGAATGGCGTTAGCCGGCGGTAAAACATTTGACGCAAGCCAGCGCCGGCGCTGGTTTGCGTCAAAAAGTATAAATATGGGCCCTAGTCACCAATAGGTCATAATACATTTAGGCCCATATTTATACTTTTTTGCGCCTCATTTGCGTCATTATTTTGATGCAAAAGCAGCCCAAACTTACAAAATGCAATTGTATTTTGTAAGTTTGCGCCACAAAACGACGCAAATGTGGTGCAAAAAAAAGTATAATTATGGGCCTTAGTTGCGCCATGCTTGCCTCAAATAGCAAAAGAAGGATCTAGAACTGTAGTAACGTTTAGGCACGTGTTGCCACTACCCCTCTCACACAGGCTTGGGCTTGGATTTTATCAAAACCGGACAGTGCAGATGTGAGGGAAATTACACAGCGAGAAAGACTGAAAAATAAGTAGTGCTGTCATGGGCGTCAATTCAGCAAAATGCCAGGGGTAGCGCAAGTAACATCACATGCCACGCCATTTGACCGTGTGGGGCATATTTACAAGCCCCTTGCGCCACATTAGTGTTGTTTTTTTTACGCTAATGTGGCGTCAAGGAGGCATTTTCATTGCACCGTATTTACAAAGTGGTGCAGTGCATGCATTGCACCACTTTGTAACCCCATGCGCCAGGCATAATGTATGCAAGGGGGCGTTGCCCTGTTAGGAGTCCCACAAAAATGGCGCAGTGAAATGTGCAATATTTCCCTGCAACATTTTTAGGGTAATTTTTAAAGTGACGCTCTCATTGTATTGAATGGGCCTCCCTTCACTAATCCATGCACATGCCACCATAGCATCAAGATATTTGCCGCTATTGGCTTAACGTGCGCCATGGTGTGCTGTATTGTAAATACGGCACACAGATGGTGTCATTAGTGGGAAGCAATGGGGCGCAAGAAAAGTGGCGCATCATCTATGACGCACAACTTTCTTGTAAATATGCCCCTTACTTTGACTCACACACACATGCTTACAATTCACACATATTCATGCACTCTCTTTCACATAAACACACTCTCACTCGCAAACACTCACACAATATAAACTTAAAAGCAGTTATGACTTATCTCAGCTACCAGATAGGCTCATATTCCAGCTAATTGTACTCCATTTTTTACACAAATAGTGTAATAAAGCTGCGTAATAAAATAACTAGCAGAAAAGTGGGTCCGCGACTCATGTCCATTAGGACGAGCTGCCCCTGTCTTCTGGGAACTCATTTTGCCACCTCTGAGGCCAGGGGTTGCAATGGGCAAGTCAGGGGTAGCAGCTGCAACCCCTTGCGCCCCCTACATGACTCCAATGAGGGCTGTATTTACTATATTACGCACTGATGATGTCATTGGCACACTCCTGTCATGGCAACTCTTAGCATTGCCCAAGCCTAGCAAGGTCCTTCCTGAGATTTCATGAGATTTGTACTTAAAGCACACAAGGACAAATTTCTATGCACAGAGAACCGCCCAAGGGTAAGCAACCTAAAATGTTTCATGTGATGGACATTGCACTTTATTCATGGAACTAACATGCAATGCTGAGCTTTTCAAGTGTGCGCGTTGTTTCATTTGGCGCTAGCTATGCCTCCGTGTAAATCCAGGTTCTGCTATTTAGTATATAGCTTGTTGTGTGGACCCCTTGGGTGTTTACCCTGTTCCCATCCAGTTACACGCCCTCTAAACAGATTTGCAACTAACTGATGCAATGTTTTTTTACACTAAGCTTGCTCCAGGTTTTAGCAGAGTATAGCTTTTCGCATGAAAGATGATATGCGCTGTTGTTTGCGCTGCTTTATGTAGTATGAGGCATCAGCACTGGGTGATTGTAAAGACAGTTTTTGAATAAAGGTGGCCAAACCCAATAGGCCCAGGGACAAGCAGGGGAGGCTCCTAGGTCCTTATAGTTAGAACCTAGTTTCTATAGAAAATTATTTTTTTACTTGCCTATATCTTTGGCACTGGTTGACGAATCTTAACGAAATGTTCCAGAAAAAAATGACGCTCGAGTCAGCTGCTGTCTCGAAATATTCGGGTTGATCTGTCAAGCAAGGGCTGAGAGAAAGGGGTGGTCCCAAAACATGTTTTCTCCATGTTAATTTCCATAGGGATTTTGAACAGGAATAGAGCCAGAACCACTCAAAGGAATTACACCAAATTTTGCAGAAAGCTAGCTTTCGGTATGTAGATTGTGCTTTTTGTAATTTGATGTAAATCCATTCGGTAGTTTTTGAGATATTCATGGGAAAATAAATTTGTATATCTGAGGTTGCAAACGTTTCGTGATGACTTCGTGAAGGAGCGTGAGCATGGAAATGCAGAACTCTGATTGGCTGCAAATACTTCAACAAGGAAGTGTTGGCAGCCATCTTGGGACTCGGCTTCAGCCGAGTCCCAGAAAAACAGTGAAAAAAAAGAAAAGGGGCCAGGGTAGGGACCCCCTGACCACTAAGTTCTAGCGCTAGGGTCCCAGAGTGACCCCATCAGAACAAAAAAACACTTTTTAAAACATTTTTACTGCAAATATGTGGTAAAAATAAAATAAAAGAAGTGTGGTCTGCCTCGCTTGTTTTCTTAAAGCCCCCGGGTGGGACAGGTCTCGGAGGTATATAAGAAATAAGGACTTCCAAATATAAACGTAGCAGGTGGCCCAGTTGAAGCTCCACTTCTGGAAAGGAGAATGGCTATGCACGGTGCCGCCGTGAGTTATAGTTACCTTAGTGTGCGACTTATAGTTACTTGAAATAGCTCTAACTCTAACTGCTGAATTTCTATGGTTTTGTGCGAGTAAATTCTAAACCTAACTATAACATACATGTAACCTTTGTCTTTTTAAGTGAATTTGTAAGGTTTTTTAAATTCTATTTCCCAACTATGACATCCCTGTAACCTTTGTTTTGTTCAGTGAAAATATGTATATATATATATATATATATATACATAGATATATATAGATATAAATATGTGCAATTATGCATCAGAACATGCCACTTTCTCCAATAAAAAAGAAAACATCAGTTTATTGAAACCTAAATCGATGAGACCTATAAAGTTGTGATGTCATGAGATTGAATTTGGAGCAAAGGATAACGGTTAAGTAACGCCCGGTTTTATATTTGCTAAGCACTCTTCTACACAAGTAGCACGCTGTATATTGCCATGTATTCTCTCTTTGAATGGGCATCGAGAACAAGAGGTTTCTATCTACATTGCTTCACTATTACTTGTTGTAATAATTACTCAGAGTATATTCAACATTCTTTGGAGCTGATTTTCAATTGTTTCTTCCCTAACATAGAAGCCAAGTTGCCATTAGGATATATGCCTGCAGAGCGCACGCTAAAGTGATACAATAAATTGATTAAACCATCATTCCGGTTTGGGCAATTCTACTGGGCCTAAGGCGGGGACTGAAAATATGGCCTGAGGGCCACATCTGGGCCTCCACAAGATATTATTTGGCCCTCTGTTGTTTTCTAAAGCCTCGGATTCTGATGAGCAAAGGGAAATATATTTCCAATTCCTTTGTCATCCTGTAGAAGGCAGCAGAGCCTCTTGAATCTTCTCTACTGTAAATTTTGGGGCAGCAATGTTGTGTATGCTAGATCTTTGAAAAACGCAAGTTCCTAGTGCAGATAATCCAAGCTGCAGAAAACTCCAATAGCCAGAATTGGGTAGAAAGGTGCAGACAGAATTTATTTTTGTTCTACCCTTATTTATGGCTGAAATTTATAATTTATTTGCTTTTTTACTGAAGGTCTTTCTTGAAGTGTGTTGATTTTTGTTATTGTGTGCTACAACATTGGATCAATTCTCATTTTAAGTAAATTTGTAACTTTTCAGTAATTAAAATGATAACCTGCTTCTCTTACCTAGAGTTAAGTAATTGATATTTTGCCCTAGCATTTGCTAATGTTTATTTTTGCTTGCCATATAGCATTTCATAGTGTAAGCGTGGCATTGTTTCTTTGTAATTGTCACATTTCTCTTTTGTTCTGAATCATATCATACTGACTACAAAAATGGTCCAAATAAAACTTATTCATTCATTTAAAATGTAGTCATTCTTATAAAAATCTTTTTTTTCTTTTTGGCCCACGAATATTAGTAAAATATACAATGTGGCCCTCGTACTGAAAAGTTTGGAGACCTCTAAGCGAATAACAGGCAGTTCATGAGGTGCAGCGGCCTGACAGTAGCGGTCTAGGAAGAAGTATATTTCACAATATCCAGCCTGGTGTTACTTTTATCATTAAACCTGGAGCACCCGCCGAGAAGAAATGAGAACCCATATGTATACTTTTTTAGCGCCGCATTTACGTCATTTTTGGATGCAAAACCGGCCAAACTTGCAAAATATAATGGAATTTTTTGAGTTTGCACTGTTTTTGCGTAAAACAATAACGCAAATGCGACGCAAAAAAAGTATAAATATGGTCCTAGAAGGTTATATGCTAGAATGACCCCATAGTGACGCACACCAGACAGTTCTACATGTTTGTATAAATGACACATTTCCGCACAAACTCCAACATTTTCATAGACGGGGGATTCCATCCATTTGTCTAGTTAACTATGGTGTTTTTGGAGTTCATCGTTTTCTTTAGTTTCACAAAAACGTGTTTGATCATCTATTGCACTGTACAATGTACATAGTAAAGCACATTAGGCTGTGCAATGAAAAGGAGACAACAATTTAAAATGAACTCATGAAGGTTTATTAAAAGGATTCAGATCTTTTAAAAAAAGCAATGTCAGTTAGTCATTTAAATAAAACAATAGCCTGAAGCTGAGAAACAAATTGCAGGACATGAACAAACAGACCAGATATAGTTCAGTTCTAAGGAATAATTCAAAGTTGTAAAACAGAGGTCAGACTGACAGAGTGTCGCCTTCTGAAGATCAGGGAAGAATGAGCCCACAACCCTCAGGAAAAGACATTTTATATTTCAAAATAAAATGAAAACTGTACCTTGATAAAATTATATTAAAATCACACAAACGGACGCAAGGGAAGAACAATACCGTTTCTGAAATTAGATTATTCAGCACCGTCCCACGGAATCACATAATACTGTTCCTGAAGAGCTGGTACAAGCATCGTTACTGGTCACACAAGGACAAGTTTCCCCACATCACACTGTGGTTCCAAAAGGGGAGGCCTTGAAACAATTCAACATTGTGCTACAGATTTCTAAAGAAAAGAATCATCATTCTGTACCTGGGAAAGTGACATTACATCCCAACTCAGTGTTTGCAAGGTTGCCTATTCATGAATCATCTGTGTGCTGAGTAAGAAAGAAATACGAAAAACATCTTGTGCTGGAAAGATGGTTGCAAACAGCACCAGCTATTGTGGAATCAAGTGGTTGCAGGGCTCACCACCGGAGAAATTCAAGCCAGCCTCAGATTATGCCCCTGCGTTTCCCTGCTTTGGAATGTACCCAATTTGTGAGCACAGTCTGGGGTACCAACTCTCCTGAGTGGACAGTTGTATGTGTTACTACCTTGGTTGCGGACCTGGTTTTTGTAACTTAGGGCCTGATTCATATTCTGGCCGACAGGCTTCTCCGTCACAATGGTGATGGATACCACCGAAGTAGAAATCCCAAAGGATATAGTGGAATTTATATTTCAGTGGTCGGGATGTCCATCACCGTTGTGACGGAGTAACCCGTCCTCGAAATACAAATCAGGCCCTTAGTTTCTCAGGCTTTTGACTTGGACAGTTAGTCTGATAGAGAACTGTGGAGTATTAGAACAGACCACCCATGGCGTTGCAGAGAGAGGGATGACTATGGTCTTTGTCGGGAAAGAAGTAATTCCGCTATATTGGGTAACTATAACGCACCAACTTGAACCTTGTCCACTCTATTCAGGTTCAGATATATAGGTGAACTATACATTTTGTGAAACACAGCTGGTGTTACAAATGTACAATGTAAACAAGGGCAGTGTATTAGTTTTAATCTTGCCTTTCAGGGCACTGTGAAAAATGTAATGCATAGTTCTGTACTGTATTTATATCTTTAGCATGCTTCTCTGTGTAGCCCAGAGTTACTTTGTGGTGCAAGTCGTAAGAGTTGCAGTTAGGTGTACATTATGGACAGGATTAGAGTTGGTACACCAATTAGTTGAATGCAGTTTGTAGTCTAGTCAAGTTAATTGTTATTTATTGTTTTCAATGCAGATTCTCTGGTTCTGTATTGCTCTGCATTCCTAATGATGCCTCTGTAATTAAAAGTAATGGTAGAAAGGTGTATTATTCTCTTGCTTGGCTGTCCTGGTACACTGTGTTATTTGATTATTGTAGCATTGTTAGAGAATACACTTATAAGTATTCTGGGTCTTAACGCCACCTTGTAAATACGGCCCCTTCACACGCAGCACTTTGCATGTAAGGGGCGTGCAATGGGTGTTGCTGTGGGTGTGCCAGAGCAACACCCATTGCATTTGGCACTGACCCAGATTTACAAGTTTTTGTAAACCTGAGGCTGCGCCAAAACCTAACGCCACCCCATGTGTGGTGTTAGCATGGCAATACGAGGAGAAATGCTTTTAATTCTCCTCGTTTTTTGCTCTTTCTATGTGTGCTGCATTCTGCACGACACATAGAAAGAGCAAATCGCCATTTAAGATTGTTTTTGTGCAGGAAGGTCTTCCTTCCTGCCCAAAAACAACCTCTTCCTCAATGCAGCAACCCTTGCACAGTGGTGCAAGGTTTGCTGTGTTAGCGCACTGCAGCAAATTCAGCACCAGCGCAGGGGGAAACACAGGAGTGCGCTGTATTCTATTAAATATGACGCATCCCTGCATTGTGAAAATGATGGAGCGCGGCGCTGCCAAATTTGGTGCAGCACTACGCACTGTAATTTTTCCTTAAATTTGGCCCTTAGTTTGTTAGGTCATGCCAAGCAGTAAATGGCAGGAGACATGGACAGAGATGGATTCACTTTGCAGCAGTGTTAAATGAACCTCATGTAGTCATGCGCATTTTGGTGATGGCTCACATGCTGAATCATGCAAGGAGTACAAGTCGAAGAAGACATTTTATTGTTTTTTTAATTTTTTTATTGCAGAGCTGCATCATTCAGATTATGTTAGTACTGAAAGATGTAGGAATAGTATAGGTGCTGTTTAAGTCTTCATTGATGTGTGTGATAGCGGCAGGACATCATCCTTATTTCCAGATGTAACAGGACAACCCATTCTTGGTTGATGTTGCGTTGGACATGTTATTCAGGGGCACTAGAATTTTTAGGTCAAGGTAACAAATATGTGATCCTTCTAGTTTGCTGGTGTTACAGTAAGTGACCACATCTTGTTAAAGTGAGATACGTACTCCATTTTATACTTCAAGGTTTACGTGGGAAATAGCGACAATTTCAGCATTTTACTCCTGGTGATTTACAGGAGCCTGTGTCTTTGCGGGGACTGAATTCAATACCTTACTGACTGGACAGAGAAGGATTTACCACTGACTTCAGACTACCTAACCACTTCTCCGTTTTTTTATTTTCTGGGTGGAGATCTTCATAATAGCAAATAAATATTTATTAATGGGCGAACGTCGTCATTCCTCAATCATCCAGATAAATCTTTTTGTTTGATCTGCTTTCACTTGCCAGGCAAACAGGGTTGCCCAAACTTGAAAGCTTCAGGGCCTGATTTATGAGGCCCTAGCGCCACCTTAGCGCCGCCATAGCTTTATTTTTTTTAAGCTAAAGCAGCGCTGAAGTGGCTTTTAACACACGCCATATTTACAAAGTGGCGCAATGCATGTATTGCGCCACTTTGTAACCTCTTGTGCCACTTTGCATAATGTTTGCAAGGGGGGCATTCCAGTGCTTAATTTGTAAATAAAAAGGTGCCAGTGCCCAAAACCCTTCTCTTAAACATGAGGGTGCTGCCATTAAATGTGCGAGCACTGAATACTGAGGCAGCGTAATCTCGAAGCCATCTCGGGCCTCTTCAATCCATTTACAGACACTTCTTGCCCCTTCAGCTCACTCTTGCAGTTTTCTGCTTTCTCCCATTGTGATGCTTTTTCATTTTTCCCTTCCTCCGTCTTTCCCATATGTGTCTTTTGCTCATAGTAAATTCTTGAGGCAGAAAAATAAGCGCCGGCCCTCAAAAATAAGTGTAGGTGCTCTGCACCGGCAACAACAAGCACAAATTAAGCACTGGGGCATTCCCTTGTAAGGGGGGCTGAAACAATGGTGCAAGGAAATCTAAGAGAATTCCTTGTGCCTTTTTTTTTGCACTTTTAACATCTGCTCAGAGCGGAGTTAAAAGGGGGCACATCATTGATTACAATGGACCCCTATGTACTCTGCAGGAGTAGCACCAAAATGTTGGCACTACTCCTGCAGAGTACATCAATAGCATCAGGAATTCTGACACTATTGCCCCCTTCCCTGCACCATGGTGCGCCGCATTTTAAATATCGCGCACACATGGTGGCGGTAGGGGGGGTGTTAAAAGGGTGCAAGGAAGGTGGCGCTGCACTGAGTGCAGGGCCACTTTTTTTCAATCAGCCTCTCAGTTTACTAACCTTCCAATTCTTGTGGTTGAGTTAGTTTAGCCTTAAGCTGAATTCCAATCGCAGAAAGTCAATAGTTTCCTCTACCTGGGTGTGCTGGGATGTCCCCACCTTGTATCAACTCAACCTCTCCTGTGCCTTCTGTACACGCTCTTCTACCTGTTTATCCGCTAATCCACGTTTGCTGTCCACCCTTTGAGTTATGTTACTTTAGTCCTCTTAGGCTGGGCTTGTATACCAGCTCGTTTACCTTCATAGAAGCAAAGCCAGTATTGTTCTCAGAACCCAGGGGCATAGGAGACAATACATTTCTAGGGGGGACAGGGACAGCCTTGGGGACTTTCAATCAACCCTATACAAATTGCTCATTGTTTACGAACTGCAGGCTCCAATAAATATACACAATCATATATATTGGAAGTGAAATAGGGAGAAAGGAAAGCATGTTTTCACAGTATGAAAGTATCTTTTATTGTTATTTACATTCACAAAGTAATTAGCTCAAATGTGAAAATAACATGTTGATTAACCTTGCATCTTCATGCACCAAGCAAATCAAGGTAGGAGGGTAAAAAGGAAGAACATTCCCTTTGCGCCCCACACCCATCATGCCCCTCGCCTCATGCCAATTGGAACCGCACTGGAGATATCAAAAGCGATTAGGTACAATAGTTGTAAACTGTGCTTGGAAACCAGAGTTCTAATAACACTTCTATTCCTGTGTGTGATCTTGGGAAGCTCAGCTCCACATCAGTCATAACTAGAAGCATTTCAACTGAAGACGCTCTTGGAGTTACAGGCTATATAAACATGGATTGTCTAATCTCTGTATAAACTGCAGTCACTAATTTCTTTAGAATCAGCTGGTTGTGATGCACCAAGTCACTGCGTGTAAAGACATTCACTGATTATAAAGAAAAGACATCAGAAAATGACTATGATAGGGTTATTACAGTCGAGTTCTGACATTACAATGCCTTCTGCCAGAGCCAGCAGCCAAGGTAAAAGGCAGATCAGGTCACAGAGCATAATTAATGCAGCTGTTTAAAGCAACAAATGGAATGTTGCTTTTCTTTCTTCTGCTCTACTTTAATAGCTTGGAATGACAGAAGCTATGCACTAAGGGTTGAAGTGGTTTGTGGGAAAGTTGATGGTGTGACCATGTATTATATGGGGTAAAATACCCCCTGCGTACATAAGGATATTGAAAGTCACCTTGAAGTTCACACCTTAGAAACAAGCATTGGCAAAGCCAATAGGTCTCGTCTATGCAAGTTCTATTGCCTTTGCCAATGTGTTTTAGCCATGCTGTACACTAGTAAGACTGCTATTCAGCATGGCTCAAAGTTAATGGCATAAAGGAGAATGATGTGTCATCGACTGGTGTGGCGTAGTGTCATGGAGTAAGTAGAGTGTCCTAGAATGGAGCAGTAAACTAACTTTAAAGGAACAGGGGTCCCTTGAATAAAATGCAACACCACTCCCATGAACAATTATATTAAAGTAGTATGCAAATGGAATGTTTCATGCATTTATTCAATCAAAATATAAAAGATCAAATGTAGTGGAAAAACATCAACAGGGTGTGAGAAAGTAGCCTCTTTCTAGCCTTGTTACCCCCACTTTTGGCCTGTTTGTGAGTGTATGTCAGGGTGTTTTCACTGTCTCACTGGGATCCTGCTAGCCAGGGCCCAGTGCTCATAGTGAAAACCCTATGTTTTCAGTATGTTTGTTATGTGTCACTGGGACCCTGCTAGTCAGGACCCCAGTGCTCATAAGTTTGTGGCCTATATGTATGTGTTCCCTGTGTGGTGCCTAACTGTCTCACTGAGGCTCTGCTAACCAGAACCTCAGTGGTTATGCTCTCTCATTTCTTTCAAATTGTCACTAACAGGCTAGTGACCATTTTTTACCAATTTACATTGGCTTACTGGAACACCCTTATAATTCCCTAGTATATGGTACTGAGGTACCCTGGGTATTGGGGTTCCAGGAGATCCCTATGGCCTGCAGCATTTCTTTTGCCACCCATAGGGAGCTCTGACAATTCTTACACAGGCCTGCCACTGCAGCCTGAGTGAAATAACGTCCACGTTATTTCACAGCCATTTTACACTGCACTTAAGTAACTTATAAGTCACCTATATGTCTAACCTTTACCTGGTAAAGGTTAGGTGCAAAGTTACTTAGTGTGAGGGCACCCTGGCACTAGCCAAGGTGCCCCCACATTGTTCAGAGCCAATTCCCTGAACTTTGTGAGTGCGGGGACACCATTACACGCGTGCACTACATATAGGTCACTACCTATATGTAGCTTCACAATGGTAACTCCGAATATGGCCATGTAACATGTCTATGATCATGGAATTGCCCCCTCTATACCATCCTGGCATAGTTGGCACAATCCCATGATCCCAGTGGTCTGTAGCACAGACCCTGGTACTGCCAAACTGCCCTTCCTGGGGTTTCACTGCAGCTGCTGCTGCTGCCAACCCCTAAGACAGGCATCTGCCCTCCTGGGGTCCAGCCAGGCCTGGCCCAGGATGGCAGAACAAAGGACTTCCTCTGAGAGAGGGTGTTACACCCTCTCCCTTTGGAAAATGGTGTGAAGGCAGGGGAGGAGTAGCCTCCCCCAGCCTCTGGAAATGCTTTGTTGGGCACAGATGTGCCCAATTCTGCATAAGCCAGTCTACACCGGTTCAGGGGACCCCTTAGCCCTGCTCTGGCGCGAAACTGGACAAAGGAAAGGGGAGTGACCACTCCCCTGACCTGCACCTCCCCTGGGAGGTGTCCAGAGCTCCTCCAGTGTGCTCCAGACCTCTGCCATCTTGGAAACAGAGGTGCTGCTGGCACACTGGACTGCTCTGAGTGGCCAGTGCCACCAGGTGACGTCAGAGACTCCTTGTGATAGGCTCCTTCAGGTGTTGCTAGCCTATCCTCTCTCCTAAGTAGCCAAACCCTCTTTTCTGGCTATTTAGGGTCTCTGTCTCTGGGGAAACTTTAGATAACGAATGCAAGAGCTCATCCGAGTTCCTCTGCATCTCTCTCTTCACCTTCTGATAAGGAATCGACTGCTGACCGCGCTGGAAGCCTGCAAACCTGCAACATAGTAGCAAAGACGACTACTGCAACTCTGTAACGCTGATCCTGCCGCCTTCTCGACTGTTTTCCTGCTTGTGCATGCTGTGGGGGTAGTCTGCCTCCTCTCTGCACCAGAAGCTCCGAAGAAATCTCCCGTGGGTCGACGGAATCTTCCCCCTGCAACCGCAGGCACCAAAAAGCTGCATTACCGGTCCCTTGGGTCTCTTCTCAGCACGACGAGCGAGGTCCCTCGAATCCAGCAACTCTGTCCAAGTGACCCCCACAGTCCAGTGACTCTTCAGTCCAAGTTTGGTGGAGGTAAGTCCTTGCCTCACCTCGCTGGGCTGCATTGCTGGGAACCGCGACTTTGCAGCTACTCCGGCCCCTGTGCACTTCCGGCGGAAGTCCTTTGTGCACAGCCAAGCCTGGGTCCACGGCACTCTAACCTGCATTGCACGACTTTCTAAGTTGGTCTCCGGCGACGTGGGACTCCTTTGTGCAACTTCGGCGAGCACCGTTTCACGCATCCTCGTAGTGCCTGTTTCTGGCACTTCTCCGGGTGCTACCTGCTTCAGAGAGGGCTCCTTGTCTTGCTCGACGTCCCCTCTCTCTGCTGGTCCAATTTGCGACCTCCTGGTCCCTCCTGGGCCTCAGCAGCGTCCAAAAACGCTAACCGCACGATTTGCAGCTAGCAAGGCTTGTTGGCGTTCTTTCGGCGGGAAAACACTTCTGCACGACTCTCCACGGCGAGAGGGATCCGTCCACCAAAGGGGAAGTCTCTAGCCCTTTTTGTTCCTGCAGAAACCTCAGCTTCTTCTGTCCAGTAGAAGCTTCTTTGCACCCGCAGCTGGCATTTCCTGGGCATCTGCCCATCTCCGACTTGCTTGTGACTTTTGGACTTGGTCCCCTTGTTCCACAGGTACCCTAGATTGGAAATCCACAGTTGTTGCATTGCTGGTTTGTGTCTTTCCTGCATTATTCCTCTAACACGACTTCTTTGTCCTTAGAGGAACTTTAGTGCACTTTGCACTCACTTTTCAGGGTCTTGGGGAGGGTTATTTTTCTAACTCTCACTATTTTCTAATAGTCCCAGCGACCCTCTACAAGGTCACATAGGTTTGGGGTCCATTCGTGGTTCGCATTCCACTTTTGGAGTATATGGTTTGTGTTGCCCCTATCCCTATGTTTCCCCATTGCATCCTATTGTAACTATACATTGTTTGCACTGTTTTCTAAGACTATACTGCATATTTTTGCTATTGTGTATATATATCTTGTGTATATTTCCTATCCTCTCACTGAGGGTACACTCTAAGATACTTTGGCATATTGTCATAAAAATAAAGTACCTTTATTTTTAGTATAACTGTGTATTGTGTTTTCTTATGATATTGTGCATATGACACTAAGTGGTACTGTAGTAGCTTCACACGTCTCCTAGTTCAGCCTAAGCTGCTCTGCTAAGCTACCATTATCTATCAGCCTAAGCTGCTAGACACCCTATACACTAAGAAGGGATAACTGGGCCTGGTGCAAGGTGCAAGTACCCCTTGGTACTCACTACAAGCCAGTCCAGCCTCCTACATTGGTTGTGCAGTGGTGGGATAAGTGCTTTGAGACTACTTACCACTCTTGTCATTGTACTTTTCATAAGAGAAAAATATACAAAACAAGGTCAGTGTATATACACATAGCCACAAAGTTTTGCATTTCCTCTTTTCACTCTTTTCTAAGTGCTGAAAAGTACTTCTAACTTTCTAAAAAGTTCTAAAAAGTTTTTAAAGTTTTTTTCTCTGTCTTTCTAAAAGCTCTGACAAACTTTTGATCTTTTACTATCACTTTAACTCTCTCTAAAAATGTCTGGCACAGGCCAAAATGTTGATCTGTCCAAACTTGCATATGACAACCTTAGCTGGAAAAGAGCAAGAAGTCTTTGTATAGAGAGAGGTTTGGGTGTAGGGAAGAATCCTTCCTTGGAACTGTTACTTAACATGCTTAGAGAACAGGATAAGGCCAAAGGTGCCTCATCTGTTGAAAAAGTACCTAATAGTTCCCAATCTGATTCAGGGACTCCCCCAGGAAAAGATTCAGGAAAGAAACTTCCTAGCCTGCCCATTACTAGACAGTCTAGCATAGTTGGTAATGATGATGAGCCACACCATACAAATAGTGTTGTCTCACATCATAGCAAAAGCATTTATTCTCACCATACTGGTAGTAATGTTTCTGTCAGCCAAGCTGTTAGGGTGGCTTCTGTAAGGGACAGGTCTCCTTCTGTTCATTCCCATCATACCTCTGTTTCTAGGAATGTCCCTCCCACCAACCCTGATGACAGAATGTTAGAGAGGGAACTCAATAAGTTGAGGGTGGAACAAACCAGACTGAAGCTTAAAAAGCAACAGCTGGATTTGGATAGACAGTCTTTTGAATTAGAGAAGGAAAGACAGAAGTTGGGTTTAGATACCCATGGTGGCAGCAGCAGTATTCCCCATAGTCATCCTGTTAAAGAGCATGATTCCAGGAATCTGCACAAGATAGTTCCCCCTTACAAGGAGGGGGATGACATTAACAAGTGGTTTGCTGCACTTGAGAGGGCCTGTGTTGTACAGGATGTCCCTCAAAGGCAGTGGGCTGCTATCCTATGGCTATCATTTAGTGGAAAAGGTAGGGATAGGCTCCTTACTGTGAAAGAAAATGATGCTAATAATTTCCAAGTTCTTAAGAATGCACTCCTGGATGGTTATGGCTTAACCACTGAGCAATACAGGATAAAGTTCAGAGAGATCAAAAAGGAGTCTTCACAAGACTGGGTTGATTTCATTGACCATTCAGTGAAGGCCTTGGAGGGGTGGTTACATGGCAGTAAAGTTACTGATTATGAAAGCCTGTATAACACAATCCTGAGAGAGCATATACTTAATAATTGTGTGTCTGATTTGTTGCACCAGTACCTGGTAGACTCTGATCTGACCTCTCCCCAAGAATTGGGAAAGAAGGCAGACAAATGGGTCAGAACAAGGGTGAACAGAAAAGTTCATACAGGGGGTGACAAAGATGGCAATAAGAAGAAAGATGGTGAAAAATCTCAAGATAAGCATGGGGATAAGGGAAAAACCAAAGATCCCACTTCAAATCTTAAACACTCTTCAGAGGGTGGGGATAAAACTAATTCTTCCTCTTCTTCTCAACCTGCACACATTAAAAAGCCTTGGTGCTTTGTGTGTAAAAACAGAGGCCATAGGCCAGGGGATAAGTCCTGTCCAGGTAAACCCCCTGAGCCTACCACCACTAATACATCAAGCTCTAGTGCCCCTAGCAGTAGTGGTACTAGTGGTGGGACTGCTGGCAACAGTCAAGTTAAGGGTGTAGTTGGGTTCACCTTTGGGTCCATAGTAGAAACTGGGGTAGTCACTCCCAAGACAGTTTCTGTCACACCTAGTGGCATTGGCCTTGCCACACTGGCTGCTTGTCCCCATACAATGGATAAGAACAGGCAGACAGTTTCAATAAATGGTGTTGAGGCCTTGGCCTACAGGGACACAGGTGCCAGTATCACTTTGGTGACTGAAAACCTAGTGCACCCTGATCAACACATCATTGGACAACAGTATAAAATTATTGATGTCCATAACTCCACTAAGTTTCTTCCCTTAGCTATTATTCAGTTTAGTTGGGGTGGAGTTACTGGCCCTAAGCAGGTGGTGGTATCACCTAGCTTACCTGTAGACTGTCTCTTAGGTAATGACCTAGAGGCCTCAGGTTGGGCTGATGTAGAGTTTTATGCCCATGCAGCCATGCTGGGCATCCCTGAGGAATTGTTCCCTCTCATTTCTACTGAAATGAAAAAGCAAAGGAGAGAAGGCCTGAAAACTCAGGATCCCTCTCCATCAACAGGTAAAAAGGGTATCACAGTATCCCCTAACCACCCTACCATTCAGGATACCATTCCTGTGGTGGGAGAAACCTCTCCTGGGGTGGCACCTGTTCCAAGGGAATCATCAGCTGGCAAAGCTGGACTCCCTGAGGTAGAAGTACCTCTCTGTGGGATAACTAACATTGGTGAGAAAAAGAGCACCATTTTAGTTAACATGGAGCATCCCTCCAACCCTCCAGAGAAACTTTAGTGCAGAAACCCTGCACTGCCTCACAACACTTAGGACAGCATCCCTGCCCTAGTGTGGAGCTCATAGGACAGCATCCCTGCCCTGCTCCAACTCAAGAGAAACAGCATCCATGTTCTCTCTTCCAGCCATATGGACAAAGTTTTTGCCCAGCTATGGCTTTTCTGAGACAGCATCCCTGTCTGGCATTTCCATCACTACAAATAGGTTCAGCGGACAATTCCCACTGCTCTAAACTAAAACTTACTGATAGAAACTCTGAAAATACATCTTCACATTGTTGCTTAGCTAAAAAACTTCAAACAGGGTGGTTTACATCCCCACAGGGAAGTAACCATATAGTGGATGATAAAGGGAGTAACCAGTCTATTGCAGAGCTACTCTCTACTTATCACCACTTAGACAATAAAGTCTCAACTGGCCAAGGTTAGCCTTATTGTCCTTCGTTTGGGGGGGGGGGTTGTGTGAGAAAGTAGCCTCTTTCTAGCCTTGTTACCCCCACTTTTGGCCTGTTTGTGAGTGTATGTCAGGGTGTTTTCACTGTCTCCCTGGGATCCTGCTAGCCAGGGCCCAGTGCTCTTAGTGAAAACCCTATATTTTCAGTATGTTTGTTATGTGTCACTGGGACCCTGCTAGTCAGTACCCCAGTGCTCATAAGTTTGTGGCCTATATGTATGTGTTCCCTGTGTGGTGCCTAACTGTCTCACTGAGGCTCTGCTAACCAGAACCTCAGTGGTTATGCTCTCTCATTTCTTTCAAATTGTCACTAACAGGCTAGTGACCATTTTTTACCAATTTACATTGGCTTACTGGAACACCCTTATAATTCCCTAGTATATGGTACTGAGGTACCCAGGGTATTGGGGTTCCAGGAGATCCCAATGGGCTGCAGCATTTCTTTTGCCACCCATAGGGAGCTCTGACAATTCTTACACAGGCCTGCCACTGCAGCCTGAGTGAAATAACGTCCACGTTATTTCACAGCCATTTTACACTGCACTTAAGTAACTTATAAGTCACCTATATGTCTAACCTTTACCTGGTAAAGGTTAGGTGCAAAGTTACTTAGTGTGAGGGCACCCTGGCACTAGCCAAGGTGCCCCCACATTGTTCAGAGCCAATTCCCTGAACTTTGTGAGTGCGGGGACACCATTACACGCGTGCACTACATATAGGTCACTACCTATATGTAGCTTCACAATGGTAACTCCAAATATGGCCATGTAACATGTCTATGATCATGGAATTGCCCCCTCTATACCATCCTGGCATAGTTGGCACAATCCCATGATCCCAGTGGTCTGTAGCACAGACCCTGGTACTGCCAAACTGCCCTTCCTGGGGTTTCACTGCAGCTGCTGCTGCTGCCAACCCCTCAGACAGGCATCTGCCCTCCTGGGGTCCAGCCAGGCCTGGCCCAGGATGGCAGAACAAAGGACTTCCTCTGAGAGAGGGTGTTACACCCTCTCCCTTTGGAAAATGGTGTGAAGGCAGGGGAGGAGTAGCCTCCCCCAGCCTCTGGAAATGCTTTCATGGGCACAGATGTGCCCAATTCTGCATAAGCCAGTCTACACCGGTTCAGGGGACCCCTTAGCCCTGCTCTGGCGCGAAACTGGACAAAGGAAAGGGGAGTGACCACTCCCCTGACCTGCACCTCCCCTGGGAGGTGTCCAGAGCTCCTCCAGTGTGCTCCAGACCTCTGCCATCTTGGAAACAGAGGTGCTGCTGGCACACTGGACTGCTCTGAGTGGCCAGTGCCACCAGGTGACGTCAGAGACTCCTTGTGATAGGCTCCTTCAGGTGTTGCTAGCCTATCCTCTCTCCTAAGTAGCCAAACCCTCTTTTCTGGCTATTTAGGGTCTCTGTCTCTGGGGAAACTTTAGATAACGAATGCAAGAGCTCATCCGAGTTCCTCTGCATCTCTCTCTTCACCTTCTGATAAGGAATCGACTGCTGACCGCGCTGGAAGCCTGCAAACCTGCAACATAGTAGCAAAGACGACTACTGCAACTCTGTAACGCTGATGCTGCCGCCTTCTCGACTGTTTTCCTGCTTGTGCATGCTGTGGGGGTAGCCTGCCTCCTCTCTGCACCAGAAGCTCCGAAGAAATCTCCAGTGGGTCGACGGAATCTTCCCCCTGCAACCGCAGGCACCAAAAAGCTGCATTACCGGTCCCTTGGGTCTCCTCTCAGCACAACGAGCGAGGTCCCTCGAATCCAGCGACTCTGTCCAAGTGACCCCCACAGTCCAGTGACTCTTCAGTCCAAGTTTGGTGGAGGTAAGTCCTTGCCTCACCTCGCTGGGCTGCATTGCTGGGAACCGCGACTTTTGCAGCTACTCCGGCCCCTGTGCACTTCCGGCGGAAATCCTTTGTGCACAGCCAAGCCTGGGTCCACGGCACTCTAACCTGCATTGCACGACTTTCTAAGTTGGTCTCCGGCGACGTGGGACTCCTTTGTGCAACTTCGGCGAGCACCGTTTCACGCATCCTCCTAGTGCCTGTTTCTGGCACTTCTCCGGGTGCTACCTGCTTCAGAGAGGGCTCCTTGTCTTGCTCGACGTCCCCTCTCTCTGCTGGTCCAATTTGCGACCTCCTGGTCCCTCCTGGGCCTCAGCAGCGTCCAAAAACGCTAACCGCACGATTTGCAGCTAGCAAGGCTTGTTGGCGTTCTTTCGGCGGGAAAACACTTCTGCACGACTCTCCACGGCGAGAGGGATCCGTCCACCAAAGGGGAAGTCTCTAGCCCTTTTCGTTCCTGCAGAAACCTCAGCTTCTTCTGTCCAGTAGAAGCTTCTTTGCACCCGCAGCTGGCATTTCCTGGGCATTTGCCCATCTCCGACTTGCTTGTGACTTTTGGACTTGGTCCCCTTGTTCCACAGGTACCCTAGATTGGAAATCCACAGTTGTTGCATTGCTGGTTTGTGTCTTTCCTGCATTATTCCTCTAACACGACTACTTTGTCCTTAGGGGAACTTTAGTGCACTTGGCACTCACTTTTCAGGGTCTTGGGGAGGGTTATTTTTCTAACCCTCACTATTTTCTAATAGTCCCAGCGACCCTCTACAAGGTCACATAGGTTTGGGGTCCATTCGTGGTTCGCATTCCACTTTTGGAGTATATGGTTTGTGTTGCCCCTATCCCTATGTTTCCCCATTGCATCCTATTGTAACTATACATTGTTTGCACTGTTTTCTAAGACTATACTGCATATTTTTGCTATTGTGTATATATATCTTGTGTATATTTCCTATCCTCTCACTGAGGGTACACTCTAAGATACTTTGGCATATTGTCATATAAATAAAGTACCTTTATTTTTAGTTTAACTGTGTATTGTGTTTTCTTATGATATTGTGCATATGACACTAAGTGGTACTGTAGTAGCTTCACACGTCTCCTAGTTCAGCCTAAGCTGCTCTGCTAAGCTACCATTATCTATCAGCCTAAGCTGCTAGACACCCTATACACTAATAAGGGATAACTGGGCCTGGTGCAAGGTGCAAGTACCCCTTGGTACTCACTACAAGCCAGTCCAGCCTCCTACACAGGGGAAGTCAAGAAAGACTGGTATTCGGGCATTACACAAGTTATCTGGATGACCCAATGTCACCAATAACAAGAAAAATGTAAAAAGTAACCTATATAGCACAGTGGTTTGGAGGAGGCTGGCCTGGTTTGTAGTGGGTACCTATGGTACGTACACCTTGTACCAGGACCAGTAATCCCGTATTAGTGAAATGTAGATGGTGTAAAGAAGCCAGGCTCTCTAGGGGTAGTTGTGGATGAGCAGCCAAGGCCTAACTAGGAGACATGCAAAGCTCATGCAATACCACAGTACTCACACATATGAAAGAAAATACTCAGTGTTACAAAAATAAAGGTACTTTATGTTGGTGACACAAATACCAAAAATACCATAGAGACTATACTCCCTTAGGAGGTAAGTAATACACAAATTATATACACGAGTATGCAGAAATAAGTATAAAAACAGATTTGTCTAAGAGTTATCTTCCATCCAAAGGCCATCCCTCCTGCCTGGTGGGCTCTGCCTCTCCAAGGGTAGTTGTACCACACCAAGGTTAAGGAGGTATATTGGGAAGTCATCAGCTTGCTTTCCATCTGCCCGACACACCTCTCTTGGATAGTTGTTGAAAACACAACAGTGGTTCTTAATCGCTTGACTTCTGCAGACCCCATTGAATCACAACCGGAAGCCGTGGACCCCAAGCCCTTTCCACAATTTCTCCTAGAACAATAATGTACAAAAATACAAACCCAAATACGCGTTATATGAACTCAGCAAATCTACTTTCCCCTGCAACTGCAAGCCTAAACCACGGAGCAACTACCCCCGGCGTAAATCCCGGGGGTTCTGCAGCAATGAATAGGCCATCACGTGAAAGCAGAGCTCTCAGCAGAGGTGGGGGGTGGAGTAGTCACCGGACTAACAATGGCCTCTGCAGACAAAGGGCGGCAACGAGCTCGGGACGTGCAGACGTGGAGACTCTGCAGGGTCTCTGTGTCAGACAGAAGTCCAGGACTGATCACCAGGCTCCCTGCTTCTCACTGGGAGGTGGTGCTCCCTGTGGAGCACGGCCGTTCTCAAATACAAGACGTGTAGGCGCTTGGACCCTGGAGGTGACTGCCCTGAGGCCGTGGCTGGGAATTCTGCCACGTGGCAGGGCCTTTGGGGCACGCGCACACATCACCGAGAGCTTAGAGCACTGGCTCGTGTAGTGCACAGAGCGCGCACACATCACCGAGAGCTTAGAGCACTGGCTCGTGTAGTGCACAGAGGCATCTCACTTTCTAGAAAATCAGAAGCAAATCCAGGTTGTTTTTAGTTAGTAAGCGGTGGCTGTGAACATTCACGCATAATCTGTCCTTGAGCCAGCAATCAGCTTTTTACTAGGTTTTTTAAATGCTTATGATTTTTAAAAACTTATCTTAATTGTGTTTCTTAAAACTTATTTCAAATACATTTCAGAATAAATTTAGTAGATAAAGTAAATATTATTGTTACTTATTTAAACAATTATCCTCATAGGACGAACAATTTTTATACAATTATTGAGCTGGAAATACTTATGATTATTGACAGAAAAGAGTGCGTAGGGGTCATTTTCGCCCCTGGACTGCCCCTGAATAGTGCTGTGGACCCCCAGTGGTCTGGGGACCAAAGATTAATAACCACTGAGCTAAAAGTGTTGCCTCTTCGCTGCAGACTTTTCAGCCTCCACATATCACAAACATTAAGTTCATGTATAGACAAGAGTAAAATCGCATGATGCCTACTGAATGGGGCTAAGTAGATCGATGTAGGACGCATTCAAAATGGCACTGTAGTCCTTAGCTTTCATGTAGGACGCTTGGCTCACTGAGAGTTTGTGAAAGAATCTTCGCAATATGTTTGTTTCATCCATGTTAAATCTATGGCGGGGGATCATAGTATATTTATGGTGATCCACCTTGGAGACGGCTATATTCTATCACTTAAATGGTCTGCTATAGAACTGATCGAGTTGACCCTACATTTACCCTCATTAAAATTGCCACCCTTTGGTTTTGGAAGATTGACTGGTTCCTACAATCACTTAGAGGAGTTCCGCAGTACCTCTGCCTCTAGGAAAGGAGTATCTTTTAAGATAATGACATCAAAGTTCTGCTTTTTAGTAATTTTCAAGGACTCTAAACCTTTTAGACAGTGCCCTTACGTCATGGCATTTCATGTAGGTAGTTTCAGTATCCCACCCACCATCGCTCCTTGTGGTTGGCCACATTGTAAAGATTATTATTATCCAAAGAAGATTTATTTTCTATTTTTCCCAAACTGGACCCCCATCCTGTGATCCCTATTACCCCTCCTCTCTCCTTGGGGCTGCAACTCTTCCTGAACTGACACTTCGAGTGCCGATATGAGCTCGTACCTCCATATCACCTGCTGCTATTACCTGCCGCTAGCTGCAGTCTGAGGTGTATCATCTTAATAAGCTCACCTACCTCTTCCACCTGCCTAAAATTATACATCTTGTGGCATCACAAAACCCCAGCTCATAGGGGGAGATGTCTCCTGTACAGGCGCACCTCGACTCTTGAGCTCACGCCATCTCTTCCCTAGTTCTCACTGCTGATCTTCCTTTCTTGTACAAATATCATAACTGATTAGAAATCTAAAACCTTAGCTCAGAAGAGTCTTAACTTTAAAAAGCCTTGATCAATTATGTTAGCAAAGTTAATAGGATCTTGTTGGATTTCTTACAATTCAGGTACTCTGAAGCCTGATGTACTTCACGTCCCAGGTGGGCTGACCTGTCCTGACTCAACATATGTTCCTTTAATAGTTTAACAGTAAATGCTTGAATGTTTCTGCCTTCCTCACCTTTGGACACTTTTAATAAACAAAGCCTGCTTCTCCGTGCCTGGCTTTCCATTGTTTCTTCTGCCCTCCAGGAATTTGCCACTATTCTGGAACCTATATGGCTTGCTTTTTTTTTTGTTTACTCTGGAGAGACCACTCCACCCGTTCCTCAGGGGTCTTAGTTCTACAGGCTAGGTCATCTAGTTTTTGTCCATGCTTATAGAAGTGATCTAAATTCCCTTTAAATGATGCTCCGACACCACAAATGTTGCCATTATGTTGCTGCATAGGGACTTTATTAGCATTTCCATCATGTTCCCTGCCATGGCCCCTTATGCAGTCTTTGTGTTTGTTGCACCCGCATGTCCTTTGCTGCTAGTTTTATCTCGCCTTCACTGACTCCCCTGTATGCGCTTCCTTCGTTCTCCAGAGAACTATCGTAGAAGTCCTAACTGCACCTAAAACCATAAACTTGTAGAGATTTGCTAGTTTCAACACTGCAGCCAGTGGCTGAAACTCCCACCTCAAAGACACAACCTTCAATGTGGCCACCAGCACTTATTTTTTGTGGGAAGCACTTATTTTTCCTGACCAGATATTCAGTAAGTGAGGGAAAAACACAAAAAATAGAAGAGGAAGAGATCAACAGGAAAAACGTTGCTAATGGAGGAAGCAGGAACCTGCAAGAGTGAGGTACAGAGCCAGGGAGTGCCTGTTAGTAGATTAACTAGGCCTACCATGGATTTAGGACTACACAGCCGTGGTACTTCACGTGTGACATTTAATAGCACTGGCTGTGGGTTTCTGAACAGCACTTTGGCACTCATTCCTTTACAAATTAAGCCCTGCATAAATCTCCACAATGTGAGGCACACACCTCTACACCCAGAGAGCAAGGACGGCTGGGGTAAATGGGCATGGAGGGTGTCACCCTACTGCCCAAAGGGGAGAGGAAAGATGAGGAGAGAAAGCACCAAGCAGCTGGCACAAAATAACCAATTGCTGCTTGGTAATAATGTGAGCCAAGTTTATGTATTTTTCCAAGGGGAGAAGGGTGAGGCATTTCAACATGTCCTGCTATGTAAGTGCCAAAAGGGAAGAGTATTCTTTGACCTGCAGGTACAAGCTACAGCAGTGAAATCACATCAAGGGAAGTGGTGAATTCCAATGCCTTGGATAAGGTTGCTTTTGGGGCGCACATACAGTGGCCCTGAGAGGACTTAACAAAACTCCATCAATTTCCTAGGCAGGGGAGGCCAAAGGGGACAATGAGGTAGTGGGTGTCATACGAGAAGGAGCAGTGCTTTGTGTCACATTCCTTTGCAGTACACATGAGTACTGCATAATTTCACTTTTACAAAAGTTATTTAGTAGAGTATAAGCCTGCCGCTTTAGAGGATGCCTTCCTTCTGTTTATCACCTGTGACTACTCTCAGGTTCCTGACTCTGCCCTTCTTGGGGGCTATACTTTCCCTCATCCTTGCTTTCTTCCACCCGCTTTCCGTGGTTCCTTGTGGACTGAATTCATTGCATGTCAGGAATCACCCTGTACTGTAGATGGCAATCCTTTTGGGAAGCTGTTAGATTAGCATGTCAAACAGAGTGTGTGTCCAGGGATGGTGGCCACTGGAATGCCCCTTTGCCCCTTCCGGGGTCAGTGCATCATTAATATAATAAAACCACACCGTGCTAGAAGCACGGCTTTGATGCAATGCTAAGTCAATATGCTAGAAGCTGTCTCCTGAACAGGCAGCACAAGAACTAGGATATTGTGTACTATCTTCCTAGACTTGGAGAGGATGTACTGATTACATGTTGTGAAAAGGCTAACTAAAACAAGCAATTCATAGAATAGATTCCTAGGATAATATCATGCAGGCAAAGTGAAGCGAAGTGTGTAGCAGGTCATTGCTAAGAGCAACGCAGCAAAAATGTCTAAAATATGAAATATGAAATGAAGCTAAGAAAATGGAGGAACCAGTTCAGGTCCAAGAGGTCCTCACAACACCTCCTTTGGCGAGTTATGTGCAAATTGCTCGCACTGGGTTCCAACCACTAACACATGGGTTGGTGGATTAAACTACAATAGAGATCTCTGTGGGCCTGCTGCTGAGATCCTTGTGCAGTTTGCTGTCCGTTTGGCCGATTACACTATGTGTACTTTGCAGGTGACTACAACTGACTTCACTACTAGTGTCTCATAGCAGTTTTATGGCGCTGCAAATCAACTTGACCTTGACGGCAAACAATTTGCTTCCCCAATACCGCTACTACTGGTGGGTGACCTTGTCTCTCCTCAGGTGGTTCTGGCCGTGCTCTGGTATTTTAATGGGCTACTGCCCCTGCTGCAGAGATCTGTGTGCAACCAGCAGACCAGCGGTTGGATTTACCTACTCTACTGAAGCAATCGGAAACTTTGCTTTTCACAGCGCTGAGAAGCCTCATGACTGTGTCACTGAGCACTGTAATAAAACAAGTAAAGAATCTGATGCAAACTACAGTGCTTTGTGGCCTCTTCAAGGGTCTGACGCACAATATAAATTCTACATTGCAGTGTGTGACATATATACCCTGGTAGTCTTATAATGCACTGTAGGCTACAATGGGAGTTTTTTTCCCTTTACACAAATGAACACAGGGCGCAAATTTAGGGGCATATTTATACTATGTTTGTGCCGAATTTGCGTCATTTTTTTACATAAATTTGGCGCAAACTTAACTCCATATTCATATTTAGATGCTAGACACGTCTAGAGTCAAAATATTGGAGTTAGCACCATTTTTTGGATGCGTGCACCTACCTTGCGTCAATGAGATGCAAGGTAGGCGTTCCCATATAAAAAATGGTCCTACCCCCAAAGCCCCATATTTATCCCCCTGTGCTAAAATGACGCACAAGTGGGACGAGGGGCTATATAATGGTGCAAAGCTTGCTTTGCACCATTATTTAATGCCTGTGTCAGACCAGGAGTTAGGGGACCTGTTGACCCATTTCCATGGTTAAACACCATGAAATGGGCCCACAGTTGCCCTCCCCATTCCCCAGGAACACCCCCACCCCCCAGAGGGACACCAGAGGATGGGGGACCCCATCCCAGGTAAGTAGGGTAAGTATCGGTAAGTATTTTCTTTTTTCTAAGTGCCATTTAGTGCCCTAAAATGAGACCCCCTGCATGGCACTGGGTGCAATGGTCATACCCTTTTATAAGACAGGAGTCATGTGGTATGGATGGTTTTGCATCAGGAAATTATGCTAGGCTGGTTAACAGCATTTTTTTGCCTCTAACCAGCCTAGTGTGATTTTTTGAGGCAAAACCTCCTTCCCCCGTACCGCCACCCCCACCCGGCTAATGTCATTTTTCCTGACGCTAGCCCACCCTGAGCGCCGGCTTGCAGGATTCCATAAATTTGGCATCCGACTGGCACGCTGGAATTATTCAAGCTGTGCTATACTTTTTGCCACAAAACTGCGTTTGCGCAGTTTTGTGGCAAAAGGTATACATATGGGCCCAATTGTGCTACTGAGATGCAGGGAAGGTGGCTTTCTTGCTGAGTAATGAACACTGAGATACCTTTTCTGTTAAGCTAACTGGTTGGAATTATGGTAATATTGTCCATCGCTGATGTGGCCAGGAGGGTCAGAGACTGTAAATGTCCACCTGTGTTGAGTTCTCATAATTGGAAAGAAAACCCCATATTCCAGTTGATGAATCCACTTGTGATTTAAAAAATGCCACTGTAAATAACCTCTTGCAATGCCTTCTAGTGCCCAAGAAAACTGATTACTTGTTTGGACAAATGAGAATGGAGTTTGTTGCACAACGTTGATTAGTTATCACTTCAGAATCACTCAATATATAACTGTTACATGAATGACCTGTCATAATTTGAAAATGAAGATATTTATTTTCTTCATTATTGGGGATAAATGTTTCTAAAGGGCATATGCTGAGAACCAGTCTAGGTTGGTTCTCTTTTCAAATGTCCTTGCCAGGTTGCTCTCCAAACACATCCACACCCTTAGTGACACTCATCACAGCATGGTAGTCTCTGGCTTGGAGCACCCACAAAGGAGGCACAAAGAGGTGGGAGCTTCCAGCAATTCCTTATCATCAGAAAGTGTGATTATAGAGGGCAAAAGGCTGGGCCTCACCTAAAGGGTCCCCTTCACCTTGTACAACAGAATCTGCAGTCCTACCCATCATCCCTACCATCTACCGTAAAGTCTTAATTCCTTAACATTTTAAAATGAGAGTGCTTATTTAAAGTGGAGTTTTCAACTGTGAGTTCACCAAAAGCTACTGTGCTGTATTATTGTTCGATCACTAGTGAATTGTTTATACTTTATAAGAAAAAGCCTTAGGAACAACATTACTTTTCACTCTATTGAAAATGCGGACAGCATGGATATGCAAATATTGTGGATGATGTCACGGCAACATGCTCCAGTTTGTATTGAAAGGGAAACTCCTACTCTCGCAAGACCTAGAGATAGGACTCTGACAGAGGTGGAGAACAGAGCACTTCGAAATGGTGGTGATTTTGGAAAGGCGATAGTTGTGCGAACAATGGAAGAATTACTAATAAGGGGCTTCACAGTATCGGTTTTGAAGTAGTCGGATTTATGGTTCTGCGAGTGTAATTTACTGCAAGGCGCAGGTTGTTCATTTTAATGGGTTAGTTTATCCGTTTTCTTTGGCAATATTGTAGAATGTGCTGTATGCTGTAGCGAGGCACCCGATGGCAGTTTATAAATGGTCTAAAGTACATAAAGTACCTTTTTCCTTTCCATAAAGGTATGTTGCAAGTCACCAGGCAGTTTCATGACTTTATAGAGGAACAATGCAGAAAGTTACGGTACTTTATAAGCTCATAGAACTCCGGGTTGAGTGAAATATGCTTTTATGGTACAACATAGTACAAAGAACTTTATTCATAAATAACTCTATTCTTTATAGAATACAGGCTCACATTGAGTGTGGTTACGAGCCAAGCAATTTCTGCTTTTGTGTAATGAACTAAAGCGCTCCACATAAGGTATCCACCCCAAATTTGCGTCCTTTTTTTCCAACATCCTAGGGATTCTAGAGGTACCCAGACTTTGTGGGTTGCGCTGAAGGAGGCCAAGAAATTAGCCAAAATACAGTGAAAATTTCGTTTTTTTTTTTTAAAAATGGAAAAAGTGGCTGCAGAAGAAGGCTTGTATTTTTTTCCCTGAAAATGGCATCAACAAAGGGTTTGTGGTGCTAAAATCACCAGCTTCCCAGCTTTCAGGAACAGGCAGACTTGAATCAGAAAACCCAACTTTTCAACACAAATATGGCATTTTGCTGGGACATACCCCATTTTTACAATTTTTTGTGCTTTCAGACTCCTTCCAGTCAGTGACAGAAATGGGTGTGAAACCAATGCTGGATCCCAGAAACCTAAACATTTCTGAAAAGTAGACAAAATTCTGAATTCAGCAAGGGGTCATTTGTGTATATCCTACAAGGGTTTCCTACAGAAAATAACAACTGAAAAAGAAAAATATTGAAATTGAGGTGAAAAAAACATAAATTTTTCTCTACGTTTTACTCTGTAACTTTTTCCTGCAATGTCAGATTTTCGAAAGCAATATACCGTTACGTCTGCTGGACTCCTCTGGTAGCGGGGATATATAGGGCTTGTAGGTTCATCAAGAACCCTAGGTACCCGGAGCCAATAAATGAGCTGCACCCTGCAGTGCGTTTTCATTCTATACCGGGTATACAGCAATTCATTTGCTGAAATATAAAGAGTGAAAAATAGCTATCAAGAAAACCTTTGTATTTCCAAAATGGGCACAAGATAAGGTGTTGAGGAGCAGTGGTTATTTGCACATCTCTGAATTCCGGGGTGACCATACTAGCATGTGAATTACAGGGCATTTCTCAAATAGATGTCTTTTTTACACACTCTCTTATATTTGGAAGGAAAAAATGTAGAGAAAGACAAGGGGCAATAACACTTGTTTTGCTAATCTATGTTCCCCCAAGTCTCCCGATAAAAATGATACCTGACTTGTGTGGGTAGGCCTAGCGCCCGCGACAGGAAACGCCCCAAAACGCAACGTGGACACATCACATTCTTTGAAAGAAAACAGAGGTGTTTTTTGCAAAGTGCCTACCTGTAAATTTTGGCGTCTAGCTCAGCCGGCACCTAGGGAAACCTACCAAACCTGTGCATTTTTGAAAACTAGAGACCTAGGGGAGTCCAAGATGGGGTGACTTGTGGGGCTCTGACCAGGTTCTGTTACCCAGAATCCTTTGCAAACCTCAAAATTTGGCTAAAAAAACACAATTTCCTCAAATTTTGGTGACAGAAAGTTCTGGAATCTGAGAGGAGCCACAAATTTCCTTCCACCCAGCATTCCCCCAAGTCTCCCGATAAAAATGATACCTCACTTGTGTGGGTAGGCATAGCGCCCGCGACAGGAAATGCCCCAAAGCACGACGTAGACACATCCCATTTTTTGACAGAAAACAGAGCTGTTTTTTGCAAAGTGCCTAGCTGTAGATTTTGGCCTCTAGCTCAGCCGGCACCTAGGGAAACCTACTAAACCTGTGCATTTTTGGAAACTAGAGACCTAGGGGAATCCAAGATGGGATTGTGAGAAAGTAGCCTCTTTCTAGCCTTGTTACCCCCACTTTTTGCCTGTTTGTGAGTGTATGTCAGGATGTTTGTCACTGTTTTCACTGTCTCACTGGGATCCTGATGGCTAGGCCCCAGTGCTCATAGTGAAAACACTATGTTTTCAGTATGTTTGTTATGTGTCACTGGGACCCTGCTAGTCAGGACCCCAGTGCTCATAAGGTTGTGGCCTATATGTATGTGTCACTGGGACCCTGTCACACAGGGCCCCAGTGCTCATAGGTGTGCATGTATGTGTTCCCTGTGTGGTGCCTAACTGTCTCACTGAGGCTCTGCTAACCAGAACCTCAGTGGTTATGCTCTCTCATTTCATCCAAATTGTCACTAACAGGCTAGTGACCATTTTTACCAATTTACATTGGCTTACTGGAACACCCTTATAATTGCCTAGTATATGGTACTGAGGTACCCAGGGTATTGGGGTTCCAGGAGATCCCTATGGGCTGCAGCATTTCTTTTGCCACCCATAGGGAGCTCTGACAATTCTTACACAGGCCTGCCACTGCAGCCTGAGTGAAATAACGTCCACGTTATTTCACAGCCATTTTTCACTGCACTTAAGTAACTTATAAGTCACCTATATGTCTAACCTTTACCTGGTAAAGGTTAGGTGCAAAGTTACTTAGTGTGTGGGCACCCTGGCACTAGCCAAGGTGCCCCCACATTGTTCAGAGCCAATTCCCTGAACTTTGTGAGTGCGGGGACACCATTACACGCGTGCACTACATATAGGTCACTACCTATATGTAGCTTCACAATGGTAACTCCGAATATGGCCATGTAACATGTCTAAGATCATGGAATTGCCCCCTCTATGCCATCCTGGCATTGTTGGTACAATTCCATGATCCCAGTGGTCTGTAGCACAGACCCTGGTACTGCCAAACTGCCCTCCCTGGGGTTTCACTGCAGCTGCTGCTGCTGCCAACCCCTCAGACAGGCATCTGCCCTCCTGGGGTCCAGCCAGGCCTGGCCCAGGATGGCAGAACAAAGAACTTCCTCTGAGAGAGGGTGTGACACCCTCTCCCTTTGGAAAATGGTGTGAAGGCAGGGGAGGAGTAGCCTCCCCCAGCCTCTGGAAATGCTTTGTTGGGCACAGATGTGCCCAATTCTGCATAAGCCAGTCTACACCGGTTCAGGGACCCCTTAGCCCCTGCTCTGGCGCGAAACTGGACAAAGGAAAGGGGAGTGACCACTCCCCTGACCTGCACCTCCCCTGGGAGGTGTCCAGAGCTCCTCCAGTGTGCTCCAGACCTCTGCCATCTTGGAAACAGAGGTGCTGCTGGCACACTGGACTGCTCTGAGTGGCCAGTGCCACCAGGTGACGTCAGAGACTCCTGCTGATAGGCTCCTTCAGGTGTTAGTAGCCTATCCTCTCTCCTAGGTAGCCAAACCCTCTTTTCTGGCTATTTAGGGTCTCTGTCTCTGGGGAAACTTTAGATAACGAATGCAAGAGCTCATCCGAGTTCCTCTGCATCTCTCTCTTCACCTTCTGATAAGCAAACGACCGCTGACCGCGCTGGAAGCCTGCAAACCTGCAACATAGTAGCAAAGACGACTACTGCAACTTTGTAACGCTGATCCTGCCGCCTTCTCGACTGTTTTCCTGCTTGTGCATGCTGTGGGGGTAGCCTGCCTCCTCTCTGCACCAGAAGCTCCGAAGAAATCTCCTGTGGGTCGACGGAATCTTCCCCCTGCAACCGCAGGCACCAAAAAGCTGCATTACCGGTCCCTTGGGTCTCCTCTCAGCACGACGAGCGAGGTCCCTCGAATCCAGCGACTCTGTCCAAGTGACCCCCACAGTCCAGTGACTCTTCAGCCCAAGTTTGGTGGAGGTAAGTCCTTGCCTCACCTCGCTGGGCTGCATTGCTGGGAACCGCGACTTTGCAGCTGCTCCGGCCCCTGTGCACTTCCGGCGGAAATCCTTTGTGCACAGCCAAGCCTGGGTCCACGGCATTCTAACCTGCATTGCACGACTTTCTAAGTTGGTCTCCGGCGACGTGGGACTCCTTTGTGCAACTTCGGCGAGCACCGTTTCACGCATCCTTGTAGTGCCTGTTTCTGGCACTTCTGCGGGTGCTACCTGCTTCAGTGAGGGCTCTTTGTCTTGCTCGATGTCCCCTCTCTCTTCAGGTCCAATTTGCGACCTCCTGGTCCCTCCAGGGCCCCAGCAGTGTCCAAAAACGCCAAACGCACGATTTGCAGCTAGCAAGGCTTGTTGGCGTTCTTTCGGCGGGAAAACACTTCTGCACAACTCTCCACGGCGAGTGGGATCCGTCCACCAAAGGGGAAGTCTCTAGCCCTTTCCGTTCCTGCAGAAACCTCAGCTTCTTCTGTCCAGTAGAAGCTTCTTTGCACCCGCAGCTGGCATTTCCTGGGCATCTGCCCATCTCCGACTTGCTTGTGACTTTTGGACTTGGTCCCCTTGTTCCACAGGTACCCTAGATTAGAAATCCACAGTTGTTGCATTGCTGGTTTGTGTCTTTCCTGCATTATTCCTCTAACACGACTTCTTTGTCCTTAGGGGAACTTTAGTGCACTTTGCACTCACTTTTCAGGGTCTTGGGGAGGGTTATTTTTCTAACTCTCACTATTTTCTAATAGTCCCAGCGACCCTCTACAAGGTCACATAGGTTTGGGGTCCATTCGTGGTTCGCATTCCACTTTTGGAGTATATGGTTTGTGTTGCCCCTATCCCTATGTTTCCCCATTGCATCCTATTGTAACTATACATTGTTTGCACTGTTTTCTAAGACTATACTGCATATTTTTGCTATTGTGTATATATATCTTGTGTATATTTCCTATCCTCTCACTGAGGGTACACTCTAAGATACTTTGGCATATTGTCATAAAAATAAAGTACCTTTATTTTTAGTATAACTGTGTATTGTGTTTTCTTATGATATTGTGCATATGACACTAAGTGGTACTGTAGTAGCTTCACACGTCTCCTAGTTCAGCCTAAGCTGCTCTGCTAAGCTACCATTATCTATCAGCCTAAGCTGCTAGACACCCTATACACTAATAAGGGATAACTGGGCCTGGTGCAAGGTGCAAGTACCCCTTGGTACTCACTACAAGCCAGTCCAGCCTCCTACATTGGTTGTGCAGTGGTGGGATAAGTGCTTTGAGACTACTTACCACTCTTGTCATTGTACTTTTCATAAGAGAAAAATATACAAAACAAGGTCAGTGTATATACACATAGCCAAAAAGTTTTGCATTTCCTCTTTTCACTCTTTTCTAAGTGCTGAAAAGTACTTCTAACTTTCTAAAAAGTTCTAAAAAGTTTTAAAAGTTTTTTTCTCTGTCTTTCTAAAAGCTCTGACAAACTTTGTATCTTTTACTATCACTTTAACTCTCTCTAAAAAATGTCTGGCACAGGCCAAAATTTTGATCTGTCCAAACTTGCATATGACAACCTTAGCTGGAAAAGAGCAAGGAGTCTCTGTATAGAGAGAGGTTTGAGTGTAGGGAAGAATCCTTCCTTGGAACTGTTACTTAACATGCTTAGAGAACAGGATAAGGCCATAGGTGCCTCATCTGTTGAAAAAGTACCTAATAGTTCTCAATCTGATTCAGGGACTCCCCCAGGAAAAGATTCAGGAAAGAAACTTCCTAGCCTGCCCATTACTAGACAATCTAGCATAGATGGTAATGATGATGAGCCACACCATATAAATAGTGTTGTCTCACATCATAGCAAAAGCATTTATTCTCACCATACTGGTAGTAATGTTTCTGTTAACCAAGCTGTTAGGGTGGCTTCTGTAAGGGACAGGTCTCCTTCTGTTCATTCCCATCATAGCTCTGTTTCTAGGAATGTCCCTCCCACCAACCCTGATGACAGAATGTTAGAGAGGGAACTCAATAAGTTGAGGGTGGAACAAACCAGACTGAAGCTTAAAAAGCAACAGCTGGATTTGGATAGACAGTCTTTTGAATTAGAGAAGGAAAGACAGAAGTTGGGTTTAGATACCCATGGTGGCAGCAGCAGTATTCCCCATAGTCATCCTGCAAAAGAGCATGATTCCAGGAATCTGCACAAGATAGTTCCCCCTTATAAGGAGGGGGATGACATTAACAAGTGGTTTGCTGCACTTGAGAGGGCCTGTGTTGTACAGGATGTCCCTCAAAGGCAGTGGGCTGCTATCCTATGGCTATCATTTAGTGGAAAAGGTAGGGATAGGCTCCTTACTGTGAAAGAAAATGATGCTAATAATTTCCAAGTTCTTAAGAATGCACTCCTGGATGGTTATGGCTTAACCACTGAACAGTACAGGATAAAGTTCAGAGAGACCAAAAAGGAGTCTTCACAAGACTGGGTTGATTTCATTGACCATTCAGTGAAGGCCTTGGAGGGGTGGTTACATGGCAGTAAAGTTACTGATTATGAAAGCCTGTATAACACAATCCTGAGAGAGCATATACTTAATAATTGTGTGTCTGATTTGTTGCACCAGTACCTGGTAGACTCTGATCTGACCTCTCCCCAAGAATTGGGAAAGAAGGCAGACAAATGGGTCAGAACAAGGGTGAACAGAAAAGTTCATACAGGGGGTGACAAAGATGGCAATAAGAAGAAAGATGGTGAAAAATCTCAAGATAAGCATGGGGATAAGGGTAAAACCAAAGATCCCACTTCAAATCTTCAACACTCTTCAGAGGGTGGGGATAAAACTAATTCTTCCTCTTCTTCTCAACCTGCACACATTAAAAAGCCTTGGTGCTTTGTGTGTAAAAACAGAGGCCATAGGCCAGGGGATAAGTCCTGTCCAGGTAAACCCCCTGAGCCTACCACCACTAATACATCAAGCTCTAGTGCCCCTAGCAGTAGTGGTACTAGTGGTGGGACTGCTGGCAACAGTCAAGTTAAGGGTGTAGTTGGGTTCACTTTTGGGTCCATAGTAGAAACTGGGGTAGTCAGTCCCAAGACAGTTTCTGTCACACCTAGTGGCATTGGCCTTGCCACACTGGCTGCTTGTCCCCTTACAATGGATAAGTACAGGCAGACAGTTTAAATAAATGGTGTTGAGGCCTTGGCCTACAGGGACACAGGTGCCAGTTTCACTTTGGTGACTGAAAACCTAGTGCACCCTGATCAACACATCATTGGACAACAGTATAAGATTATTGATGTCCATAACTCCACTAAGTTTCTTCCCTTAGCTATAATTCAGTTTAGTTGGGGTGGAGTTACTGGCCCTAAGCAGGTGGTGGTATCACCTAGCTTGCCTGTAGACTGTCTCTTAGGTAATGACCTAGAGGCCTCAGGTTGGGCTGATGTAGAGTTTTATGCCCATGCAGCCATGCTGGGCATCCCTGAGGAATTGTTCCCTCTCATTTCTACTGAAATGAAAAAGCAAAGGAGAGAAGGCCTGAAAACTCAGGATCCCTCTCCATCAACAGGTAAAAAGGGTATCACAGTATCCCCTAACCACCCTACCATTCAGGATACCATTCCTGTGGTGGGAGAAACCTCTCCTGGGGTGGCACCTGTTCCAAGGGAATCATCAGCTGGCAAAGCTGGACTCCCTGAGGTAGAAGTACCTCTCTGTGGGATAACTAACATTGGTGACAAAAAGATCACCATTTTAGTTAACATGGAGCATCCCTCCAACCCTCCCAGAGAAACTTTAGTGCAGAAACCCTGCACTGCCTCACAACACTTAGGACAGCATCCCTGCCCTAGTGTGGAGCTCATAGGACAGCATCCCTGCCCTGCTCCAACTCAAGAGAAACAGCATCCCTGTTCTCTCTTCCAGCCAAATGGACAAAGTTTTTGCCCAGCTATGGCTTTATTGAGACAGCATCCCTGTCTGGCATTTCCATCACTACAAATAGGTTCAGTGGACAATTCCCACTGCTCTAAACTAAAACTTACTGATAGAAACTCTGAAAATACATCTTCACATTGTTGCTTAGCTAAAAAACTTCAAACAGGGTGGTTTACATCCCCACAGGGAAGTAACCATATAGTGGATGATAAAGGGAGTAACCAGTCTATTGCAGAGCTACTCTCTACTTATCACCACTTAGACAATAAAGTCTCAACTGGCCAAGGTTAGCCTTATTGTCCTTCGTTTGGGGGGGGTTGTGTGAGAAAGTAGCCTCTTTCTAGCCTTGTTACCCCCACTTTTGGCCTGTTTGTGAGTGTATGTCAGGATGTTTGTCACTGTTTTCACTGTCTCACTGGGATCCTGATGGCTAGGCCCCAGTGCTCATAGTGAAAACACTATGTTTTCAGTATGTTTGTTATGTGTCACTGGGACCCTGCTAGTCAGGACCCCAGTGCTCATAAGGTTGTGGCCTATATGTATGTGTCACTGGGACCCTGTCACACAGAGCCCCAGTGCTCATAGGTGTGCATGTATGTGTTCCCTGTGTGGTGCCTAACTGTCTCACTGAGGCTCTGCTAACCAGAAACTCAGTGGTTATGCTCTCTCATTTCATCCAAATTGTCACTAACAGGCTAGTGACCATTTTTACCAATTTACATTGGCTTACTGGAACACCCTTATAATTCCCTAGTATATGGTACTGAGGTACCCAGGGTATTGGGGTTCCAGGAGATCCCTATGGGCTGCAGCATTTCTTTTGCCACCCATAGGGAGCTCTGACAATTCTTACACAGGCCTGCCACTGCAGCCTGAGTGAAATAACGTCCACGTTATTTCACAGCCATTTTTCACTGCACTTAAGTAACTTATAAGTCACCTATATGTCTAACCTTTACCTGGTAAAGGTTATGTGCAAAGTTACTTAGTGTGTGGGCACCCTGGCACTAGCCAAGGTGCCCCCACATTGTTCAGAGCCAATTCCCTGAACTTTGTGAGTGCGGGGACACCATTACACGCGTGCACTACATATAGGTCACTACCTATATGTAGCTTCACAATGGTAACTCCGAATATGGCCATGTAACATGTCTAAGATCATGGAATTGCCCCCTCTATGCCATCCTGGCATTGTTGGTACAATTCCATGATCCCAGTGGTCTGTAGCACAGACCCTGGTACTGCCAAACTGCCCTTCCTGGGGTTTCACTGCAGCTGCTGCTGCTGCCAACCCCTCAGACAGGCATCTGCCCTCCTGGGGTCCAGCCAGGCCTGGCCCAGGATGGCAGAACAAAGAACTTCCTCTGAGAGAGGGTGTGACACCCTCTCCCTTTGGAAAATGGTGTGAAGGCAGGGGAGGAGTAGCCTCCCCCCGCCTCTGGAAATGCTTTGTTGGGCACAGATGTGCCCAATTCTGCATAAGCCAGTCTACACCGGTTCAGGGACCCCTTAGCCCCTGCTCTGGTGCGAAACTGGACAAAGGAAAGGGGAGTGACCACTCCCCTGACCTGCACCTCCCCTGGGAGGTGTCCAGAGCTCCTCCAGTGTGCTCCAGACCTCTGCCATCTTGGAAACAGAGGTGCTGCTGGCACACTGGACTGCTCTGAGTGGCCAGTGCCACCAGGTGACGTCAGAGACTCCTGCTGATAGGCTCCTTCAGGTGTTAGTAGCCTATCCTCTCTCCTAGGTAGCCAAACCCTCTTTTCTGGCTATTTAGGGTCTCTGTCTCTGGGGAAACTTTAGATAACGAATGCAAGAGCTCATCCGAGTTCCTCTGCATCTCTCTCTTCACCTTCTGATAAGGAAACGACCGCTGACCGCGCTGGAAGCCTGCAAACCTGCAACATAGTAGCAAAGACGACTACTGCAACTCTGTAACGCTGATCCTGCCGCCTTCTCGACTGTTTTCCTGCTTGTGCATGCTGTGGGGGTAGCCTGCCTCCTCTCTGCACCAGAAGCTCCGAAGAAATCTCCCGTGGGTCGACGGAATCTTCCCCCTGCAACCGCAGGCACCAAAAAGCTGCATTACCGGTCCCTTGGGTCTCCTCTCAGCACGACGAGCGAGGTCCCTCGAATCCAGCGACTCTGTCCAAGTGACCCCCACAGTCCAGTGACTCTTCAGCCCAAGTTTGGTGGAGGTAAGTCCTTGCCTCACCTCGCTGGGCTGCATTGCTGGGAACCGCGACTTTGCAGCTGCTCCGGCCCCTGTGCACAGCCAAGCCTGGGTCCACGGCACTCTAACCTGCATTGCACGACTTTCTAAGTTGGTCTCCGGCGACGTGGGACTCCTTTGTGCAACTTCGGCGAGCACCGTTTCACGCATCCTCGTAGTGCCTGTTTCTGGCACTTCTCCGGGTGCTACCTGCTTCAGTGAGGGCTCTTTGTCTTGCTCGACGTCCCCTCTCTCTTCAGGTCCAATTTGCGACCTCCTGGTCCCTCCTGGGCCCCAGCAGTGTCCAAAAACGCCAAACGCACGATTTGCAGCTAGCAAGGCTTGTTGGCGTTCTTTCGGCGGGAAAACACTTCTGCACGACTCTCCACGGCGAGTGGGATCCGTCCACCAAAGGGGAAGTCTCTAGCCCTTTTCGTTCCTGCAGAAACCTCAGCTTCTTCTGTCCAATAGAAGCTTCTTTGCACCCGCAGCTGGCATTTCCTGGGCATCTGCCCATCTCCGACTTGCTTGTGACTTTTGGACTTGGTCCCCTTGTTCCACAGGTACCCTAGATTGGAAATCCACAGTTGTTGCATTGCTGGTTTGTGTCTTTCCTGCATTATTCCTCTAACACGACTTCTTTGTCCTTAGGGGAACTTTAGTGCACTTTGCACTCACTTTTCAGGGTCTTGGGGAGGGTTATTTTTCTAACTCTCACTATTTTCTAATAGTCCCAGCGACCCTCTACAAGGTCACATAGGTTTGGGGTCCATTCGTGGTTCGTGGTTCGCATTCCACTTTTGGAGTATATGGTTTGTGTTGCCCCTATCCCTATGTTTCCCCATTGCATCCTATTGTAACTATACATTGTTTGCACTGTTTTCTAAGACTATACTGCATATTTTTGCTATTGTGTATATATATCTTGTGTATATTTCCTATCCTCTCACTGAGGGTACACTCTAAGATACTTTGGCATATTGTCATAAAAATAAAGTACCTTTATTTTTAGTATAACTGTGTATTGTGTTTTCTTATGATATTGTGCATATGACACTAAGTGGTACTGTAGTAGCTTCACACGTCTCCTAGTTCAGCCTAAGCTGCTCTGCTAAGCTACCATTATCTATCAGCCTAAGCTGCTAGACACCCTATACACTAATAAGGGATAACTGGGCCTGGTGCAAGGTGCAAGTACCCCTTGGTACTCACTACAAGCCAGTCCAGCCTCCTACAGGGATGACTTGTGGGGCTCTGACCAGGTTCTGTTACCCAGAATCCTTTGTAAACCTCAAAACTTGGCTAAAAAAACACATTTTCCTCACATTTCGGTGACAGAAAGTTCTGGAATCTGAGAGGAGCCACAAATTTCCTTCCACCCAGCGTTCCCCCAAGTCTCCCGATACAAATGATACCTCGCTTGTGTGGGTAGGTCTAGAGCCCGCAACAGGAAATGTCCCAAAGCACAACGTGGACACATCCCATTTTTTGACAGAAAACAGAGCTGTTTTTTGCAAAGTGCCTACCTGTAGATTTTGGCCTCTAACTCAGCCGGCACCTAGGGAAATGAAAGGATGTAAAGGTACGCCTTCTTTATGTTCAAATCATCTTAGGTTTATTCAAGATAAATATTACATGAAATACCCCATCCAACAGACATCTTCTCTCTCCCAACTCCAACTGCCAAATCCCCTTAGTTACTGTCAACAGATTCCTACTGTGGCATACATTCTACATGGAAGTTCTAAATACAGAATGCCACACATCTCCCTCCCTTTATCAACAGAAGAAGAAAGTTTTAAGTAAAAGTGACAACATATAATACAAGAACAAATCAAAATGAGAAAACCCCACATCTTAAACAAAATCATTTAGAATCTTGGGACGTCTAATAATTCTTGAAGATCTCCTTGGTAAAGAATGATTATCAACACTACTATGTTTTCTCTCTACACTATCTTTCACAAATTCTTTTTCTCCACAATCACTTTTCACCTTAACCACTCTCCCAATATTCCACACTTTGTGATCTTCAGTTCTTATGGCATTTCCCAGAACTTTCTTAACCTTGAGAGGGATAGAGAACTTTGAATGTTCTTTTGAAAGACCAAAGCAAGGACTTTTTACTCTGACTAAATCACCTACTCGAATGAGTACTTGCTTCACTGCTCTCTGCTTATCAAATCTGATTTTCCTTTCCAAAACTTTCTTACATTCTTTCAAACATTTCTGTTTGTCATTACAAGAAGTATCACATTTTGAGCCTACCTTATCATTCACCCATGAAGGACAGACCAACGTGTTAGGTTTTCTCCTTCTGAATAACTCAAAAGGTGAGAAACCTGTAACAGAATGAGGAGTCAACCTATAAACTTTGATCTTACAAGACACTTCCTCCTTCCAGCATTTATTATTTGCCAAAGCCATTTGAATAGTTTCCTTTAGAACTCTATTCAGCCTCTCCACCATACCATTGGTCTCAGGATGATAAAGCGCAGTCTTCTTATGTTTAATGCCTCTTTCACCCAAATAACGTTCCATGTCCTGCGAGACTAATTGCACACCATTATCAGTGAGTATAGAAGATGGAAACCCTTCTCTATCAAAAACATCATTTAGAAAGCCTATCACATCACGTGTTTCTACGGAAGTAGTGATTTTGAATTCAGGCCACCTTGAATACATATCCATTAACACAATAAGGTATTTATCAGAGCCAGAATATTTAATCGGACCTAAAATGTCTAATGAAATTTCTTGCCAAGGTTCTTTTGGCAGTTCCCTCACTTTCATGGGTTGAACTCTACAAGTTAAAGTCTTATCAGCTTTGGAACACTCCACACACTCCCTAACACATCTTTCAATTAATACATCCATACCTGGCCACCAATACATAAGCCTCAACCTTTCTTTCGTTTTTGAAATGCCAGGATGACTCTCATGAGCTATGGAAATTAGTTCATCTCTCAACTTCTCTGGAGGAACTAGTCTAGTTCCTCTCAATATGAAATCACCATGAGTTGACAATTCGTCTCTGACTCTCCAAAATCCACATAACTGTTGATCATTCTTTTCAGTACCATCCCATCCACCTCTGATTTTTTTTAGAACTTTCTGTAAAATGTCATCATTGAACAACTCCAATACCCATTCACTCTCCTTAATTATACCATCCCTGATCATACAAACATCAAAATCATCAATGGACGAATCTTCAGTCTCAAAAACGTCACACACTAACCTTGAACAACAATCTGCAAGGTTGTTTTCAATTCCAGGTATATACTGAACACCAAAAGTGAATTCTTGCAACGCTACTACCCACTTTCTGATTCTACCCGACACAGCCTCCAAACCCTTCCTTTCAAAAATCTCTTTTAACGGTTTATGGTCTGTTCTTATCAAAAATTTACTTCCCCAAACAAACTTCCTTAATTTATTCACCGCCCAGTACACAGCTAATGCTTCCTTTTCGATAACAGAATAATTTAACTCAGCCCCCTTCAAGGATCTTGACAAAAAAAGTATAGTTTTTTCAACTCCATTATGTGTTTGTAACAATACAGCCCCAAGACCTTTGGCACTAGCATCCGACATTATTATTGTTTCATGCCCAGGTTGGAAACTGCTTAAACTCGAGGCAACTTTAAAACTTTGTTTCATCAAGAAAAACTCCTTTTCACACTCATTGCTCCAATTAAAGGTAACACCTTTCCTCACCAACTCCCTCATACATATAGTTCTGTCAGCAAAATGATCTACAAATTTACTGTAAAACTCAGCCATGCCAAGAAATTTTACCACCTCATCTTTTGAAGAAGGACTAGAGAAATTAATAATGGTATCTACTAATTCTTTCCTGGGTTCAATGCCTTTTGATGAAATCTTATGTCCAAGATAATCGATTTCATGAAGATTGAATTTGCATTTTTCTGCTCTTAAAGTCAAACCACTCTCTTCCAGTTTCTGAAGGACACAGCGAACTCTCTCGTTATGTTCTTTCCCATCCTTACCATATACAAGAATATCATCTTGATAAACCTTGATTCCTTGCAATCCTTCTAGCAGTCTTTCCATGGCACGTTGAAATACAGCTGCAGCTGAAGTCAAACCAAAGGGCATACGGATAAACTTGTAGGTACCAAAAGGGGTAATAAATGCTGTTAAATTCTGAGAGTCTTTGTGTAGAGTAATTTGGTGGTAGGCAGACGTTAAGTCTATAGATGAGAAACAACTCGCATTTCCTAACAAGGAAAGCATTTCATTAATGTTAGGTAAAGGGTAATGATCTACTACTATACATTTATTTAGTTCTCTCAAGTCAATGCAAAGTCTTGGATCACCATTGGCCTTGACCGCCATGACTACTGGGGCCAACCATTCAGTGGCTTCTACTTCTTCAATAATGCCATTTTGTTTTAGTTTCTCTAATTCTGCTTTCATTTTATCCTTGACCATTAAAGGTACACTTCTTACTTTACTAACCACAGGTGTGACATTTTCCTTCATCTTAATTTTATGAAGATAACCTTTCAAACATCCAAGTTTGTTTTGAAAAAGATCCGGAAATTCTCGCTCAAATTATGGTCTTTGGTCATTAACATAGATGTTACTAGACTCGTCCTCTTTCACAGTACTAATACATTCATCATATTTCAATCTCACAGATGGATATTCATTAGGGTCAAGATACACACGTAAATCTCTCTGGTGGAACCAGCTAATGAGAGAATCCCCTCTCATAGAAACATAAACTTTACCAGCTGTAAGCCTATTTTTGAATTGAATTGAGCCAACAAAGTAACCCAACAACTTAATTGGTTTTCCACCATACCCTTTGGGTGAAATATCTGGTTTGAAAAGTTTTACCGAAGTTTTTAGATGTTTTTCAAACAAAACCCTGGGAATAAGTGTAATTTTAGCTCCAGAATCAAACATCATGGGAATGTGTACTCCTTCAACTTGTACAATTTCTATAGGGCCACTGATACCACTTTTAACCTGCAAAACAAATTCCTCCTGTAAATTCTCCTCCTCTAGAGTTATTTCTTGAACCTTTTTTTTCCTTATATCTGTACTCCTGCAGCAGGAAGTAACGTGTCCTTTCTTATTACATTTCTTACAAGTCACCTTCCATCCAACACAGCCTTTAAAGTTAGCATAATTACCAAACTCACCACACCTAAAACATTTCCCTTGAAAATTTTCCTTCTCCTTACTAACTTTCAAATTTTCCTTCGCCATTCTCTGAGGTATCTTCCTTTGACCAACAAAATGTATATCACATTCTCCTCCAGCAAAATTTGTCTTCTTAATTTCCTCGACACAGGCTGAGGTATGTTCATGCATTTTAGCAATGACAATTACTTCACTAAGAGAAGGATTATCTTTATTCCAAAAGGATTCTCTAGCCTGATCAATGTTACAGCCCAACATAAACTGGTCTCTCAACCTCTCCTCCTTATTGCTCCCAAAACCACAAGATGATGCCAATTTCCTTAGAACTGTGATGTACTCCTCTACAGTTTCACCTGAGTGCTGAACTCTTTTCCCAAAGTGATACCTCTCTAATACTGTGGACACTTTAGGTAAATAATGCAAATCAAGTTTCTTAATACAAACCTCAAAATCATTGAGTTCACTAGCATCTTCCACAGAAAGTTCAGGCAGGTTCTCAAAAACCTCTTGACCTTCAGCCCCTAGGCAGTGCAACAAAAGAGACATTTTGCGCTCGGCACTCAATGAAGTGCCACAGACCCTTGCATAATGTGAAAATACACATTTCCATTTCTTCCAGGGAATTAGTGGTTCACCAGGGGTAGGTAAAAAAAATGGAGGGCAAGTTACATTCTGCATGTTAAACAGAAGTAGTAATGAAATATTAATACCTCTTTTAAATTATCAGTACTTATAAAACTCTACAAACACATTTCTAGAATTTATCCCAAATATTTTAAATCACTAAATCTGACCTTATGTGTAACCAAGATAAGATCATATATATATATATATATCTTGGAAAATCATAAAGATAAAAAAAAACACTTTTTTTTTTTTTTTTTTTTACAGAGAAATACACACAAAAGTCATGAAATTATGGTTCCAACTCCAGGGAGCATTCTTTTACGACCCCAGACTTCCGGAGCTTCCTGTGCACCAAAGCGACTTCCTATAAAACTAAACAGCTGAGTAAACTAATCTTCGTCTTGTTCTGCTCTGTCATGAAGTTCACCGCCACGTGCTGGAGAAACAGTGGAAAGTTGTAGAGCGATGACTACTGACCAGCCGATCTGCTCAGCTGATCCACGAAGCACGAAGTTACGCAAAATGCGTTGCAGCAGGCGCGATCTTCGCCGTCTGCTGTTTCTATGTCCAGTGAAACGCCTTCGTAATACACGAAGCACGAAGTCGCGCAAGTTAAACAAAATACGTTGCGGCAGGCGCGAACTCCCTCATGCGCTGTTTCCGTGTCTAGTGGTGCGGCAAGCACGAAGATGCGCAAGTTAAATAAAATACGTTACCGCACGCGCGAACTTCACCATCCGCTGTTTCCGTGTCTAGTGGTGCGGTTTTATAACTCGGACGAAACACGTCCACCTGCCGATCCTCGCCATCCAATATCTCCGTTTTTAGTGGAGCGCCTTCACAACTCCAAACAGGCGCCTCCTCCAAACTGAATCTCAGCACACGCAGCAGACTTCATTCGTGCCGGCAAAGAAGCAGTGTTGGGGTATCCATGCAATCTCGACCTCCTCGTCGCCAATGAAAGGATGTAAAGGTACGCCTTCTTTATGTTCAAATCATCTTAGGTTTATTCAAGATAAATATTACATGAAATACCCCATCCAACAGACATCTTCTCTCTCCCAACTCCAACTGCCAAATCCCCTTAGTTACTGTCAACAGATTCCTACTGTGGCATACATTCTACATGGAAGTTCTAAATACAGAATGCCACAGGAAATCTACCAAACCTGTGCATTTTTGGAAACTAGAGACCTAGGGGAATCCAAGATGGGGTGACTTGTGGGGATCTGACCAGGTTCTGTTACCCAGAATCCGTTGCGTACCTCAAAATTTGGCTAAAAATACACATTTTCCTCACATTTCGGTGACAGAAAGTTCTGGAATCAGAGAGGAGCCACAAATTTCCTCCCACCCAGTGTTCCCCCAAGCTCTGTCATGAAGTTCACCGCCACGTGCTGGAGAAACAGTGGAAAGTTGTAGAGCGATGACTACTGACCAGCCGATCTGCTCAGCTGATCCACGAAGCACGAAGTTACGCAAAATGCGTTGCAGCAGGCGCGATCTTCGCCGTCTGCTGTTTCTATGTCCAGTGAAACGCCTTCGTAATACACGAAGCACGAAGTCGCGCAAGTTAAACAAAATACGTTGCGGCAGGCGCGAACTCCCTCATGCGCTGTTTCCGTGTCTAGTGGTGCGGCAAGCACGAAGATGCGCAAGTTAAATAAAATACGTTACCGCACGCGCGAACTTCACCATCCGCTGTTTCCGTGTCTAGTGGTGCGGTTTTATAACTCGGACGAAACACGTCCACCTGCCGATCCTCGCCATCCAATATCTCCGTTTTTAGTGGAGCGCCTTCACAACTCCAAACAGGCGCCTCCTCCAAACTGAATCTCAGCACACGCAGCAGACTTCATTCGTGCCGGCAAAGAAGCAGTGTTGGGGTATCCATGCAATCTCGACCTCCTCGTCGCCAATGAAAGGATGTAAAGGTACGCCTTCTTTATGTTCAAATCATCTTAGGTTTATTCAAGATAAATATTACATGAAATACCCCATCCAACAGACATCTTCTCTCTCCCAACTCCAACTGCCAAATCCCCTTAGTTACTGTCAACAGATTCCTACTGTGGCATACATTCTACATGGAAGTTCTAAATACAGAATGCCACAGGAAATCTACCAAACCTGTGCATTTTTGGAAACTAGAGACCTAGGGGAATCCAAGATGGGGTGACTTGTGGGGATCTGACCAGGTTCTGTTACCCAGAATCCGTTGCGTACCTCAAAATTTGGCTAAAAATACACATTTTCCTCACATTTCGGTGACAGAAAGTTCTGGAATCAGAGAGGAGCCACAAATTTCCTCCCACCCAGTGTTCCCCCAAGTCTCCCGATAAAAATGATACCTCACTTGTGTGGGTAGGCCTAGCGCCCGCAACAGGAAATGCCCCAAAGCACAACGTGGACACATCCCATTTTTTGACAGAAAACAGAGCTGTTTTTTGCAAAGTGCCTAGCTGTAGATTTTGGCCTCTAGCTCAGCCGGCACCTAAGGAAACCTACCAAACCTGTGCATTTTTGAAAACTAGAGACCTAGGGGAATCCAAGATGGGGTGACTTGTGGGGCTCTGAACAGGTTCTGTTACCCAGAATCCTTTGCAAACCTCAAAATTTGGCTAAAAAAACAAATTTCCTCACATTTCGGTGACAGAAAGTTCTGGAATCTGAGAGGAGCCACAAATTTCCTTCCACCCAGCGTTCCCCCAAGTCTCCCGATACAAATGATACCTCACTTGTGTGGGTAGGTCTAGAGCCCGCAACAGGAAATGTCCCAAAGCACAACGTGGACACATCCCATTTTTTAACAGAAAACAGAGCTGTTTTTTGCAAAGTGCCTACCTGTAGATTTTGGCCTCTAACTCAGCCGGCACCTAGGGAAACCTACCAAACCTGTGCATTTTCGGAAACTAGAGACCTAGGGGAATCCAAGATGGGGTGACTTGTGGGGATCTGACCAGGTTCTGTTACCCAGAATCCTTTGCGTACCTCAAAATTTGGCTAAAAACACACATTTTCCTCACATTTCGGTGACAGAAAGTTCTGGAATCAGAGAGGAGCCACAAATTCCCTTCCACCCAGCGTTCCCCCAAGTCTCCCGGTAAAAATGATACCTCACTTGTGTGGGTGGGCCAGGTGCCTGCAACAGAATAAGGCCCAAAACTTGTAGAGATAGAGGGGATAGCACAGCGAGTTTATAAGGACATATTCTTCTTTTATACATCTTTAGGCTGACTCTGCTTTGGGGACCCACATAAGTGAGGTGTCATTTTACTTGGGAGACTGAGGGGAACACTGAGGAGTAGGAATTTTGTGCTGGAACAGTGATCGTAAAAACGAAAGTCAGGAAAATATGCTTTTTTAAGCAAATTTTGAGGTTTGCAGAGGAGTCTGTGTAAGAAAATGTTCGGGGGATCCACGCAAGCCACACCTCCCTGGACTCCTTGGGGTGTCTAGTTTTAAAAAATGTCTGGGTTTGGTAGGTTTCCCTAGATGAAGGCCGCACCCAGGACCAAAAACATAGGTGCCCACTCCCCCCAAACACAGGTAGTTTTGTAATATATCATTTTGATGTGTCCACATACCTCTGTGATGTGCCAAACACTAAAATTGTGAAAAGAAATGCACTTAGGTTATGTGAAAAAGAACCCTCACCCACCAACCAAGTTGGTGGCATGCTTCATCATCGGGGTCCCACCCGAGGCACCTAGCGTGTCACAGGTGTGCTGCGACGCCTGATTACAGCGGAGCAGGTTTTGTCATTTTTACCACACATACTGGTTGGATTTGGCAGGAGGGTGAGTGATGGTTCAGTGGATCAAATTTTATTAACAAGAGATTTCACAAAAATGAAATGCACTGTTAATAACTGAAAGGCAAAAAACTGAACCAATGACTCACAGCTCGTGAGCTGTAAAGCCGCCACAAGGCAACAACCACTTTACAGTCCATTCACACACCTTTCATACATGACACGCACAAGACCATTCACACCACCAGCCACGGGCCCAGCACATTACAACACTCACACCGACAGACAGCGCCACTCAAGGGCCCATCACTTACATACGCCCACATGCCTGATACAACAATCACACCAGCTGACGGGAGTGTGTGGACTGGTGTTTGGCTGGCAGTGTGTTGCAGTAGCCAACAGCAAGTCAATATGTACACTATGTACACCCTCAGCCAAAGCCCACTCCACACACAATGGCATCATTTTTTTTTTTTTTTAAACAGAGGAACCCCTAACTAAGTAGAAATAATTACAAAACTACAAACACAAAAGCTCTAACTAAGTACATGACAGAAATGCTAACCATGAAACTGAACACATGAAAATACAAAACAGACATGAGTTTACACTAATGGTTGTTCCCAGTAATTCTTCTGGGTGTGGTAATTCTTAAAACAACCACCCACACACAGCCCAGGCTTTGAAGTACATTCGAGTCTCCCTCCGGATACCTCTTCGAAAACACACTCTACATTTCTTAGCTGGAAAGTCTTTTGGGTGTGGGAGGAATGTGCTCAGCAAAGTGGCGATCTTGCAATCTAGCCACATCCTCCACCACTGCTTCTCTAGGAACTCTGGCCTGTTCCACCACAATAAGGCTCTCTATCACTGACTCCTGAAATTTCACAAAAGTCATCTTTGACTCTGGAGACCTATCCTTAAACACAATAAAAGCATTAAAGGTTGCTAAGTGGAAGAGGTGAATTGCTAACTTCTTATACCTAACGTAAGACTTACGAATAGCAGTATAAGGTTCCAACCTCTGATCATCTCTATCTACACCTCCCATGTGCTTATTATAATCTAAAATGCACACAGGTTTGCGCACTTCAGCAACCTGGCCCCAAAAAGTCACGGGGGAAGTACTCTCATCATGGATGGTACTTAGCATGTAGACATCCCTCTTGTCTGAAATTTTCAAAGCTAGCAGCTCATCATTCCGCAAGGCACAGCACTGTCCCCTCTCAAGTTTTTTACAAACAAGCTCCCTTGGATAGCCTTTCCGGTTACAACAAATTGTGCCACAAGCAACAGTGTCCACTTTAAACAATTCCTTGAACAACTGCACTCCAGTGTAGAAGTTATCTGCATACAAATGGTGACCTTTGTTGAACAGTCGTCTACCAAGATCCCACACAATTTTCTCAGTGGCTCCAAAGTGGGAGGACAACCAGGGCGGTCAATATTGGAATCCCTACCAGTGTAGACACGGAAACTATACACATATCCTGTACTACTTTCAGACAGCATATACAATTTAATTTCATATCGTGCCCTTTTGCTAGGAATGTACTACCTAAAAACCAAACGACCCTTGAAGAGGACCAAAGACTCGTCCACACTTATCTCTTTGCCTGGAACATAGACCTCCGAAAACCGATCTACAGAATGATCAAGGACAGGCCTAATCTTAAAAAGACGGTCAGAATCAGGGTGATCTTGTGGCAAGGCTAATGCATTGTCAACAAAATGCAGCATCCTAAGAAGAAGCAAATAACGATTACGACTCATGGTCGCAGGAAATTTAGCTGTTGCCATCAAGGGACTAGTAGACCAATAAGAAGCCAGTGACGGCTTCCTTATCAACCCCATCAAAAAAGTCAAACCCAAAAACTTTTTCATCTCCTCCAAATTCGTGGGAATCCACTGGGCAGCTCTAGAGTGTGGCCTAAGTCTAGCAGCGTTGTCCCTCAAATGCTGCTCCACATACAAATTAGTCTGCTCAACAATCTCTTCCAAAAACACATCATCCATGAATAACTCAAAGAAATTGGCAGGCAAAAAGTTCTCTGTATTGGTGCTACACCCCGGGAGACCAGTAAAGGCAGGCAACTCTGGCTGCTCCATGTTTGGGGCAACCCGGAGATCAGGTCTTATAACGGGAAACCTTTCAGCCCCAGGTTGCTGCACTAATGGAACATCAGTGTCCTCCTCTAAAACAGGCCCTTCATCTGCACTGAGTGTGGCTTCCTCATCAGAAGATTCCTCTCCAACAGAAACATCACTGCCTGAATTTCTCACTTCCTCCTCTGCCTCAGATGCAGAGTCCGTCTCATAATCATGATCAGACAATGACTCAAAAAGCATACCAACCACCTGCTGAGCGGTCATCCTGCGGCTAGCCATGATCTTTCCTACTAAAATTAACTGGACAAATTCACCACCAACAACCAGCACTGTGTAAGATAAGTAATAAAGTGTAGCTTTATTAGTAAGAGTTATAAACTCAAAAACTATATCGCTCACTTGCCTGAAAAAGCTTGAATCACCAGCAACTACTCTGCACAGACACAGCAATCACCAATGATATCCCACTAAAAAGAAAGAAAGAAAAGCAAATTAGAAATAAGACAAAACAAATATCATTGTGCACAAATCTAAGGACAATTTCACACACAATCCTGCATTTAGAACACCCCCTACAAACATGTCATTCATGCATTGCAACAATACTCCTTTGGAGTAAATTGTTTTTACTTACCTAAAACATGGAACTATGCAAACCACAGGTCAACCACTGCCAAAACCGCAAGGAGCCACAGCAAATAAAGCAAAAGCTTTGAACTAGAACAAAAAGGAGGAAAACATTTTTTAACACAAATGCAAATACTTCATCAGTTGACAAACACCCCACCATCAAACATTTAGAAATTGGTGCCTAAGTGGATTCTGCCATAGGGGCAGATGGGCCTACTAAAAAAATAGGCTTATCTGCCCCAAGGAGGGCAGAAAATACCTTTAGTAGTGTGTCCCCATGGGGAGCGACCCTTGCCCAAGAGGAAAGCCCCCAAACAAAAAAAACAAAAAAATACACACACACTATTCCTGGTGCCTAAGTGGCTTCTGCCCCCCTTGGGGGCAGATGGGCCTAAAACAATAGGCCCATCTGCCCCCAAGGGGGGCAGAAATGGCCAACAGGTCAATGCCCCCCACAAAAATAAACATTTAAAAAATCCCTGGCGTTCTAGTGGTTTCTGCCCCCCTTGGGGGCAGATCAGCCTAAAAATAATAGGCCGATCTGTCCCCAAGGGGTGCAGAAATGGCCTTGGTGCATGTGCCCCCAAAGTGGGGGGGGCGACCCTTGCCCAAGGGGCCACCCCCCATCCACTAACACACACACACACTATCCCTGGTGTCTAAGTGGCTTCTGCCCCCCTTGGGGGCAGATGGGCCTAAAAAAATAGACCCATATGCCCCCAAGGGGGGCAGAAATGGCCAACAGGTCAATGCCCCCCTTGGGGGGGGCGCCCTTTGCCCAAGGGGACGCCCCCCCACATAAATAAACACATAAAAAAACATCCCTGGCGTTCCTGTGGTTTCTGCCCCCCTTGGGGGCAGATCAGCCTAAAAATAATAGGCCGATCTGTCCCCAAGGGGTGCAGAAATGGCCTTGGTACATGTGCCCCCAAAGGGGGGGGAGGCGACCCTTGCCCAAGGGGCCACCCCCCCCATCCACTAACACACACACACACACTATCCCTGGTGTCTAAGTGGCTTCTGCCCCCCTTGGGGGCAGATGGGCCTAAAAAAATAGGCCCATCTGCCCCAAGGGAGGCAGAAATGGCCAACAGGTCAATGCCCCCCTTGGGGGGGCACCCCTTGCCCAAGGGGACGCCCCCCACATAAATAAACACATAAAAAAACATCCCTGGCGTTCCTGTGGTTTCTGCCCCCCTTGGGGGCAGATCAGCCTAAAAATAATATGGCCCTAAAAGACATGCTCCTCAAAGGGGAGCAACCCTTGCCCAAGGGGCCGCCCCCCCATCCACTAAACACACAATCCCTGGTGCCTAAGTGGCTTCTGCCCCCCTTGGGGGCAGATGGACCTAAAAAAAATAGGCCGATCTGCCCCCAAGGGGGGCAGAAAAGGCCAACAGTTCTATGCCCCCCTTGGGGGGGGCGCCCCTTGCCCAAGGGGGCACCCCCCCACATAAATAAACAAAAATAAAAACATCACTGGCGTTCCAGTGGTTTCTGCCCCCCTTGGGGGCAGATCAGCCTAAAAATAATAGGCTGATCTGCCCCCAAGGGGGGCTGAAATGGCCCTAAAAGACATGCCCCCCCAAAGGGGAGAGACCCTTGACCAAGGGGCCGCCCCCCCATCCACTAAACACACAATCCCTGGTGGCTAAGTGGCTCCTGCCCCCCTTGGGGGCAGATGGACCTAAAAAAAATAGGCTGATCTGCCCCAATGGGGGGCAGAAAAGGCCAACAGTTCTATGCCCCCTTGGGGGGGCGCCCCTTGCCCAAGGGGGCACCCCCCCACATTTAATAAACAAAAATAAAAACATCCCTGGCGTTCCAGTGGTTTCAGCCTAAAATAGTAGGCCAATCTGCCCCCAAGGGGGGCAGAAATGGCCGTTTATAACTTGCCCCCAAAAGGGGAGCGACCCTTGCCCAAGGGACCGCTCCCCGACACTCAACAAACACATCAACATAAAAAATAAAAAATCCCTGGCGTCTAGTGGGCATTCCTGCTGCCCGATCGCAATGTGATCGGGCAGCAGGAATGCTCAAAGAGACACCGGGGGAAAGGAAAACCCTTTCCTTTTCCTCTGTGCCTCTTTCTTTGAAACCCCCCACCCACCGGGGAGAGAAACTCACCTCTTCCTCCGTTGGCGCACAGGAAGCAAATGGCTTCCTGCGCGACCGGCACCCTGTAATGAAGTCAGCGCACGATCGCGCGCTGACGTCATTATGGGTGGGTGGGGGGACGGGGGTGGAAGGGGAAGGGCTTCCCCTTCCATCCCTGCCTTTGGGGGGTGGGGGGAAGCACAGAGGGAGCGAGAGCGCTCCCTCCGAGCTGTGTGCCGAGGACGTAATGGTTACGTCCTCGGCACAGCAGCACTGTGCCGCAGGACGTAACAGTTACGTCCGCGGCACAGAACCGGTTAAAGCTACTCTGCTTCCTGAACCCTGGCTGAAGTGGCGTGCACTGTTTATGTCCTTGCCCCACCCCCTGGCATTTATAACATTCCAAAGGTGATCTCATTGCTCAGCTGTTATTTTTATCACTGGCTGCCTTGGTATCTGCTTAATGAGTGCTAGTTGGCATGCTAGAATCTGGAAATGCTCAAGATCTCAACAAAAAATGCACTAGGGGAGGAAAGCAAGTGTGGAGCCGTCATTTCTCTTCGGCCTTTCAAGTTACGAATTCATAGAAAGGTGTTTTTCAGATATTCTGCTGCTTAAAAGAGGAAAAGAAACTAAAGATACACCATCTGCCTTTCATCGGTAGGCCTTGTCAGTTGGCCAGTGTTCAAAAACAGTAAAGATAGTGCGTCACTTTCGCAGTTTTAGTGTCCGACATACAGGGCCTAATACTTAAAACTATTTGAACACCCAAGCCACTTACACAAACATCCTGATTTGCAAGCACAAACCCACCTTTGTAATTCAGAAAACCTGACCACACTAGTACATTGACTTATTCACTTAATATTCCTGGGGAGTGGGAATTCCTAGGCAGGGATGCTCTAGAAGGTCAGAGCAGTGCTGGAGACCAGGCTTCTGATGGGTGTGGGTGGCAGGAGCCTAGGTATTCATTTTTTTTTAGGGTCAAGCGCGCAAGCACTCTGGCCTGTTGTATTCTCTCTGTGGGCTTTCAACCACGCACACTCTTGCCATTCATTCTTTGTTGTGCTTGTCTTGAATGCTTCATTTTTATTGGTGCATTTTGTGAAATGTCCCTTCTTTGTGTGTCAAGTTTCTTCCCAGGCGATTTCACTAAGTGAACATTTTTGTTGGCCATCTGTAGGAGGCTGGTCTGGCTTATAGTGGGTACCTGATGGTACTTACACCTTGTGCCAGGTCCATTTATCCCTTATCTGTAGATTAGTAGTGTTCTAGCAGCTTAGGCTTATAGAGATAGCTATAGCAGAGCAGCTCAGGCTGAAGTAGGAGACATGCAAAGCTCCTACTATACCACTTATATCATATAGCACTATATCATAAGAATCACAATACTCAGAGTTACTAAAAATAAAGGTACTTTATTTTAGTGACAATGTGCAAAAAATATCTCAGAGGATATATTCCCTTAGGATGTAAGTGAAATACAGACACAAACCAAAATTAGGTAAGTAAAACAGTCAGAAAGCAGTTCAAACACTGTAGAATACAATAGGATGCAATAGGCCTAGGGGCAACACAAACCATATACCAAGAAAGTGGAATGCGAACCACGAATGGACCCCTAGCCTAGTGTAGTGTATAGAGGGTCGCTGGGAGTTTAAGAAAAAACTAAGGGTGTCCAAGATACCCCACCCCAAGACCCTGGAAAGTAGGAATAAAGTACTACTATTTCCCCAGAAACACTAAACTCGTGATAGTGGATTTTGAAAAGACCACAACAGACTGCAAAGCACTGAAGACGGATTCCTGGACCTGAGGACCTGTAAAGGAAGGGGACCCAGTCCAAGAGTTGTGAAAGTGTCCGGGGAGCAGGAGCCCACTAAACCCCGGATGAAGGTGCAAAATGGCTGCCCCCAGATGGAAGAAGCTGAAGATTTTGCAACAACGAAAGGTGCTAAGAACTTCTCCTTCGTGCAGAAGATGTCCCACGGAGTGCTGGAGGATGCAGAGTTGTTTCTTTGGCAAAAGACCGCAAACAGGCCTTGCTAGCTGCAAGAGTCGTGGTTTAAGAAAAGGGGTGCTGCCCGGGCCCAGGAAGGACTAGGATGTCGCCACTTGGGAGAGGAGACAGAGGGGGCCCTCAGCAACGTAGAGAGCAAGAAGGTAGCACCCACAGAAGCAGTTGAACATGGGTTCAAGAAGTCTGAACACGGCGGTTGTCTCAACACTGCAAAAGAGGGTCCCACGAAGCCGGAGATCAACTCTGGAAGCTGAGCATTTTTGGACAGAGTGCTGGGGACCTGGGCTTGGCCGTGCATGAAGGATTTCATGGAAATGTGCACAGAAACCCTAGTAGCTGCAGTTCATGCGGTGCACAGGATTACTGTCTGGAGAGGGGAGGCAAGGACTTACCTCCCCCAAATTTGGACAGTTGGACCACTGGACAGTCTGGATCACCTGGGTCCACCACCTGTGTTCCAGGGGCCACGCTTGTCAGGATGAGAGGGGTCCCGGAGTACCGGTGATGCTGAAGTTTGGTGCCTGCTGGAGCAGGGGGAAGATTCCATCAACCCACTGGAGATTTCTTCGTGGTTTACAGTGCAGGATGAAGGCAGGCAGCCCCCAAAGCATGCACCACCAGGAAACAGTCGAGAAAGCCGGCAGGATTAGGCGCTACAATGTCGCTGGTAGTCTTCTTGCTACTTTGTTGCAGTTTTGCAGGCGTCCTGGAGCAGTCAGTGGTCGATCCTTGGCAGAAGTCAAAGAGAGAGGTGCAGAGGAACTCTGGTGAATTCTTGCAAGTCGTTATCTGAGGAATAGCCCATTGGAGAGACCCTAAATAGCCCTCAGAGGTGGATTGGCCACCTAGTGAGGTATGCACCTATCAGGAGGGGTCTCTGACGTCACCTGCTGGCACTGGCCACTCAGAGGCCTCCAGAGTGCCCTCACGCCTCTGGATTGAAGATGGCAGAGGTTTGGGACACACTGGAGGAGCTCTGGGAACCACCCCTGGTGTGGTGATGGACAGGGGAGTGGTCACTCCCCTTTCCTTTGTCCAGTTTCGAACCAGAGCAGGGACTGGGGGTTCTCTAAACCGGTGTAGACTGGCTTATACAAGGAGGGCACCATCTGTGCTCTTCAAAGCATTTCCGGAGGCTGGGAGAGGCTACCCCTCCCCAACCTTTAACACCTATTTCCAAAGGGAGAGGATGTAACACCCTCTCTCAGAGGAAATCCTTTGTTCTGCCTTCCAGGGGCTGGGCCATCCAGACCCCAGGAGGGCAGAACCCTGTCTGTGGGGTGGCAGCAGCGGTAGCTGCAGAGAAAACCCCATAGAGCTGGTTTGGCAGTACCCAGGGTCCATAGTGGAGCCCCGGGAATGTATGGAATTGGCACCCCAATACCAGATTTGGCATGGGGGGACAATTCCATGATCTTAGACATGTTACATGGCCATACTCAGAGTTACCATTGTGAAGCTACATATAGGTATTGACCTATATGTAGTGCACGCGTTTCATGGTGTCCCCGCACTCACAAAGTCTGGGGAAATTGCCCTGAACTATGTGGGAGCACCTTTGCTAGGCTAGTGCAAAGGTGCCCTCACACTTAGTAACTTTGCACCTAACCTTCAGCAAGTGAAGGTTAGACATATAGGTGACTTATAAGTTACTTAAGTGCAGTGAAAAATGGCTGTGAAATAACGTGTGCGTAATTTCACTCAGGCTACAGTGGCAGTCCTGTGTGAGATTTGTCTGAGCTCCCTATGGGTGGCAAAAGAAATGCTGCAGCCCATAAGGATCTCCTGGAACCCCAATACGCTGGGTACCTAGGTACCATTTACTAGGGAATTATAAGCGTGTTCCAGTATGCCAATTGAAATTGGTAAAAGGGGTCACTAGCCTATAGTGACAAATTTAAAGGAAGAGAGAGCATAAGCACTGAGGTTCTGGTTAGCAGAGCCTCAGTGACACAGTTAGTCACTACACAGGCATACACATTCAGGCCACAAACTATAAGCACTGGGGTCCTGGCTAGCAGGATCCCAGTGAGACAGGCAAAAACAAACTTACATACATGTAAAAATGGGGGTAACATGCCAGGCAAGATGGTACTTTCCTACACCACCACACTACTTCACTCTTCCGCCTGTGTGTGATGGCCAACAACTCTCGCACTCACACTCATGGCGGATGTGGCGCTTTGAATCGGCTTACTACTGTCAACTGTTTTACTTTTCATTTTAAGTTATGTGGTAAGAAAAGTCCATTTAAGAATTTACAACGCTAATAGCTCCAACTTGAGCAAACGCGAGACCTATTGCATTGCAAATGCTTGTTTCTTTTATATGGTTCCTTTTTTATTCTTTGCATGCTTCTGCTCTCTGAGTACGACCTTCTGTAAGTTACATGCATGTTTGGCTTATTCTGTAATAGTGTATTTCTGCAAGTTGCTTACTCATTTCAGAAATCACAACCACTCTTTTTTTGCAAAGTCAAACCCCTGCAACCTGGTATTACTTAATCTCTAGCTCACCTATTAACCCCACCAAACATCGGGTACTTTCTAGGGACCCAATAAATTCCTGGGAAGAGAGACAAAACTTGTCTTCTCTTTACTGAAACAACAATGGAATTGTTGTATCTCCTGGCTGCGTCTTCGGGTGATATGGAGGGGCGGCTAGGAGACACAACCAGGTGCTTGTTGTTTCTGTTCACTGGATCCCTACAAAGTGCCACGCTTAATGTGGCTTTCTGCAGATATTTTTACTGCCTCACATTAAAGCTTTAGGCTACAAAGCTGACATTGGTCCCAAGCTGCTGTGTTCTCTCCATCCCTGCTGGGTGGTTTTTCACGCTCGCAGTTCTATGCTTCGCTTTGGGCCTTTCTTTGAGACTCCCGGATGCATCCATTTTTAGTCCTGAGGAAGACCCACTTAGATGTTCAAAGAAACGTAATTTATCTTGGCCGAAACGTTGATCATATGTATATATATGTGATGCCCCGAAATTTCTCAGAACACAGGTAAGGGCATTCAGTTTAAAACTGGCTGATATTGCACTGAGATTTAAGGAACAAAAACGGGCAGTGTCAAATAATTGTATTGATGCCAGGATGTAAGTCATTCCTTTCAGTCACTTGATCACCTTGCACAATCGCTTCACTTTTGTGGTTATTTTTAACGACAGCCTTGTATGGATTTTCGTTTTTTGTTTTTAAAGACAGCCTGCATGGATTTTCCTTTTATGTTAAGCCGTGGTATATGAATGTTAATATATCAAGGCAAACAAAGGCAACTTGTTATCATTTATTGAGATGTTATGATTTGAGGACGTAGCTAAAATTATTCGATTAATTTTTTGAAGTTATGAACGTGTGAAGGTTTTATCTTCCAGCAGAACAATTTTAGCATTACAGAATATGAAACACCCTGCAAAAAATGTAAACATTGAATGAAGAGAGCAATGTGTATGCGGATCTTCTTTCTCTTTCCTCATTTATACAATCAGACAAAATTAGATTGGTGCGTCGACCTCAGAGTGATGGCCTCCTGAACCAATGAGAGGTGGAGGCCTGAGAAGGGAAAGAAAGCAGGGTCGGAGGGAGAGAAGTGAGAGGGAACAGGGAAGAAGTGGGAGGGAACAGGGAAGAAGTGGGAGGGAACAGGGAAGAAGTGAGAGAGAACAGGGAAGAAGTGGGAGAGAACAGGGAAGAAGTGAGAGGGAACAGGGAAGAAGTGGGAGAGAACAGGGAAGAAGTGAGAGGGAACAGGGAAGAAGTGGGAGAGAACAGGGAAGAAGTGAGAGGGAACAGGGAAGAAGTGGGAGAGAACAGGGAAGAAGTGAGAGGGAACAGGGAAGAAGTGGGAGAGAAAAGGGAAGAAGTGAGAGGGAACAGGGAAGAAGTGAGAGAAAAAACGGAAGAAGTGAGAGGGAACAGGGAAGAAGTGAGAGAGAACAGGGAAGATGTGAGAGAGAACAGGGAAGAAGTGAGAGGGAACAGGGAAGAAGTGAGAGAGAACAGGGAAGGTGTGAGAGAGAACAGGGAAGAAGTGAGAGGGAACAGAGAAGAAGTGAGAGGGAACAGGGAAGGTGTGAGAGAGAACAGGGAAGACGTGAGAGGGAACAGGGAAGACGTGAGAGGGGACAGGGAAGAAGTGAGAGGGAACAGGGAAGATGTGAGAGGGAACAGGGAAGAAGTGAGAGGGAACAGGGAAGGTGTGAGAGAGAACAGGGAAGGTGTGAGAGAACAGCCACCCAGATACAGCGGGCGAGAGAAGGCAGATCGGGTGTGAAGGAGAGAGAGGTGAGGTGTTAGGGGAATGAAAGCCCGAATGGAGAGGAGAGAAACAAAACATCTGGGACGGGCGAGAGAGGAAAGTGAGCCGGAAGCGGCACAATGGAGACAGAGCTGATAGATACTGCAGTACGGACAGAAAAGAGCTGTGGTGAAGGGAGAGTGAGCAGGAGTGGAGAGGAGGGTCGAGGAGTGGCTGGAAAGTAGAGGGGGACAAAAGAATAGTGGGAGAGAGGTGGCAGACCAGAGAAGCACATAGGAAAGAGGAGAGGGTTACATGGGAGTAAGGCCGAAGAGTGAAGCAAGGATAGAGTCGAGTTGCAGGGGTCGCAGATGCAGCCATTAGGCCTCATCGCCTCCATGAATTGATTAACAGTGGTCACAGCAGCCGGCAATGTCCAGGTACTGTCTGAGACTCAGTGAAGCATGGCCCTTCTAGTGCACATCTTAGTGTGCACTGGGGATCTTGGTGGACATGGTTAGACTGAATGGTACAAAACATCAAGAGTGCACCCCATGGCTATAGGGGGCCTCTACTACTGGGGTGTGAGCTTAGTATGAAGATAGCTTGCTTGTCGTCTTCTGGCCCCCGCCTCTTTTAAGTTAAGCTTAAAAGGTCAAAACAGACACTAGAACTGTAGAAAACATCTGCTGGCAGAACGTATCCTACACAAATGCAAGTTTTGTGCTGAGATCTTAATTGCTCCTAAAACAGTGCACACTTGATTCTGTACGGGTTATGTCTAGGTGAGAATACTGCACACTGTGTTACTGCCCGGAGCGTTAACCCAAAATGCAAAGTTTCCCAAGACTGACAGGTTGCTGTAAAATCCACCATTGGAATCGGATTTTAATTACACATTTTCTTGTGTGCGGGGGGAGGGTATCCCCACACACCTGTATTTCAGTTTGGCTCGCTCGCAGTGCTCGGCACTTGTGTAACAAAAACAAGAGCCCCCCCCCCCCTGCAAAGTATACAAAGCCACCCCCTCCGGACACCCCCTAAGGCCACGGTACTATGCTGAAGGGGCCCCCTTGAGCTGGGGGCCCTCCCGCACTGCGGGGGCTGCAGGGGCCTTTGTTACGCCTCTGGGGCTGGCTCGCAATTTTTCCTTAGGTCCACACTTTCCACCCCACCTCATTCAAATCCCACAAGCCACCTAGAGAGGTGTTTCTAATGTAAGCCTCATGGGCCTAGGTAGTCTGCGCCTTACAGCCCAATATGATGGTTCATGTTATAAACAATAGGTCAGGGCTGCTGTGATCATGGGCACATTACATGCCCTCAACACTGCTGGTAGCCTCCATTCAGTGTTTAGTGGCAGCTGAATGACGGTCGTCCTTGTAAGCCATGTTTAGAACTCCATGAGAACATATGGATGATTCATAGGCACCAAGGCTGCTCCTCTGGGAGTTACTCATTTCTATTCTATAATTTTACCTTGATCTTCTGTCATTCTTAGCATTTATGCACGTGTTTTGTTGGTGCCTTGAGGTGCAAGTGTCGCGTGGGCTCTCATTATCCTAAATGAGACTACTGGATTTCTAGGCAGCAGGATCGATAACGGTGTGGGGGACTGAGTCTGACCCACGTGTAAGGAACTCTGTCACCCTAAATCCGTTTTTTGCTCCGGGCTAACTAGCAGTGCCTCATTTCTCCCACGGGGAAGAAATGATTAGGCAGCCGAGCGCATGACATCTTTGGAACTTCTCAGGGAAGTCGTGGTCACTCAGATCCAAACCAACTCTCTCATTTACAATATGGTCTCATATACAAATGACAAAGACAGTATAAGTTTTATATAATGTTTTAATTAAACAACTGTATTTTAGATAATAAGGTGTGAGCCGCAATAACCAGAACAATACAACACAGTAGGATTGAAATAGTCACCAGGAGAGTAAAACATAAGAATAAAGCTATCATAGTGCCTAACAGTTTCTACTCTCCCTCTGCTTGTTCTATTTAGAGCACAGCATGTTAAGCTTCTAGCTTGCCTTTCCGAATCACCGGGGAGACATACGCCCTCATACCTGAGCAAAGGCCTGTGATCTGGTTCAGCATCTGCAACGAGGCAGTCAGCGTCTAGCTGTGGGTCTCTGGTCGGAATCTCCCTCTTGCATGTATTGGGACAAGGAAGTGATTTTATAACTAACATGTCATCGTGATCACAAAATGTCCCTACGCAGGAATGCCAAATCTAAACTTCTACCACGTCTATCGGCAATGTACCAGACTGTATCCTTGACTGAAGAACAGAGTGAATATGTTATGAAGAACTCCAGTGCTGAAGTAGGCAAAACAGTGTGATATGAATAAAAAACAACACCGTAGAACTGGCTATTTGAAAAATAACAGTACAAAGCCTAATAAAAAGCATTTAGAGCAAAGTGCACAGAGGCTCTAAGCTGTCAGCAAATGAATAAAATACATTCAGGGCAAAGTACACAAAGACCTAAAGCCTAAAGCCTAAAGCTAAAGCGCAAAGTATACGTAAAACTAACCACACTACACCCTCCCCTTGTCAGTAGCAAGTGGTTCCAACAACATAAAAACATGCCCCAAACATAAACAATATATTTCGACAAGGTAAGAAGACAACAAAGTCATAAATTTAGGAAACATGTGACGATAAAGCCAAATTCAATATAGTGTCAATTTTGCTGATGAAAAAAATAATCCAATTGTCAGACAGAAGCAATAGAACGTAGAAGCTCCTCCACTTCGATATATGTTAATATCGGAAGATCCACGCCACAAAGTACCATGGAGCAGGTGTTTTCCAAAGCCCCAAAACCATTCAGGGCAGCACCCCGTGCAGGGCCAATGAAAGAGACAATACCATCTTCCTCCAGGAAGGGAATCTCATAAAGCGCCTCACGAAGCAAACGCAACCGTAGTGCACAAGTCTGGGAATGAGCCCTAATCGGGAACATCAACAGATCAGGATCGACCACTGGAGGACGCTGCAGTGAGAGACAGAAAGCCATTGCATGTTCAAATGAGCATCAAAGGCACCGAAACACGGGTTGCACACAATCCAAAACCGGTCTGAATGACAGAGACCAGTCACACTCCAAATGTCCCAGGAGTGTTGCTCCAAAATGCTGCATCATGCGTTCACGACACAGCTGCGCTGACGGGAGCAGCAATATAGGATCTCGTCGTGGCGGGACAGCCATTGCGAAAAAATAGCAACAATAGCAAGACTCCAGCCAATAAAGCCAAAGTAATCGGGAAACCCCCAAAAATGCTTCCGAAAATAGAGTGTATAGCCGAAGGTATCAAACCGAATATGGAAGAGAAGGTGTGAGCGAAACCAACACCAACGGCTTTGAAAAAATGAGCAATACCAGCAGTGCTGGATGCATTAAATATACGTCCCACAAGTTCACCGAAGTGACTTGGAAAGTTAGTATTCAAAAGGGACTGTATCTCCGCCGATGACCTTGCCACCTGAAGTGCGTAGGTCTCGCTAGCAGATGTAAGGGCCACATGCTTTTGAAACAATAAAGCTTTCAGCCGACTCAACTTGTCGAAATCAACCTTGGAAGTAGCAATATGAGGCCAGATGTCCGCTACCTCCCTAATTTGAGTGGGGGGAAACAACACATTCCCGCAGCACGTAACGGCCTTGTTGACAACGACAACGTAAACTATTCCGGCACGCATGCCACAGCAGCGTTCGCTGTTAAGAACAACGTAACTGCCGTTAGAAAGCACCTGGAAAGTGTTTTTAATAACCAGGACTGGAACACCCTTTAAATAACAAGCTAAGTTAGCAATCGAAGCGTTACACGCTCCGTGCAAGGACAGCTGTTTACAAACCATGGAATGGCTGACAGAAGCTTCGCATTCGCTACCGCTAAGAAAAACCTCTCTCAAACCATTAACACATCTGTATTGAAAGGAAAGCTCCCACACCTCGTGTATGTAACTGTCTCCCAATAGTTCATATCTACCCACCGGAATGTGCTTCAAACAAGAAGTAAAATGCAGAGTGGAGATAGGCAAATTAATAACCCCATGAATCAACCACTCAGCTGACGGAATCTCAGCCACCGTGAAAGGCAGTTTCTCCAATTTCTCAATATTCAACATAACATATGTCGCTTCCTTTTTAGCCATCAACTGTTGTTGACGAGTCAAATTAAAGGAGATAAAGATCTCTCTGGCACGAATGTGCTGCCATGGAACGCGACCCGCCTTCAAGGTCTGAAGAGTCCAACCCAGCTGCATGATGGACCGTGTCTGACTCTGCCCATGATATAAAGAAGACATGTCTGATTTAATAATGTCAATAGCAGAGGAAACAATGCTGTCAATCGTGTAAACACGGTCAGAAAGGGTATGCATGCCATTATCAACAACAGACAAAGGGGGTCATTCTGACCCTGGCGGCCGGTGGCCGCCAGGGCCACCGACCACGGGAGCACCGCCAACAGCCTGGCGGTGCTCCCACGAGCATTCTGACCGCGGCGGTTCAGCCGCGGTCAGAAGCGGAAAGTCGGCGGTCTCCCGCCGACTTCCCGCTGCTCGGGGGAATCCTCCATGGCGGCGGAGCGCGCTCCGCTGCCATGGGGATTCTAACACCCCCTACCGCCATCCTGTTCCTGGCGGGTCTCCCGCCAGGAACAGGATGGCGGTAGGGGGTGCCGCGGGGCCCCTGGGGGCCCCTGCAGTGCCCATGCCAATGGCATGGGCACTGCAGGGGCCCCGTAAGAGGGCCCCACTGTGTATTTCAGTGTCTGCAATGCAGACACTGAAATACGCGACGGGTGCAAACTGCACCCGTCGCACCCCTGCAACTACGCCGGCTCAATTCTGAGCCGGCGTCCTCGTTGCAGGGGCATTTCCTCTGGGCCGGCGGGCGCTCTTTTGGAGAGCGCCCGCCGGCCCAGAGGAAATGTCTGAATGGCCGCCGCGGTCTTTTGACCGCGGTGCGGTCATTTGGCGGCGGTACCTTGGCGGACGGCCTCCGCCGTCCGCCAAGGTCATAATCACCCCCAAAGTCTGCAGTATATTTTCTTGATCAATCTGCCTCAACCGGGCTGCAGCCTCCTGTTGTGAAAGTTTCCAAATCTCATTATAAACTTCATATAAAAACCTTTTCTTCCGTGGTACCTTGGGACCTGACAAAAAATCTTGTAAATCAGTACCATTAGACAGTAACTTGAGATGTGACTTAACTGCATCCAGCATGGATGACTTCAACCATTGTTGACAAAGCTTCCCCACGCTGTACGTAGTTATAATATCAGCATGTTCTGGTGAAATGTAACGAGGGTCTGCCCTACTAGTCCTGAACCCCCCTGAAGAGGTGACAAAACGTTGATGACACTGATTAGTGTCTACAGGCCATAATAACCACCCGCCCGGATGTAACGATGAAGTGTTAAGCGTACCATTCTGGACACAATGCGTAAATTCACTAAAAGTAGCATTCACATAGTGCTGCCAGTTGTTTAATTTGGAAGGGACAGGTATACTAGGCAAAGTCAACTCTCTAATCGTCGCCAAGCCCAAACAGCTAGTCTGTTGTACCGTGTCATTGAGGAAAATCATCTGCACAGGGATAAGACATGCTCTAAATAACGTATCCCTGCCTTGCATCTGCCAATTTTTCGTACCCCAAACACTTTTCAAGTCAACAGTCTTTAACCAGTATTCATACCCCTCGACCGAAAGTTTAGATACAAACAAATTTGAATATAGTAATTTAGTCTCAGTCAATAAAATTTGCTTATTAGAATACAGTGCAACTTTAAAATAGTAAGACTGAGCATTCCGCTGATCATGCCCAGAAAAATATGCAAATTTATCATTATACGTTTTCGAACTCCCTTGTGGAGGAGTCGAGCAATGTTCCCATTGCACATAATTAAATATGGACTTAGGGCTACTAGCTTTATGAATAAAGTGGTGTCCATAATAGTTGTAGCAAAACATGTCACCGTGATTATCTCTAAATTGGTAGGCATCTTCATCGTCATAGACAGTATAATATTGCAAATCCTTTAGCATAGAATCTACTGTCTTCACATCCCAATCATCAGAAACAATGTCTGGTATTACAATATCATTCATTGATAACTTGAGGACATACGGTATTTGAATCAATTCAGTGGGACCATATATATCAAACATTACTTTATCCCACACAATCCCATCCGGAATCGGTATTGCAGAAATGTTCACATTGGACAAGTCTCTTCGAACCATATGAGACGAAAAATGTGGTCTCAACACAGTCTCCACGTGCTCAATGTCAGATCGATCAGGAAGAAAATGACCATGTATCACTAGAAAAAAAGTAACTACAAATCCCAACCATAAAAAAAGAGTCATTACAGCCATAAAAAGCCACAAATAGTTCCAAGGAAAAACAAAATATGTACGTTTAAGCCAACCCAGCAGCTTACATGGACCTCGGACAGAAGACATGGAGGACGAAGAGATGGACACTGCTTCATCAGCGTCGTTGAAGCAGCCAGAGGCAGTTCTTGCAAAAGGTGCAATTGTGAACAAAGAAGCAGATGGAGGCTCTCTCCTAGGCACGCTATAAACCACATGTTCAGAAACATCAGTAGAACGTACAGCAACTTGATCAAAAGATTCCATATTAATCGTTGTCTGTGGAACAATCGCAAGATCATCTTCTACCCTCCCCAAGCTCGGAGAGGAAACAGCGTCGGTGTAAATCACCTGCAGCGGGACTTCTTCCCCAGTAGTGAGAGGGATGCCGGAACTACTGGGTGTCCCTCTTGGTCTGCTGTGCAGAATCGGCCACATGTTGTAACTTGACATTATCAATAGAAACAAAGCGATTTCCTTTTGCCCCTTGCAGCGGCGGTAAAATCACAGTTCTCGTGCCGCTCACCCCTAACACAGGGACAGGTGCTCGATAAGAAGGACCAAATTCTTTCTTTACTGCGACCTTTTCACGCACTAGATCCCCAATCCTGGGAATACAACCAGTAGGTGTTACTGGCTCATCCTTAAATCCTGAGGAGGCAGCACTTGCAGAAGAGTTATCTTCACGGAATTGTTGTAAATCCTGCAAAACAGTGACACGATCATTTATGTCAAAGGGCGTAACTGCCGCCTCCACACCAGGACCATCTAGATCAGGAACATACATTCGTGTTCCAAACAGGCACTCATATGTACGACCCCCCAGTGACCGTCTAGGCAAGTTATTAAGTGCTCTCTGTACTCCATATAGGTGGGCTAACCAACTACGACCCGTACCTATAACTCTGGCCGTTAAGGATTGCTTTAAATCACGATTTAAACGCTCCACGACAGAATTTCCCTCGGGATGAAATGGAGACGAGAATTGGAGTTGGACCCCCAACGAACCCATGGTGTCCCTGAATGCCTTAGAGGCAAAAGCAGGGCCCTGGTCCGAATGAAAAGCCTCAACTGCAAATGTATCGACAAAGATGCGCAAATCTTTAATAACAGTCCGAGCGTCAGCCGAGCGTTGTGGCCATACCCACACAAATCTGGAGCACGAATCTACAGCAACCAATATATATTTGTATGCACTATCTGGTGTCAGCGGACCACAATGATCCAAGTACACACACTGTAACGGTTTGTTCGAAATCAGAAGGGGCGTCTGCTGCGGGCGTCTAGCCGACGATGCTTTAATTTGTTGACAGACGTCACAACAAAGGACATACTGCTTCGTCTCTTTATAGAGACCAGGCCACCAGTAACGAGCCTGTAAAAGTGAAATCGTGGCAGCCACACCAGCATCTGCAGATGCCAGCCCCTCATGTGCTGCAGAAATTAATCGAGGTCTCTCAATTCTATTGGGAAGTTCACGTACACCAATGCCTGGAATATTAACAACAGCATTTAGCGCACTACTCAAGCAGTAACTATATTTAGAAGGAAATCCTTTAGGAAACGGCGTGCCATCAGCCGTAGCTTTTATAGCAGCCGAAATCTCTGTGTCTGGTTTGGAACTCGAACGAGTCACTGCGGCCACAGTGGTGACAGACACTGCCGACTTTGCGGCTTCATCAGCCAAAGTATTCCCAGCAACGTGTATTCCAACGCGCTGGTGTCCAAGTGTATGCACAACATGGACCTTAGGAAGCGTTTCTTTCAGATCCGCAACCTTACCCCACAACAATTTATGTTTAATGGTGTTGTCTTTAGAATCTCTGAACCCATTCAACTTCCAATATTGCAGATATTAATTGAAAGACTGAACACAGTAGTAGGAGTCACAGACCAGCAAGGTCAAAATCGCCAGATCCGCGTGCTCCAACGCTAACAATAGAGCTTTGAGCTCAGCCAGCTGTGCCGTGCAATCTCCCAAGGTTTTAGTATAAGTATGTCGGGGGCAGAACACTTCCCCCTCCATAGTGCCACTCACCGCCGCACATGCAGCAGAATACTGCTGTTTAGTCCCAACCGCTGGTTGCGCAGAGCCATCAGTATACATGACCACTTGATATTGGTCAATAGGCAATGTGCCAGCAGGAACTGGGGACTCTATTTCATATTGAAGAAATTCTTGAGTCTGCAGTTTAGGGTCAAATATGTAATCTACATCAGTGGCTGTCAAAGACGTAGCCCATTGTATCCATCGCGGGTGTAAAGCTTTCGAATTAGGAACACTCGCTTTTGTAACAGCCTCTAAGGCCGGAATCGGGGCAACGACAATGATGCGTTGGCCCTGGGCAAGCGGTCTTTCTTTGATCACAGCCATCTGTACTGCAGTGAGTATTTTCTCAGTCTGTGCAAATCGTTGTTCTGCAGCAGAATACAAGTGGGACTTGTATGCAATCGGGACTGTCTCACCCTCATTAAAGGTGACATACGTAAACCCAACAGCCCCAGGTATCACCCTGATGACTAAATGTGTCTTATTGTCCCGTGTGTGTAAGTGTTTAACTGCTAAGAGATCAGTCTGTAACTCTCGCAGTATGTGTGTATGCTCAATCGTCCAAAATCTACTCTAAAAATTCGGGCGAATCAGTTCGTATAAGGGTTTTATACGTGTAGCATAGTCAGGAATGTAAGTTCTGCCAAAATTCAGAAACCCCAACAATGACTGGAGCTTCCGAACCGTATTAGGAGGCTGCAATAAAGCACATTTCTCCAAAAAATGTGGTGCTAGGCTCTTGCCCTCACTCGATAACTCATATCCCAGGAAAATGACGCTGAGGAAGGCAATCTTTGATTTCTTAAAATTAAACTTATAGCCAATATCAGCAAATCCCACAATAATGCGCGATACGTGCCTTAGATGTTGCAGAATCTCATCGTCTGTCAAATATATGTCATCAACATATGATAACGCTTCAGGGTCCAACTCGTGCAGCATTTCAGTCACACGAGCCGAAAACAGTCCTGGGCTATTCTTATACCCCTGAGGCAAACGACAAACTTTTTTCTGAGAGCCAAACGCACTGAAACTGGTATAGTCCCGACTATCGGGTGCTATATTTTGGCAGAAAAATCCATTCGAGATATCCAACGTTGTTTTGTATTTTTTACGCACTATATTGTTCATAAGCGCTGCGCTATGTGAATTCTGTATTGCATATGTGCGTGTGTGACTATTCAAATGTCTATAATCCACCACTATCCTATACGAATGGTCCGGTTTGGCAACCGGAAATAAGGGATTATTCATCGGCGAGACACAGGGCTCAATTACACCCTGGTACTCCAATTGTGTAAGAATTTTCCGAACCGATGCCCTTGCCTCAAATTTAATAGGATACTGCGGCTGTGTAAGTAGCCAATAAAGGCCAGGTCGGACCATCATTACTCAACGGACCTAACCTCACTTGTGCTACTGTATGTGGGAGGGCGCCATCAAGCCAATTATGGTGTTCTTGATAAGATGGAGGTATCTCTAAGTAAGCGTAAGCCCGGTATTGTCCAGGGACATTCGCAACAGTGTATTCGTGAAAAGTATTTGTACCCCCATCAGCTGCTGGAAATATGACCCAAGAATAAAAAAGTTCTGTTCTATAGGCTGCATGGGCGTCCACCACAAAAGTGACTGGACCCCCCTGGACTGTCAGTCCATGTGCTATCAGATGTCCTGTGAGCGGGTGACGCATATTCATTGCTATATTCACTACATTAGGATTCGCCATTTGTAAAAAATAGCTCTAGGTCAGAGAAGGCACACCAATATCGGGATTTTTCCTTTCAAAGTTCAAGCTTGAGCAACCAACCACTAAGCAATAGGACGTACCTATCCCGTGGTGGCGGAAACCCTCAGCCCCACGGACGTCTCCGCACGCGGAACCGAGGAGTCAAAATATATATGAGACGAGAGAGTCAGTCGGACCTAAACATTAGAGCCAGACCAATCGTTGGCGGCGCCATGTCGCGTGGGCTCTCATTATCCTAAATGAGACTACTGGATTTCTAGAGCTAAATCGCAAAGTATACGTAAAACTAACCACACTACACAAGTAGCTGATTGTAAATGGGAAATGTTATTTTCTGAGCATGGGTCACTGAGCCTGCATCTCACATGGAGTAACACAGCCTTCTGTGTCTGACTGCTGTCATGGGTGTGCTGGGGACCGGAGCAGAATGTACAGAAACTATTGTACATCTGACGTTTGCATCACTGACTGGCAGTGTGTCCATGACTACGGTTACAGTCCTAGGGTGAAGCAATGATTGGCCGCTGAGGCTGGTTCCTGTAGGTGGTAAGGGTTTCTTGCCCCCCTAAACACACAGGGGTGTAACTCTTTAGGGAATGCAAAATGGAATGTACAAAATTACCGATTTCCAAATAGCAATTCTTATAGAGTAGGAATCACTATTAGGAAATCGCTATTTAGGAAATGACAAACCAAGGGTACCCATAGGCCTAAGGGCCGCCTTGATGCGCCCTCAAAAAAAGTGGTGCACATGCAAAGCACACAAATGCCCTAAGAGCAACTGTGCACTCTACGGCTCTTTGAAAAAAACATTTTCGATGCTTTTTAAAACTGTGCATGGTTACCATCGGATTGGATCCAATGGTAATAGCATTTCCTAAATGCCCATTTCCCACTTAAGAAATGCTTTGTACATTTGCTAAGGAATTCACAAATGGGAAAACCCTTTTTACGATTTCCTATTTAGGGAATCACAAAATGCAATTTCTACTGGGAAGAAATTGCATTTTGCGACTGTGTTCATCCCTTTGTACATGCGGAAAGGCAATATTGCATTGCTTAACAAACCGAAATTGCGATTGGGTCCATTGAGAAATTCAGTTTCCTATTGTACATCTGGCCCACAATGGTATGCTTGCACAGTTGATGTGTGAGCACTAATGCTCATCCCACACTAATTCCAGCTACAATTAAACACCAAAACATATCTTAATAAACAAAATAATACTTGACATTCTAAAATGGGTAGGCCTATTGGAATTGTCAATGCTTTTTTCTTAATTAGTTAAATCTTAGGCAATATTGCAAGTGGTCAAAGAAACCTTAACAAACCAAATTCAGTAACTAATAGACAAATACTTTCCAACAATTTTGCTGACTGTTAGTATCTAACTGTGGTGAATGTACTACTCAATATCGACCCCCAGAATATTGTGGTACAAGAATATCGAGGGCAGAATATTGAGGGCCAATATATCAAAAGTCGAGTGATATTGCATCCCATCGATATTTTTAGGGCGATATTCAGGCTGCACACCACCGTGCTGCAATTTGTAATCCAGAGAAACTGAGAAAACTTCAACCTGGGCTACTTTAAAGGGACACGATTAATGCATATCGTTCCTTTTCAGTAAGTTGAGTCAATCATGTCTTGTTGTCTGTATTGCATTTAACTCAAGGTTAGTAGACTCAGAGACATGAATGAAGGTTTATATTCTATTAAATCTTTTCCCACACACATGCACGGCTCCTGCATAGATGCTCATATGATCACATATTTATCCTGATGATGACCCAGGAATTCCTTCCCCAATAGGGTTGAAACATCCAGATCTGCAAGAGGAAAATAATAAATGAAATATTGACTATTCTAAACAAACATTTACCACATCATTTATATTTTGCTTTTTTAATAGACAAACCTCTCCACTTGTGTGTATACATTTGTTTTATAGCATTTGAATTGTACAGTAACAGTCTGACACATTTTCTTCACTTTTGAGCACTACTTTCACTTTATGTGTGCAGAATTCCAGTCAAAGCATAAGTAAATCATATTACTTATTATAAGGTAATACTACTTAGGGTAATATGACCTTATTGATATGGGTGGAAAGTGGAGACTTAGAACATTTGGAGAGATGGAACCGAGGCTGTTTAGCACCATAGGTTTACGTGTCTGTCATGGGTGATAGAAACGTTCCTCACATGTTAAGCTTTGCAAATGTGTCCTATTGTTGCTGTCCATGGTTAGGGTAAAAGCGAGATAGTTCCATGTGATCAATTTGGAGGCCCTGCAAGCATGGAGCTGTGAAGCAGAGGTGGTCTAGGCTTGAAAGTATTGTACCAGTGAACTCTATCTTAATATGAATTTGTGCTCTGTCTGGGCTAAGTTGTGTGTTAACTTCTTTATTCTAGGTTTGCTAGAATTGATTAAATCATAGCATGATTCCAGGGAGGCATTTTCCTCTTTTGAAGTGTGCTGCAGAATGCAACACGCATGGAAAGAGACAAAAAATAGGAGAAATACAAATATTTCCTGTCCTGTGGAGGTGTATAATTTTGACATGGTCCCAGGTTTACAGATTCTTGTAAATCTGGGAACGCATCAAAACCCATGGTGTTGCGTGGGAAGACCCCCCCGCAGTGCCCATGGTACGCCTCCCTTACTCACTGTGGGGCAACGTAGAGACTTGCGCTGCGTTGCCTTACACCATATCTACAAGGTCATGAAAAGCCATGCAAAGTGGCTTTGCATGGTCTTCTAGATATGGGCCTGCACTATGCCCCACTGCTGCATTACAAAACGTAACGCACCGGCGGTCCACAGGGCTTGCAAATATGCCCCTCAGTGTTAGGTCTGCAGGTATAGCAACCTCTAAAGTTACATTTCATTTCAAAGTGCAGACCCATTCCAATCACAACCCCAGCGGAATCATACTCCAACACCCCTCGAATAAAACTCACTTGTTTTGTGCAAGCAGCTTCCATATATAATTTAATGTTCCATTTACAGGCAGATAAAATGACAGCAACTTCTGGAGAAGAGACCGAAGCATAAGCCAACAGCTGGCTGTTTTGACCCAAAGGCAGTAGTAACTGTGCGCCTTTCTCCTCCTGTTTGGGCCTGTTTGGGCAGTATGGTGCTAAGTGTAGGAGGCTGGCCTGGTTTGTAGTGGGTACCTAAGGTACTTACAACTCATAATAGGTCCAGTTATCCCTTATTAGTGAAATGTAGGCAGTGTTCTAGCAGCTTAGGCTGTCTAGGGGTAGCTGTAGCTGAGCAGCCAAGGCTGAACTAGGAGTCATGCAAATCCTGCAAAACCACTATAGTTACACAGTATTTATACACAATAAAAGACAATACTCAGTATTACCAATTACCAATAAAAATAAAGGTACTTTATATTAGTAACACAAGGCCAAAAATATCTTAGAGGCAATACTCCTTCTGGAGGTAAGTATCATACACAATATATACACCAGTAACCAAAATCAGGTAAGTAAACAGTCACAGAATACTGCAAACGGTAGAAAATACAATAGAGTGCAATGGGCCTGGGGCAACACAAACCATATACTAATATAGTGAAATGTGAATGTCGACTTCCCCCCCTAGGCAAGTGTAGTGTGTAGAGGGGCGCTGGGAGTATAACAAAAAACCAAAGGTAAGTAAAGTACCCCACTCCAGAACCCAGGAAAGGAGGAGTAAAGTACAGCAAGTTTCCTCAGGACACACTACAAGCCGTGATAAAGGATTATGCAAGAACCAAGCAAGACTGCAAGCAACAAACAATGGATTTTTGGACCTGAAGACATGTGGAGAGAGAAGACCAGGTCCAGAAGTCGAAGAAGGGTCCAGGAAGGACAGGAGCCCTTGCCAACCTAGAAGAAGGTGCAAAAGCGGATTCTCCAGTTAGAAAAAAAGTACAGAAGTGCACCAAAGAAGATGGCTGTTGTCAGTAATGGTTTTTAGGTCGAGCGAGCAAGCACTTTGACCTTTTGTAAGTATTGCGGACTGTTAACCACGTCAATCTCATGCCCATCACTTTCATTCATTTCTGGGCTTGCTTTTCAATCACTTGATGTCATTGGTAAATGCTTTACGTTTGTCCCGCCTTGAGGTTGTTTTGGTCACGCTTTGCAGATTGCCTCTTGTACATGGATTATTGCATGATTGCCGATATACTTTAGCATGGGCAAACTATTTTTTTTCTTTTGTCTCTCTCTTTCATGCTGCATGGCGGCCATGGAGCTCACAGTGTCAACAGGCACAACAGCGTGAACTCGATCGGCTGTAATGGAGTGCTGGTCAAATTGTTCACAGTTACCTAATCAGTGTCAATTCTTGTAGCTCTCCCATTAAAACACTTGAAATTGGTAAATGCTTTACCTAAAACAGAAATCCTCAAAGCGAAAGTGGCTTTCCCAGCACAGCAGGAAAGGTAATACCACAATATTCAGTGCACTCTGGAAACTCCCATGAGGAACAGGGTCAAGACTGATTTGCATATGGCTGGGTCCAAACTGGGGTGGCATGGTGAGCAAAAGAACGATGGATTAAACCCAGATCTATGACTGGGGGTGAGTGTTTGACAATGTTCAGCATTCCGTCCATCACTTGTTGTTTTTGCTTTGTCGCCCTAAGTGGGAAGGGTATGCCCAGACGTGGGTCCCGTGCTTCCCATGCCACTGGATTCAAGCTAGCCTGGCTGATGAGGGGTGAAACCGGTCCCAGGATTCTTGTTTCCGCTCCGGTGAGGACATGTCTTGGCAGTTCGGTCTGGACTGTTCCCATGAGGAACAGGGTCAAGACTGATTTGCATATGGCTGGGTCCAAACTGGGGTGGCATGGTGAGCAAAAGAACGATGGATTAAACCCAGATCTATGACTGGGGGTGAGTGTTTGACAATGTTCAGCATTCCGTCCCTCACTTGTTGTTTTTGCTTTGTCGCCCTAAGTGGGAAGGGTATGCCCAGACGTGGGTCCCGTGCTTCCCATGCCCCTGGATTCAAGCTAGCTTGGCTGATGAGAGGCGAAACCCCGAAACCGGTCCCAGGATGCTTGTTTCTGGTCCAGTGAGGACCTGGCTTGGCAGTTCGGTCTGGACTGTTCCCATGAGGAACAGGGTCAAGACTGATTTGCATATGGCTGGGTCCAAACTGGGGTGGCATGGTGAGCAAAAGAACGATGGATTAAGCCCAGAACTATGACTGGGGGTGAGTGTTTGACAATGTTCAGCATTCCATCCATCACTTGTTGTTTTTGCTTTGTCGCCCTAAGTGGGAAGGGTATGCCCAGACGTGGGTCCCGTGCTTCCCATGCCACTGGATTCAAGCTAGCCTGGCTGATGAGGGGTGAAACCCCGAAACCGGTGCCAGGATGCTTGTTTCCGGTCCAGTGAGGACCTGGCTTGGCAGTTCGGTCTGGACTGTTCCCATGAGGAACAGGGTCAAGACTGATTTGCATATAGCTGGGTCCAAACTGGGGTGGCATGGTGAGCAAAAGAATGATGGATTAAACCCAGATCTATGACTGGGGGTGAGTGGTTGACAATGTTCAGCATTCCGTCCATCACTTGTTTTTGCTTAGTCGCCCTAAGTGGGAAGGGTATGCCCAGACGTGGGTCCCGTGCTTCCCATGCCACTGGATTCAAGCTAGCCTGGCTGATGAGGGGTGAAACCCCGAAACCTGTCCCAGGATGCTTGTTTCCGGTCCAGTGAGGACCTGGCTTGGCAGTTCGGTCTGGACTGTTCCCATGAGGAACAGGGTCAAGACTGATTTGCATATGGCTGGCTCCAAACTGGGGTGGCATGGTGAGCAAAAGAAGGATGGATTAAACCCAGATCTATGATTGGGGTGTGAGTGTTTGACAGGGTATGCCCAGACGTGGGTCCCGTGCTTCCCATGCCACTGTATTCAAGCTAGCCTGGCTGATGAGGGGTGAAACCCCGAAACCGGTCCCAGGATGCTTGTTTCCGGTCTAGTGAGGACCTGGCTTGGCAGATCGGTCTGGACTGTTCCCATGAGGAACAGGGTCAAGACTGATTTGCATATGGCTGGGTCCAAACTGGGGTGGCATGGTGAGCAAAAGAACGATGGATTAAACCCAGATCTATGACTGGGGGTGAGTGTTTGACAATGTTAAGCATTCTGTCCATCACTTGTTGTTTTTGCTTTGTCGCCCTAAGCGGGAAGGGTATGCCCAGATGTGGGTCCCGTGCTTCCCATGCCACTGGATTCAAGCTAGCCTGGCTGATGAGGGGTGAAACCCCGAAACCGGTCCCAGGATGCTTGTTTCCGGTCCAGTGAGGACCTGGCTTGGCAGTTCAGTCTGGACTGTTCCCATGAGGAACAGGGTCAAGACTGATTTGCATATGGCTGGCTCCAAACTGGGGTGGCATGGTGAGCAAAAGAACAATGGATTAAACCCAGATCTATGACTGGGGGTGGGTGTTTGACAATGTTCAGCATTCCGTCCATCACTTGTTGTTTTAACTCACCCCATAATGCTTTGCACGGCATTACTTTCACAAAACATGTTTGCTCAAAACTCAGCCTGTGGTGGTCCTAGGACAATGGGACCACATACAAAATGTTCAGCATGATGCACTCTTTCTGTCTAGGTCATCTCTTAGTCCCAACACTAGGTTAGTGGGGACCCCAAAATAATAACCCCTCCCACCATGTGTCTTTTTATGCTTGCTTGTGGTTAGAACTTTTGTTTTATAGTTGAGAGTAGTTTGTGTTTTAAGGGCTTTATTTGTAATATTATTGCTGTAGGCCTGGAACTTCTGAAAAACGTGTAAGGCACTATGGCCCTCATTACAACCCTGGCGGTCGGTGATAAAGTGGTGGTAATAGCGCCAACAGGCCGGCGGTAAAAAAAATCAAATCATGACCACGGTGGAAACCGCCAACAGATATAGCCACTTTAACACTCCGACCGCCACGGCGGTAGCAACAAACACCGCGGCGGTAACCGCCAACAGCCAGGCGGAATACAGTGTACCGCCCACTGCATTACAACCCGCCCATCCGCCAGCTTTTCCGGGGTGGTACCAACGCCATCAAAAGCACAGCGGAAACAGAACACAGAAGGGAAACGATTCACCACTCGACACTCAAGGTGTCCTTCGGTTTGGCTAGTTTCAGGGTCCCTTTGGTGTGCCACTGCTTCCCTCATGGGGTTGGCCATGTCTGCCAGCATCCCTGCAATGGTGACCAGGGTGGTGAGGATGTCCCTCAGGTCCTCCCTGATCCCCAGGTACTGTCCCTCCTGCAGCCACAGGGTCTCCTGCAGCTTGGCCAGTATCTAGCCCAGGGTCTCCTGGGAAGGGTGGTATGCTCCCAGGATGTTGGTGAGTGCCTCGTGGAGAGTCGGTTCCCTGGGCCTGTCCTCCCCCTGTCACACAGCAGTCCTCCCAGCTTCCCTGTTGTCCTGTGCCTCTGTCCCCTGAACCGTGTGCCCACCGACCCCAGGTCCCTGATCGTCCTGTGTTTGTGGGGTTGCCTGGGGTCCCTGTAGTGGTGGACACACTGCTGATTGACGTATCTTGGGGACAGAGGGATGGGCCCGCTGGGTGGGTGCTGTGCTGGTGTTTCCTGAGGGGGGAGGCTCTGTGGTGGGTTTGGACTGTGGCTGGGTAACCGACTGTCCAGAGGTCCCTGATGGGCTAGGTTGGTCATCATGATCCAGACATGCAGAGCTGCTGTCATCACTGTGGGCCTCTTCAGAGGGGGGCTGGATGTGGCTGGCACCTCCTCTCAGTGTGAGTGGGGGTCCTGTGGGGATGTAAATGCAGTGTTATTGTATCTGCGTGTGCCATCTTGTGCATGGATATGTTTCCCTCTATGGTTGTTATTAGCAAGGCAGATTTGGCTTGTGTGAGTTGTGCTTGGTTTGGCTAAGTGATTGTCACTAGTGTGCATGCTTTGGTGATGGGTGTCCATGTAGGTCTGTGATGGGGGTCCATGCATTGGTGTTGCATGCAGGGCTTAGTATTGGGATGGGTGGGTTGTGATGGTGGGGTATATGTGAGGTGATGGAGTGATGGGAGTGAGGGTAAGGGTGGGGGGGTGTGATGGCATGCAGGTAGGGTGGGGGATAAAGTAGTAAAGGTTTGACTTATCAGAGTCCATTTCTCCTGCTACTCCTGCCAGGCCCTCAGGATGCATGATCGCCAAGACTTGCTACTCCCATGTTGTGGGGGAGGAGGTGGGGGTCCACCGCCAGTCCTCTGTACAGATACCTGGTGTCTTGCTACCATGGAACGCACCTTCCCTCGTAGGTCGTTCCACCTCTTCCTGATGCCATCTCTTGTTCTGGGATGCTGTCCCACGGCGTTGACCCTGTCCACGACTCTCCGCCATAGCGCCATCTTCCTAGCAATGGACGTCTGCTGCACCTGTGATCCGAATAGCTGTGGCTCTACCCGGATGATTTCCTCCACCATGACCCTTAGCTCCTCCTCTGAGAACCTGGGGTGTCTTTGTGGTGCCATGGGTGTAGTGTGAGTGGTATGTGTGAGGGTGTGTGGGGGTGATGTGTTGGGGTGTGTGCTGTGAGGTGCGTGGATGGTGTATTGGTGATGGTGTTTTGTGGCTTAGATTCAGTGGGTGCTCTTCGCTTGTCTCTCTCTCACTTGCCAACATTTTTGGGTAGTAAAGGGTTGTGGGTATTGTGGGTGTGTGTTTTATATTGGTGTGGGTGTGGTGTGTGTATGTGTGTCAGGTGTGTGTATTTTGAACTGTCCAATGTGGTAGTGTTTTGTATGCATGTGTGTATTTTGAGTGCGGCGATGTGTACCGCCAATGGTTTACCGCGGTTGAATGACCGCCGTGGTGATTTGTGGGTCATGATGCTGTGGGCGTATTTCTGTTGGTGTAAAGGTGTGGGTTTTGGTACCGCCAGTTTATCACTGACCTTTGGTCTGGCGGACTTGTGTGGGTGTCTGTATAGTGGCGGATTTCTCTGTGTGGGTCATAATAACCGTAGCGGTATACCGCCGCGGTCACGGTATGTTGGCGGCAGTCAGCATGGCGGTAGGTGGCACTTACCGCCAGGGTTGTAATAAGGGCCTATGTTTTCTCCTTAAACATATGGTTATACTGTATTATTCAATGGAATGTTTTTGTGGTTTTGTCCTTTAGTGGCTAACTATATGGTTGCATGACCATGTTTCTTATAAATGCTGTTTCAATTGTTGTGTTGTCTAGTGGCTGTTATAAATAAATATTACAGTCATATCAACATACTAAAATATTTGTGGCACAGAAACTTGCCCCATATTGCTCTGCAGGACATTACTTTTACAAAACATCTGTGTTCCTAGGGCAATGGGATCACCTTCAAAACATTGACCACAATGTGCTCTTTCTGCCTACATCAGCTCTGGGACTCCAAAAAAATAACCCCTCTCATCATGCAGTGTCTTTCTAAGTTCTTTTATGGCTGGAATGTGGAGAAGTTGTGTTTTATGGGCTTTGTTTGTAATGCCATTGCAATAGGTCTGCTAGCCTTGAGAATGTAATGCACTACACTCTCCAGGTCTAAATATATGGTTACACTGTATTGCTTTTTTATGTGTTTATGCTCTCTAAGGGTTGATTCTCTATGGTTACATGACCATGTTTCTTCCACATGTTATTTTTATTGTAGTGTCCTCTAATGACTGTTCTGAGAATGGCAGTCAACATACTATAATATTTGTGGCACGAAAACTCACCACATAATGCTTTGCGGGGCATTCCTTTTACAAAATAGTTTTGCTCATAACGAAGCCTGTGGTGATCCTAGGACAATGGAGCCACCTTCAAAACACTCTTTCTGTCTACATCATCTCTGGGTGCCCACACTAGGTTAGTGGGGACCCCAAAATAATAACCCACTCCCACCATTTAGTGCCTTTTAGGCTTTCTCATGACTAGAACTGCAGCAGGGAGAAGTTTTGTTTTAAAGGCCTTGTTTGTAATATCATTGCTTTAGGTTTGCTAGCCCTAAGAACACCCCCTAGGAGATAAGTATATGGTTATACTGCATTACTCTCTCTTGTTTATTTTTCATGGAGTTATGCCCTCTGAGTGCTAACTATATAGTTACATGACCATGTTTGTCACAAATAATATTCTGTTATGGTGGCCTCTAGGGGCTGTTTTGAACATTACAGTCTAATGCCAAAAGTTTTTTTTTTTCTGATAAAGCTTTACCTGATCTCTCCTAATTATAATTATGGCCATGATTCAGGCCAACTTAACATCCTTATTACACTATGACTTTTTGAACACTCTTGAAATGTTTGGGTGACCCTTCTAGTTTATTTCTCCTCTGTGACTGTCTTGTAACTTTTTTGGGAGAATTGAGTTGGCCAGGCAGCAACTCTGATGGTGGGGTGATCAAAGTGGTATTCTATTGGAATTAGCATGGCAGATTTAAATTAGGATGCTAAATGGCAACATTTTCTTTTTTTCTGCAGATAGAGGAAGAAGGTAAATGGAATCACTTTAGTTATATGCAGGGCCACTGGAATTATATGGCAGGAAAAGACGAAATTATGTATCAGATTTGGCCAATTTATGTGGCATGAAACGTCCAGTTACAAATTGACAATGCCAATAGCTCTAACTCAAGCAAATGTGAGACCTATTGCATTGCAAATGCTTGTTTTTTTTACCGATACACTTGTCCACCATTTCCTTTATCCCCCAAACCTTTCTTCTTGCAAACATGCATCTGCGCATCCCCACCCTCACTGCAAGGCCGGACACTGGCAATAAAATACAGTCTAAGCAGTCTAATACAGTCCAGCTCAACTACTACTCTATGAGGGCACTGGGATGGCTCCCCCATGTACTCTGGAGGAGGCCTTGCTCAGTCTGGGGAAGGGTAGGCTGAGGGAGGCCTTACTCAGTCTGGGAAGGGTAGGATGAGGATGAGCATACTCAGCCTGGGGGAAGGGTAGGGTGAGGGAGGCCTTACTCAGTCTGGGAAGTGTAGGCTGAGGGAAGGCTGGGGAAGGCTAGGCTGAGGGAGGTCTTACTCAGTCTGGGAAGGGTAGACTGAGGGAGGACATACTCAGTCCGAGGAAGGGTAGGCTGAGGGAGGTCTTAGTTAGTCAGGGGGTAGGTTGGGGGAGTGTAGGCTGAGGGAAGCCTTCCTCAGCCTGGGGGAGAGTAGGATGAGGAAGGCCCTACTCAGCCTTGAGGAGGCTAGGCTGAGGGAGGCCTTACTTAGGGGTGGGGAGGCCGAGGGAGGCCTTCCTCAGCCTGAGGGAGGGTAGGCTGATGGAGCTCTTACTCAATCTGGGGGAGGGTGAGCTGAGGGAGACCTTACTCAGCAGAGGGAATAGTAGACTGAGGGAGGCCTGGGGAAGGCCTGGGGAAGGGTATGTGGAGGGAGTCTGGGAAGGGTAGGCTGAGGGAAGGCATACTCAGTTTGGGGAAGGGAAGGATGAGGGAGGCCTTACTCAACCTGGGGCAGGGGAGGCCAAGGGAGGCCTTATTCAATCTTTGGGAGGGTAGTCAGAGGGAGGCCTTAGTCAGTCTGGGAAAGGCAGGCTGAGGGAGGCCTTGCTCAGTCTGGGGACAGGTAGGCTGAGGGAGGCTGAGGGAGGCCTTACTCAGTCTAGTGGAGAATAGGCCTCCAATAAGGTGGGACATAGGGGGTCATTCTGACCCTGGCGGCCGGTGGCCGCCAGGGCCACCGACCACGGGAGCACCGCCAACAGGCTGGCGGTGCTCCCGAGGGCATTCTGACCGCGGCGGTTCAGCCGCGGTCAGAAAGGGTAAACCGGCGGTCTCCCGCCGGTTTACCACTGCCCGTTGGAATCCTCCAAGGCGGCGCAGCTTGCTGCGCCGCCGAGGGGATTCCGACCCCCCCTACCGCCATCCAGTTCCCGGCGGTCCGCCCGCCGGGAACCGGATGGCGGTAGGGGGGGTCGCGGGGCCCCTGGGGGCCCCTGCAGTGCCCATGCCACTGGCATGGGCACTGCAGGGGCCCCCGTAAGAGGGCCCCTACAAGTATTTCACTGTCTGCTTGGCAGACAGTGAAATACGCGACGGGTGCAACAGCACCCGTCGCACCTTCCCACTCTGCCGGCTCGATTACGAGCCGGCATCCTCGTGGGAAGGGAGTTTTTCCCTGGACTGGCGGGCGGTCTTTTGGCGACCGCCCGCCAGCCCAGGGAAAAACTTAGAATACCCTCCGCGGTCTTTCGACCGCGGAGCGGTATTTCGGAGGGGGGAACTCTGGCGGGCGGCCTCCGCCGCCCGTCAGGGTCAGAATGACCCCCATAGTGTCCTTTGCTTGTCATGTAAATTGTTTACAAAGTGAGGCACCACGCGAGCGCGTGACCTCCGTCGATGAGCGTGTGGCTTCTGTCAATGAGCACATGGCTTCTGTCAATGAGTGTGCGACTTCCGTCGATGAGCACGTAACTTCCATCGATGACGTGACTTCTGTCGAGAAGCATGTGGCTTCCGTCGATGAGCACGTGACATCCGTCGATGAGAACATGACTTCCGTCGATGAGCGCGTGGCTTCTGTCGATAAGCATGTGACTTCCGTCGATGAGCACAGGACTTGCACCGATGAGGTGGCTTCTTTCGATGAGCACTTGACCTCTGTCGATGAGCATGTGACCTCCATCAATGAGGTGGCTTCTTTCAATCAGTATGTGGCTTCCAATGATGAGCGCATCACTTCATCGATCAGCACGTGACTTCCGTCGATGAGGTGGTTTCTGTGATGAGCATGTTACTTCTGTCGATGAGCACGTGGCTTCTGTTGATGAGCACGTGGCTTCCATCGATAAGCATGTGGCTTTCGTCGGTGACCGTGTGACTTCGTCGATGAGCACGTGACTTCCATCAATGAGGTGACTTCTGTCGATGAGCATGTGACTTCCGTTGATGAGCTCTTGACTTCCATTGATAAGTGCGTGGCTTCCGTTGATGAGCGTGTGGCTTTTGTCAGGGGCACGTACAAACCAAGAGCGTCCTTCCCTCGACCTTCTTCCTTCAGGTCTCAATGACCCTTCCAGGATGTTAGACTTTTTCAATTGATTTTCTTTTTGCTTCAGAGGAATAAATCTGTGTTGCAAAATGGCCAATTAGAGAGAATAAGAAGAGGAATCCTGAGGCGACCCTGGGTCCTTGAGAACATGAGTGGGCTCTCCAAGGGCTCCTCTGCATCTTTTGGAGTCTCCAAGTAGAAAGGCTGCCAGGGGGAGGGCGCTTGCTTCTGTTCAAGGGCTGCATGTGATGTATGTGCCTGGGCGGCGACCATGACAAAAAGCAAACCTGGTCCATACAGAGGACTGACAAAGGGCCGAGTGAACAGAGAGTGAACAGAGAGGTAAACAACAGGCGTGTATCAGACTCAATGCTGGAGCCTGGACCACTTTACTACTCCACTCATTCACAGGCGGGCTGGACATGCACGTGTTAGTGTACACGGCATGATGCTTCCAACGACATACCTGTGTAAAACCACACTCCTGTAGGCACAGAGTACACAGAGCTGCCCGAGTGCAGGCGGGCTGGAAATGCACGTGTTAGTGTACACGGCATGATGCTTCCAACGACATACCTGTGTAAAACCACACTCCTGTAGGCACAGAGTACACAGAGCTGCCCGGGTGCAGGCGGGCTGGACATGCACGTGTTACTCCTGTAGGCACAGAGTACACAGAGCTGCTCGGGTGCAGGCGGGCTGGACATTCACGTGTTAGTGTACAGGGCATGATGCTTCCAATGACATACCTGTGTAAAACCACACTCGTGTAGGCTCAGAGTACACAGAGCTGTCCAGGTGCAGGCGGGCTGGACATGCACGTGTTAGTGTACAGGGCATGATGCTTCCAATGACATACCTGTGTAAAACCACACTCGTGTAGGCTCAGAGTACACAGAGCTGCCGGGTGCAGGCGGGCTGGACATGCACGTGTTACTCCTGTAGGCACAGAGTACACAGAGCTGCCCGGGTGCAGGCGGGCTGGACATGCACGTGTTAGTGTACAGGGCATGATGCTTCCAATGACATACCTGTGTAAAACCACACTCCTGTAGGCTCAGAGTACACAGAGCTGCCCGGGTGCAGGCGGGCTGGACATGCACGTGTTAGTGTACATGGCATGATGCTTCCAACGACATACCTGTGTAAAACCACACTCGTGTAGGCCCAGAGTACACAGAGCTGCCCGGGTGCAGGCGGGCTGGACATGCACGTGTTACTGTACAGGGCATGATGCTTCCAACGGCATACCTGTGTAAAACCACACTCCTGTAGGCACAGAGTACACAGAGCTGCCCGGGTGCAGGCGGGCTGGACATGCACGTGTTAGTGTACAGGGCATGATGCTTCCAACGACATACCTGTGTAAAACCACACTCGTGTAGGCCCAGAGTACACAGAGCTGCCCGGGTGCAGGCGGGCTGGACATGCACGTGTTAGTGTACAGGGCATGATGCTTCCAACGGTATACCTGTGTAAAACCACACTCCTGTAGGCACAGAGTACACAGACCTGCCCGGGTGCAGGCGGGCTGGACATGCACGTGTTACTCCTGTAGGCACAGAGTACACAGAGCTGCTCGGGTGCAGGCGGGCTGGACATGCATGTGTTAGTGTACAGGGCATGATGCTTCCAATGACATACCTGTGTAAAACCACACTCCTGTAGGCCCAGAGTACACAGAGCTGCCCGGGTGCAGGCGGGCTGGACATGCACGTGTTAGTGTACAGGGCATGATGCTTCCAATGACATACCTGTGTAAAACTACACTCGTGTAGGCCCAGAGTACACAGAGCTGCTCGGGTGCAGGCGGGCTGGACATGCACGTGTTAGTGTACAGGGCATGATGCTTCCAATGACATACCTGTGTAAAACCACACTCGTGTAGGCCCAGAGTACACAGAGCTGCCCAGGTGCAGGCGGGCTGGACATGCACGTGTTACTCCTGTAGGCACAGAGTACACAGAGCTGCCCGGGTGCAGGCGGGCTGGACATGCACGTGTTAGTGTACATGGCATGATGCTTCCAACGACATACCTGTGTAAAACCACACTCGTGTAGGCCCAGAGTACACAGAGCTGCTTGGGTGCAGGCGGGCTGGACATACACGTGTTAGTGTACATGGCATGATGCTTCCAACGACATACCTGTGTAAAACCACACTTGTGTAGACCCAGAGTACACAGAGCTGCCCGGGTGCAGGCGGGCTGGACATGCACGTGTTAGTGTACAGGGCATGATGCTTCCAACGACATACCTGTGTAAAACCACACTCGTGTAGGCCCAGAGTACACAGAGCTGCCCGGGTGCAGGCGGGCTGGACATGCACGTGTTAGTGTACAGGGCATGATGCTTCCAACGGCATACCTGTGTAAAACCACACTCCTGTAGGCACAGAGTACACAGAGCTGCCCGGGTGCAGGCGGGCTGGACATGCACGTGTTACTCCTGTAGGCACAGAGTACACAGAGCTGCTCGGGTGCAGGCGGGCTGGACATGCACGTGTTAGTGTACAGGGCATGATGCTTCCAATGACATACCTGTGTAAAACCACACTCCTGTAGGCCCAGAGTACACAGAGCTGCCCGGGTGCAGGCGGGCTGGACATGCACGTGTTAGTGTACAGGGCATGATGCTTCCAATGACATACCTGTGTAAAACTACACTCGTGTAGGCCCAGAGTACACAGAGCTGCTCGGGTGCAGGCGGGCTGGACATGCACGTGTTAGTGTACAGGGCATGATGCTTCCAATGACATACCTGTGTAAAACCACACTCGTGTAGGCCCAGAGTACACAGAGCTGCCCAGGTGCAGGCGGGCTGGACATGCACATGTTACTCCTGTAGGCACAGAGTACACAGAGCTGCCCGGGTGCAGGCGGGCTGGACATGCACGTGTTAGTGTACATGGCATGATGCTTCCAACGACATACCTGTGTAAAACCACACTTGTGTAGGCCCAGAGTACACAGAGCTGCTTGGGTGCAGGCGGGCTGGACATGCACGTGTTAGTGTACAGGGCATGATGCTTCCAACGACATACCTGTGTAAAACCACACTTGTGTAGGCCCAGAGTACACAGAGCTGCCCGGGTGCAGGCGGGCTGGACATGCACGTGTTAGTGTACAGGGCATGATGCTTCCAACGACATACCTGTGTAAAACCACACTCGTGTAGGCCCAGAGTACACAGAGCTGCCCGGGTGCAGGCGGGCTGGACATGCATGTGTTAGTGTACAGGGCATGATGCTTCCAATGACATACCTGTGTAAAACCACACTTGTGTAGGCTCAGAGTACACAGAGCTGCCCGGGTGCAGGCGGGCTGGACATGCACGTGTTACTCCTGTAGGCACAGAGTACACAGAGCTGCCCGGGTGCAGGCGGGCTGGACATGCACGTGTTAGTGTACAGGGCATGATGCTTCCAATGACATACCTGTGTAAAACCACACTCCTGTAGGCTCAGAGTACACAGAGCTGCCCGGGTGCAGGCGGGCTGGACATGCACGTGTTAGTGTACATGGCATGATGCTTCCAACTACATACCTGTGTAAAACCACACTCGTGTAGGCCCAGAGTACACAGAGCTGCCCGGGTGCAGGCGGGCTGGACATGCACGTGTTAGTGTACAGGGCATGATGCTTCCAACGACATACCTGTGTAAAACCACACTTGTGTAGGCCCAGAGTACACAGAGCTGCCCGGGTGCAGGCGGGCTGGACATGCACGTGTTAGTGTACAGGGCATGATGCTTCCAACGACATACCTGTGTAAAACCACACTTGTGTAGGCCCAGAGTACACAGAGCTGCCCGGTGTAGGCGGGCTGGACATGCACGTGTTAGTGTACAGGGCATGATGCTTCCAATGACATACCTGTGTAAAACCACACTCGTGTAGGCCCAGAGTACACAGAGCTGCCCGGGTGCAGGCGGGCTGGACATGCACGTGTTACTCCTGTAGGCACAGAGTACAGAGAGCTGCTGGGGTGCAGGCGGGCTGGACATGCACGTGTTAGTGTACAGGGCATGATGCTTCCAATGACATACCTGTGTAAAACCACACTCGTGTAGGCCCAGAGTACACAGAGCTGCCCAGGTGCAGGCGGGCTGGACATGCACGTGTTACTCCTGTAGGCACAGAGTACACAGAGCTGCCCGGGTGCAGGCGGGCTGGACATGCACGTGTTAGTGTACATGGCATGATGCTTCCAACGACATACCTGTGTAAAACCACACTTGTGTAGGCCCAGAGTACACAGAGCTGCTTGGGTGCAGGCGGGCTGGACATGCACGTGTTAGTGTACAGGGCATGATGCTTCCAATGACATACCTGTGTAAAACCACACTCCTGTAGGCCCAGAGTACACAGAGCTGCCCGGGTGCAGGCGGGCTGGACATGCACGTGTTAGTGTACAGGGCATGATGCTTCCAATGACATACCTGTGTAAAACCACACTCGTGTAGGCCCAGAGTACACAGAGCTGCCCAGGTGCAGGCGGGCTGGACATGCACGTGTTACTCCTGTAGGCACAGAGTACACAGAGCTGCCCGGGTGCAGGCGGGCTGGACATGCACGTGTTAGTGTACATGGCATGATGCTTCCAACGACATACCTGTGTAAAACCACACTTGTGTAGGCCCAGAGTACACAGAGCTGCTTGGGTGCAGGCGGGCTGGACATGCACGTGTTAGTGTACAGGGCATGATGCTTCCAACGACATACCTGTGTAAAACCACACTTGTGTAGGCCCAGAGTACACAGAGCTGCCCGGGTGCAGGCGGGCTGGACATGCACGTGTTAGTGTACAGGGCATGATGCTTCCAACGACATACCTGTGTAAAACCACACTCGTGTAGGCCCAGAGTACACAGAGCTGCCCGGGTGCAGGCGGGCTGGACATGCATGTGTTAGTGTACAGGGCATGATGCTTCCAATGACATACCTGTGTAAAACCACACTTGTGTAGGCTCAGAGTACACAGAGCTGCCCGGGTGCAGGCGGGCTGGACATGCACGTGTTACTCCTGTAGGCACAGAGTACACAGAGCTGCCCGGGTGCAGGCGGGCTGGACATGCACGTGTTAGTGTACAGGGCATGATGCTTCCAATGACATACCTGTGTAAAACCACACTCCTGTAGGCTCAGAGTACACAGAGCTGCCCGGGTGCAGGCGGGCTGGACATGCACGTGTTAGTGTACATGGCATGATGCTTCCAACTACATACCTGTGTAAAACCACACTCGTGTAGGCCCAGAGTACACAGAGCTGCCCGGGTGCAGGCGGGCTGGACATGCACGTGTTAGTGTACAGGGCATGATGCTTCCAACGACATACCTGTGTAAAACCACACTTGTGTAGGCCCAGAGTACACAGAGCTGCCCGGGTGCAGGCGGGCTGGACATGCACGTGTTAGTGTACAGGGCATGATGCTTCCAACGACATACCTGTGTAAAACCACACTTGTGTAGGCCCAGAGTACACAGAGCTGCCCGGTGTAGGCGGGCTGGACATGCACGTGTTAGTGTACAGGGCATGATGCTTCCAATGACATACCTGTGTAAAACCACACTCGTGTAGGCCCAGAGTACACAGAGCTGCCCGGGTGCAGGCGGGCTGGACATGCACGTGTTACTCCTGTAGGCACAGAGTACAGAGAGCTGCTGGGGTGCAGGCGGGCTGGACATGCACGTGTTAGTGTACAGGGCATGATGCTTCCAATGACATACCTGTGTAAAACCACACTCGTGTAGGCCCAGAGTACACAGAGCTGCCCAGGTGCAGGCGGGCTGGACATGCACGTGTTACTCCTGTAGGCACAGAGTACACAGAGCTGCCCGGGTGCAGGCGGGCTGGACATGCACGTGTTAGTGTACATGGCATGATGCTTCCAACGACATACCTGTGTAAAACCACACTTGTGTAGGCCCAGAGTACACAGAGCTGCTTGGGTGCAGGCGGGCTGGACATGCACGTGTTAGTGTACAGGGCATGATGCTTCCAACGACATACCTGTGTAAAACCACACTTGTGTAGGCCCAGAGTACACAGAGCTGCCCGGGTGCAGGCGGGCTGGACATGCACGTGTTAGTGTACAGGGCATGATGCTTCCAACGACATACCTGTGTAAAACCACACTCGTGTAGGCCCAGAGTACACAGAGCTGCCCGGGTGCAGGCGGGCTGGACATGCATGTGTTAGTGTACAGGGCATGATGCTTCCAATGACATACCTGTGTAAAACCACACTTGTGTAGGCTCAGAGTACACAGAGCTGCCCGGGTGCAGGCGGGCTGGACATGCACGTGTTACTCCTGTAGGCACAGAGTACACAGAGCTGCCCGGGTGCAGGCGGGCTGGACATGCACGTGTTAGTGTACAGGGCATGATGCTTCCAATGACATACCTGTGTAAAACCACACTCCTGTAGGCTCAGAGTACACAGAGCTGCCCGGGTGCAGGCGGGCTGGACATGCACGTGTTAGTGTACATGGCATGATGCTTCCAACTACATACCTGTGTAAAACCACACTCGTGTAGGCCCAGAGTACACAGAGCTGCCCGGGTGCAGGCGGGCTGGACATGCACGTGTTAGTGTACAGGGCATGATGCTTCCAACGACATACCTGTGTAAAACCACACTTGTGTAGGCCCAGAGTACACAGAGCTGCCCGGGTGCAGGCGGGCTGGACATGCACGTGTTAGTGTACAGGGCATGATGCTTCCAACGACATACCTGTGTAAAACCACACTTGTGTAGGCCCAGAGTACACAGAGCTGCCCGGTGTAGGCGGGCTGGACATGCACGTGTTAGTGTACAGGGCATGATGCTTCCAATGACATACCTGTGTAAAACCACACTCGTGTAGGCCCAGAGTACACAGAGCTGCCCGGGTGCAGGCGGGCTGGACATGCACGTGTTACTCCTGTAGGCACAGAGTACAGAGAGCTGCTGGGGTGCAGGCGGGCTGGACATGCACGTGTTAGTGTACAGGGCATGATGCTTCCAATGACATACCTGTGTAAAACCACACTCGTGTAGGCCCAGAGTACACAGAGCTGCCCAGGTGCAGGCGGGCTGGACATGCACGTGTTACTCCTGTAGGCACAGAGTACACAGAGCTGCCCGGGTGCAGGCGGGCTGGACATGCACGTGTTAGTGTACATGGCATGATGCTTCCAACGACATACCTGTGTAAAACCACACTTGTGTAGGCCCAGAGTACACAGAGCTGCTTGGGTGCAGGCGGGCTGGACATGCACGTGTTAGTGTACAGGGCATGATGCTTCCAACGACATACCTGTGTAAAACCACACTTGTGTAGGCCCAGAGTACACAGAGCTGCCCGGGTGCAGGCGGGCTGGACATGCACGTGTTAGTGTACAGGGCATGATGCTTCCAACGACATACCTGTGTAAAACCACACTCGTGTAGGCCCAGAGTACACAGAGCTGCCCGGGTGCAGGCGGGCTGGACATGCATGTGTTAGTGTACAGGGCATGATGCTTCCAATGACATACCTGTGTAAAACCACACTTGTGTAGGCTCAGAGTACACAGAGCTGCCCGGGTGCAGGCGGGCTGGACATGCACGTGTTACTCCTGTAGGCACAGAGTACACAGAGCTGCCCGGGTGCAGGCGGGCTGGACATGCACGTGTTAGTGTACAGGGCATGATGCTTCCAATGACATACCTGTGTAAAACCACACTCCTGTAGGCTCAGAGTACACAGAGCTGCCCGGGTGCAGGCGGGCTGGACATGCACGTGTTAGTGTACATGGCATGATGCTTCCAACTACATACCTGTGTAAAACCACACTTGTGTAGGCCCAGAGTACACAGAGCTGCCCGGGTGCAGGCGGGCTGGACATGCACGTGTTAGTGTACAGGGCATGATGCTTCCAACGACATACCTGTGTAAAACCACACTTGTGTAGGCCCAGAGTACACAGAGCTGCCCGGGTGCAGGCGGGCTGGACATGCACGTGTTAGTGTACAGGGCATGATGCTTCCAACGACATACCTGTGTAAAACCACACTTGTGTAGGCCCAGAGTACACAGAGCTGCCCGGTGTAGGCGGGCTGGACATGCACGTGTTAGTGTACAGGGCATGATGCTTCCAATGACATACCTGTGTAAAACCACACTCGTGTAGGCCCAGAGTACACAGAGCTGCCCGGGTGCAGGCGGGCTGGACATGCATGTGTTACTCCTGTAGGCACAGAGTACACAGAGCTGCCCGGGTGCACGCGGGCTGGACATGCACGTGTTAGTGTACAGGGCATGATGCTTCCAATGACATACCTGTGTAAAACCACACTCCTGTAGGCACAGAGTACACAGAGCTGCCCGGGTGCAGGCGGGCTGGACATGCATGTGTTAGTGTACATGGCATGATGCTCCCAACGACATACCTGTGTAAAACTACACTTGTGTAGGCCCAGAGTACACAGAGCTGCTCGGGTGCAGGTGGGCTGGACATGCACGTGTTAGTGTACAGGGCATGATGCTTCCAACGACATACCTGTGTAAAACCACACTCGTGTAGGCCCAGAGTACACAGAGCTGCCCGGGTGCAGGCGGGCTGGACATGCACGTGTTAGTGTACATGGCATGATGCTTCCAACGACATACCTGGGTAAAACCACACTCGTGTAGACCCAGAGTACACAGAGCTGCCCGGGTACAGGCGGGCTGGACATGCACGTGTTAGTGTACAGGGCATGATGCTTCCAACGACATACCTGTGTAAAACCACACTCGTGTAGGCCCAGAGTACACAGAGCTGCCCGGGTGCAGGCGGGCTGGACATGCACGTGTTAGTGTACAGGGCATGATGCTTCCAATGACATACCTGTGTAAAACCACACTCGTGTAGGCCCAGAGTACACAGAGCTGCTCGGGTGCAGGCGGGCTGGACATGCACGTGTTAGTGTACAGGGCATGATGCTTCCAATGACATACCTGTGTAAAACCACACTCGTGTAGGCCCAGAGTAGACAGAGCTGCCCAGGTGCAGGCGGGCTGGACATGCACGTGTTACTCCTGTAGGCACAGAGTGCACAGAGCTGCCCGGGTGCAGGCGGGCTGGACATGCACGTGTTAGTGTACATGGCATGATGCTTCCAACGACATACCTGTGTAAAACCACACTAGTGTAGGCCCAGAGTACACAGAGCTGCTTGGGTGCAGGCGGGCTGGACATGCACGTGTTAGTGTACAGGGCATGATGCTTCCAACGACATACCTGTGTAAAACCACACTTGTGTAGGCCCAGAGTACACAGAGCTGCCCGGGTGCAGGCGGGCTGGACATGCACGTGTTAGTGTAGCAGGGCATGATGCTTCCAACGACATACCTGTGTAAAACCACACTCCTGTAGGCCCAGAGTACACAGAGCTGCCCGGGTGCAGGCGGGCTGGACATGCATGTGTTAGTGTACATGGCATGATGCTTCCAATGACATACCTGTGTAAAACCACACTCGTGTAGGCCCAGAGTACACAGAGCTGCCCGGGTGCAGTGGGCATTTGCAGGGACATTTATGGCAAGCATGTAAGTATATATATGGTATAATCAGCACACACCCAGCCACACGGCAGCAGAGCTCTGGGGAGTACAGGGTGTAGTGCAGCCGAAGACCGGTAGGGGTCAGCAGCGCAGAAAACGGTTTTCAGTGGCGAGGGGAGAGGTGTAAGTGATGGCCAGGGAGGCTGGTTTTAAAGCAGAGGGGGGGAGACTAAACTGAGGGGTGGTCCAGCCTCTGAAAGTTTAGCCTTTGATAAGCCATCGCTATAAGTTTTAAAGGGAGTAATCGATTTCCCTTTGAATTCTCTCTGTGCATGTGAGCATCATCTGATCTTCAGGACAGGGTCGGGCTGTGACAGAAAATAGGCCCAAGCAGCGAAAAATAAGAGTGGCCCCGTTAGTTAATTAGAAAGCCAAAAAAGTGGGCCATGTTTGCAAACTGGGTCAGTTTTAAACTTATAAAGACGCACTGTATAAGTTTTAGAAGGCATGGATACGGCATGGACTTCAGCTTGCTACAGGCAATGTGTGTTTTGATATTATGAGAATCAGCATTAAAAACCCGAGTACCTGCCGATTAAACAGACAAAACTATGGCCCACAGACTGATCTGTCAGACCAGCCCTCCGGGAACTGCCGGGCCGCCCTGTAGGCCAGTCCAGCCCTGATTCAGGAAGGAGATGAACTAATGTGGTTTGCTTGAAGACTGTTGCCAGCTAGTTTTTTTTATCCTTCTGCAGTCCATACGATTAATATCACTTTATAACTAAGTTGTATATAAAACGTTACAGTTATTAATTTGAAATGTAGTTTAAATGTCTTTCAAAACGGATGCTGACTACTGCTTCTTCGCCGTGTCCAAGTAAATTAAACTTGGCCAGAAGCCAGATACAGCAAAAGGAAAGAGGAGTGAGTTTTTTTAATTTAAGTATAAAATCTGGCAATGTATGTGCTGAGAGCACGTATGCGTGTCGTGAAATCGTGTGTAAGCATGAAAAACAAATCATGCCAAGTCTAATCATGTGATATGCAGCGTCCATTTTTTCCTTTCGCAGAGACAAGGGTGGTACTTGGCAGGAGACGTGAATCTTTAGATTGGGAAGGGGGTGGAGAGCATGCGCAGAGTTTGTCTTGTTCTTTCCTTGCTTTTGACTGGTCAGCAGCAGCTTCTGACATCATCGGGCAGAACTTCCTCTCTTCTTTCGTTGGCATCGACTGCCTCGTGGAGTTTGGACCAAGTGCCCCTTGTGGCTGGCAGTCAGTGGCTGCCGGCTGATGTCCTTCCACTGGTGGCATCGACTGCCTCCTGGACTTTGGACCAAGTGCCCCTTGTGGCTGGCAGTCAGTGGCTGCCGGCTGATGTCCTTCCACTGGTGGCATCGACTGCCTCCTGGACTTTGGACCAAGTGCCCCTTGTGGCTGGCAGTCAGTGGCTGCCGGCTGATGTCCTTCCACTGGTGGCATCGACTGCCTCCTGGACTTTGGACCAAGTGCCCCTTGTGGCTGGCAGTCAGTGGCTGCCAGCTGATGTCCTCCCACTGGCCACGCATGCTTCAGAGGTCCTATTTTTCACTTTTGCCCCCCACTCCGTAGAGAGTGCGTGTTTTAGCACACACTCGACCAGAGGCAACAGAGCGCTTTACTTGAGCGCAAGTTGCATGTCAGCTAGACAGGGAGAGATGAAGTGGCTTGCCCAGAATCACAGCATGCTGAGCTGACGCCGAGACTCGAACCCGGTTCCCCGGTTTCAAAGTCAGCTGCGCTAAGCTTCTGTCCCATTAATACCACGTGCCACTAGTTACACAACACAGTAATAACAACCGTGCACGAAATGTCGCCGAACAAAGCAAACACTATAACACACGAACATCAAATTGTAACTATAATGTACTTCAACTCTAGGTGTGAAGTTCATTTTCTGAAGTTATTTTCGCCAGAAAGCAAACTGCGACACTTGGGCATTTTTCCCTTTGCCGGTTGTTAACAAAGGGTTTTGCTTTGGTTCCCTGCCTGGTGCGCGTCGCTTGAAACATAAACGCGCGTTACTTGCTTGACCCCTTGGGGTGCTGATAATGCCGTCATAGCTGCCCCTCCTCGGGGGGCTCCTGGGCTGCAGGACAGACACCCCGGCCTCCGATCACGCGCTGTGCGGAGCCGAGCTTCCAGGCGCGCGACCGGGCTGGGACTAACCATCGCCTGCAGCGCCGAGCAGCACGCGCACACAAGGCACGATACACCGACACAGCTGCAATCTGCACAGTGGCATGTGACGCATAAAACAATGTAGACCTTAGGGCCAGATGCACAGCTTCAGGGCTGGAGGGGCCCATGGGGGGTTAGGCAGTACCCCAAGGGCTGGTTGGACGGATCATTCTGTAGACCGTTTTTTAGGTTTCACCTGCACACCGTTTGGAACACTGGGATATTAATTCAACATACATAACAACATAAACAACTGTAAATGGTTTATCAAATTTAACAGAAACAATATTCTAGCCGTTTTTCCAATATTTATAATCCAGTTAGTAAGATAGAATGCAAAAGAAAAAACAAAAAAATTGTTTTCTTTTGTCTCTCCCCTTCGTGCTCCATGGCAGCCATGGCCCTCAAATCGCTCACCGCGCCAACAGCGCAAACTCCATCTGCGGTATTGGAATGCTGCTCCCATTGTTCACACTGTTACCTAATCAAAGCCATTTCCTTTGGCTCTCCCCTTCACACTCCATAGCTTTCCTAAAAACATTTATAATTGGTAAATGCTTCACTAAAAAACACAGAAATCGATAAGTGGCTCTCCCAGCACAGCGGGAGAGCCAATACTACAATATTCACTACACTCGGGAAAAGTCGCACCATAGTGCTTTGCAAGCATTCTTTTTCAAAACAGGTTTGCCCATAACTCACCCTGTGGTGGTCCTAGGACAATAGGACCACCACCAAAACATTCAGCATGACACACTCTTTCTGTTTAGGTCACCTCTGGGGTCTCCACACGAGGTTAGCGGGGACCCCAAAATAATAACCCCTCCAACCATTCATTCCTGATAACAGCTCTCTTATGGCTGGATTATTTTTTTTTATTTATTTATTTTTTTATAGCTTGGAGTTGTTTGTGTTCTAAGTGCCTTAATATTGCAGTAGGCACTACACTCTCTAGAGGCTTAATATATAAGTGCACTATATTATTTTGTGCCATTCTATTTTTATGTGGTTATGCCCTCTAGGGGCTAATTACATGGTTACATGACCATGTTTCTTACAAATGATATTTTCATTGTGGTGTTCTCTAGGGGATGTTCTGAGTTTTACATTCAACATACCACAATATTTGTTGCACTTGGTTGTCTGGCTGGAACGTTTGTTCTACAACTGCGAGTAGTTTGTGTTTTAAGGATTATGTTTAAAATATTATTAGAGTACGCCTGCTAGCCCTGAAGATGTGTAATGTACTAAGCCCTCTAGGGGCTAAATATATGGTTACACTGTAGTACTTTCAGTCATTTTCTTTTCATGCGGTTATGCCCTACGCTAACTGTATGGTTACATGACCATGTTTCTTACGAATGCTATTTTCCTTGTGGTGTCCTCTAGGGGTTGTTCTGAGCATTACAGTCTAATGCCCAACGTTTATTTCTGATAAAGGTTTTTATTGGGGTTATATGCTAATTGTATATCTTTTATTAATCTCTCCTTCTTGCAGTTATGAGCATGATTCAGGCTAACTTAACATCCTTATTACACTATAACTGTTTGGGTGACCCTTCTAGTTTATTTCTCTCATTACTCCTCCGTGGCTGTCTTGTTTTGGAAACTGTATTAGCCAGCCAGCAGTTCTGCTGGTGGGGTGGGGAAAGTTGTATTCAATTGGAATTAGCATGGCAGATTTAAATTAGGATGCTAAATGGCAACATTTTCATTTTTGACTGCAGATAGAGGAACAAGCTAAATGGAAGTGCTTTAGTTACATGCAGGGCTACTAGAATTATGTGGCAGGAAAATTTCAAATTTTGAGGCAGGGTTGACCAATTTATGTGGCAAGAAAAGTCCAGTTATGAATTTGCCTATAGCTCTAATTCAAGCGAATGTGAGACCCATTACATTACAAATGTTTGTTTCTTAAGTTGATACATCTTCCATCTTCTTCAAAATCCTATAACGACCAGTTTAGCCTCCCCTCAAAGTGTTTTTCTATTGATGAATTTTTATTTCCATTTCCACAGTCACTCTTATGTTTAGACCACTTTGGTTATGCTTTGTGTATTGTGTTACCATAGTAACTTTGAAGAAAATGATTGTACAAAAAGTCTTTGGATGGTAGCAAATGATAAGAATTGCAGACTTTGACATGTTTAAATAGATGGGTATTCATAGAAAAAAAGAATGAATTGCGATTAAGTTAGAAGGCAGCTGCAGATGAAACAGAAAGGCACTAGCTTAAAAGATTTAAGGTTATTTCAACTAAGATTTTGCGCCCTGCTTGCATCACAAAAGTGACACTAAGACCCATATTTATAATCTATTTGTGCAGAATTATTTGTCATTGTCATTTATTTTGACGCTAATTCAGCACAAACTTAACTCCATATTTATATTTTGACGCTAGACCCATCTAGTGTCAAAATATAGGAGTTAACGTCATTTTTTGGATGCGTGAAACCACCTTGAGTCAATGAGAAGCAAGGTAGGCGTTCCCGTCCCAAAAATTACTCTAAGCCCCTAGCGCCATATTTGTCCACCAGTGCAAAAATAACGCATGGGTCAGAGGCGGACCCAAAAAATGACGTTAACCCATTTTGTGTCACATTTTAACACCTGGGTCTGACTGGGTCAGTTAGCACTGGGATGCCTTAGGGTAACTATGCGCTTTATAAGTCCATAAACTAAACTAAACATACACCACTACATAAGGAATATTCACAGAAGAAACATTTGCTACCTCAAGGACAACATGGAAGTTGTACTGCTCCAGCTAGACACACGCCGCAGACGTCCGCAACAACAGCTGCTCCCTCCACCTCCACAACAGCAACCCCAAACACCCCAATGGCACCCACAAAGGCAACGCAGGAGGCAGGAGAGGATAGTTTGGCAGAGGACAGCCCTCCATGGCCTCAGGGAGCAAGACATCATCAACAGGGAGTCCATTCCTAGCCTGCTAAACCAGATTGCACCAGACATCACAGCAAGACTGCAAACTCCCTACAACACACCACCCATCACAAAGCTCCACACAGTTTTGCATATACTGGCTTCTGGATCATTTCCGACAACAGGGGCACTAGTGGCTGGTGTCTCCCAGCCATCAATATCTGTTTACCTGTCTAAGGTCCTAGATGCCATCATCTGCCTCACACCCCACCACATCTGCTTCCCTAAGACCCAGCAACTGTAGCAGGAGACCAAGCAAGGATTCTATCTGACTGCTGGGTTTCCGCATGTGCTTGGTGCAATGGACTGCACCCATGTGCTACTGGTGCCACCTGTAGCTACGAAACACTTATACAGGAACCACAAGCACACACATTCGATAAATGTGCAGGCCATTGTGGACCACCGTGGGCTCTTCACCAACATCTCAGCCAAGTACCCAGCCAGCGTCCATGATGCTTATATATTCCAGCACTACACCTCAACAAGCGGTTCCAGGGTGGACAATATGGCAATGGCCTACTTGTCGGTAAATCAACCGACCAAGCAATGCACACACAACACACCAACCCTGTAGGACAAACAACATATACACCACAACAAAGACTCATGGGCACGGGACCACAGACTTACTGGCAACAGCACATATGCAACATGCCACAGTACACCACAATGATTGAACATCACAAGTACCTAACGCAGTCACAAACTAACAGCCACACCATGTGAAGGACAGGAAGAACTATGTAAGCTTTGCATACAAAATAAGACCACAAACCACTTAAAGTGTCCACTGGTTGACTACTAAGTATACCTCACACACATTAGACCAAACCATCAATAGCTCTGCCATGTCAATGGCCGATTGCATGAGCATGTAAAGAAAGTCACACCTAGGCCCAGCTCCACCTCATTCATGGTGTGCAAGACTCAGGGACAAGCCACATCAATTGACACCCAAGTGGTGCCAACCACAACTACATCCCATCTACACATTCCTGACATACCTGTAGGCTGCACATATATCTGTCAAATGCATTGAATTGCAAACAGCGGAAGACTAATAGACCTGCCATTGGGGCAGAATCATGAGAAATGGTGACACAACTACTCAACTGACACTTCACATGCCCCACTTAGGGTCCCATAACACCATCATGCCTGTACTGTATACTAACAATAGTTAACCATGGCACAGATTCACTGCTAAACTTGAATGTACATGAATGCCATAGTAGATCCCTGTAGGAGTATGGAGGACATAACTGGCCATACATGCACTGTACTAAGTGACCTTCCAGAAATATAGAAGGGCCCCCTCCTAACGTCTGCACTGTGCATGTGTAGTAAGTTTGGCAGAATATCCTATTACTAAGAAGATAGGACATACACCAGTACCGAATGTGATCATCATGCTAAAATATGATACACACCCTTGGACGCCTGGACACTCATCATGAGTTTGTTGTCTGGCAGAGGCCGCTTGGTAAACTTCCACCACAGTTAGACCGCCATTGTGGTCTAAACCCTGTTGGCCCATTTATGAGTTCAGTGCTGGGCCTGTCAGTTGAAACATAATTTTCCATACGCTGACCCAGCTGGAAAGAGGCTCAAAACATTGCAGCTGGTTTGTAAGTGATCTGTCAGCAATGTGGTGCTGTGGTGGTTGGAGCAGCACCGGTAGAGGTTCTTACTGCATGTAATTTGTGCATTGGAAAGTGCTACAGGACTGTCCATAAGGGACCTGGCACTGCCCATGTCAAGTGCATGGCCAGTGCAGGGGCCTCCAGGGGGCATCTGACACCCCCATTCCGCCATCCCTTGCATGGCAGTTGAACCGCCATGCAAAGGCTGGAAGATATGGGAGTCCAAATCCGGAAGCTTCTGCTGCTTGCAGCCCTGCCCTGGCAGATTAAGACCGCTGGGACTGCCAGGCAGCTGGCTGGTGGCAACCTGAAAATGTTGGCGTCCAAACATGGTGGGTCCACCACGGTCCTAATGTAGGGGGCATACTGCCACGACAGCAGCAGTCCAACTGCCACTCTGAGTCTGGCATACTTGAAAACATCAGGTATGTAATGAGGACCAAGGTGGTTGACACAACCACCATCCGCAACTAAGACCCATTAAGTGTTGCACTGCATGCGTAATGCCACATGCCTACAGTGATGGAATAATCTGGCTTTATAGGGCAACTATGCTTGCCACACATCTGACACCATTCTGCTGCAAGGCGGTGGTAGCCGTCATCTAATATGAGGACCCTGCTACTAAAATGGACTACACATAACATGTTACATACATGATGAGTTCATGTATTGGAATCCTGATAGTCACAGACAGTATCCAAGAATGACATGTACATCAACACAGTCAAATTCAACCATATCACAAGACCTGGAACATACACAACACCACAAACACCTCTGAGTCACCACTCAAACTGCAACCAACTACTGCCATGAAATATTCATGGTCCCTCTCAACTCTTCACTAAATTTCTCCCTCTTATCTTTGCAGCCGACCAAGGCTATGGCATACAGCTGTGGGTCATGACCCCATTTGCAAACCCAGATACCAATGAACAGCGTGCCTACAATGAAGCACACCAGAAGTCCTGCAATGTGGTGGAGAGGAGCTTTGACCTTCTAAATCCTAGTTCAGGTGCTTGGACATGACAGTAGGAAGCCTCCTCTATGCACCCCTGCCGGTATACAAGATCATACTGGTATGTGATATCCTGCACAACATGTGTGTCAGAAACAAATGAGGAGGATGATGGGGATGAAGACCTTGAGGGGGACCAAACAAATACAGCAGCAAGAGTCTGCAGTAGACAGACAATTGTTGACAATTTTTAAACAACCAAAAAAGTACTCTGGAAACACCTCAAATAAATTTTGTTCACAAACACAAATCTTGGTCTCCTAATTGTCCAATACATATATTTTTGGAATGTGAATCTAACCTCACGGAGTGTGTCAGAAACACAGAAACAACGAGTAAGGTGCCAACATCTTTGGTGATGTAGGGGGTTCTACAGACACCATCTCACATATCAGTGAACACCCAAATCCCTGATGTGTGACTTCTGAAGGCCAAGATCCGTGCACCACTACATATCTTGTTACATCATGTGGGCAATGTGCAATTTCATGGGCCATTCATCAACACAACACCATCCCTAACAGGTAGCATGCAAGGGGGCCACACATAAGGTAGGGGCTGTCAGGAAATGGAGGTAAAGTAATGTCAGAACTGAACACTGTCACAACACTGTGTGAGGGTAGCTTGATATACACCGTACATGTGTGTCAAGAGGGGGACATCATAGGCAGTGCTTGAAATGGAAAAATTAAAGTGCCGGTACTCTGTGCCAGAGTACCTGCTTGTTCCTGAGAAGTGCCGGTACTCTCCTATTAAAAGTATTACGTTTTTCTTGAAATGTGCCGGTACTCTCCCTCTCAAAATAAAAAAGTGCCGGTACTCAGTACCGGACAGTACCGGCCCATTTAAAGCACTGATCATAGGTAACATTGCTTGTACAGTAATTGCCCAGGGGAATTAGTCAATGTTGGAAGCTGAGCCTGCACAGTGTGTCCATGGGAATATTTACTGGCATTACAATAGGCCACATCCCTGACACATGGAGGACTGTAAATCATGTATGGCACATACACATTGACTAGAGAATGGTCAATGTTTTGGCAGTGACATAAATCAGCTAGGGGTGTTGAATCCATATACAAACACATTACAGATGGTATGGTCTATGATTTACAATAGAAGAATGCATTTGCCAAATGACAGTCTGGCTGGAATGACACACCCACCTACATAGGATGCACACCGGTCACACAAATAGGCTTGATTCACAAATGCCAACTGCTAATGAGAAAAACATGTTGTCTAATGTATGGGTGCCCATCGTAGGTAGCAGGGAGTATGCCATTGTCCACAATGATTGACCTGTATCTGAATGTCTATACAGTATGCCCCGTATAACAACATAACAAAACACATAGCAATACAAACCACTCATTGTCACTTACATGACAGACCATTGCATGGAACTTGCTCATACATGTAATGACCTCCAATATCACAATCATGTGTGTCAACAATGGGAAAAGGCAGTTGCGAAGTGTTTCTGCAACAGACACCACCATGCCGTAACCCCAGGAATGACATTGACTGACTTCCTAGTCTCTGATGTCTTAGTTGTGTTGGTAGGGTTTGTTTGACTATATACAAGGGATGTTGTGATGAAACAACCACAGGCACAGTAATTAGACATGACTTCCATCCTGTGTGCTGCATATGTACATGTCGGTATGTAGCCCTGGTGATTAACATAGGCCCAGGTTGTGTATGTGTTGTGGTGCATGGCACAACCAAGGCATGTGTACATGTGTTGCCTCTCTTTGAATGGTGCAACTTGAATCAGGGCCTATATGTCTCGATGTAACCCTTTAGCATGCATTGACTGTGGTCTATGTGCCTCCTCCTTCTTGCATTTGTTAATTTTGCATTTATTTAGCCCACGCAACTTACCCTGCATTTGTGGTGGTTCCTGGTAGTCTGTGTTGTCCTGCGATTCCAGTGAACAGTTCCCCCGGGATGACCGCTGCAACCATATCCTCCTTCTCATCCAGGTCCTCGTGTGGTGCTGGACTTCCACCTCCAGTTTGCAGTGCTGCCTTTCTGCTCCTTGCTATTTTCTCCTTAGTTCTTCAGTTACAATCATGCCAGCGTTTCTTGCACTCGGTTACAGTTCTCCTCACCTCTGCCACACTGTTAATTGTGTCCAGTATCTGCTGCCATATTGCCTCTCTCTTGCCAATTGGCAATTTGGAGGTGACGAATAGCTGATATTGGTGCTAAGTCACCTCTCTGACAAGGATGTCATGCTCCTCCGCACTAAACCAACACTTTTTCTTCTCATTCCCCTGGGACTTCTGTGTGTCCTTCTGGCTGGTAACCGGTTGTGTGGGGCCACCCTGGGGTCTCTCCTGGCCTGCTGATTCCATTTTCCCTCAGCTTTTCACACTTTCCTGCATTAGCGTCTAAAGTTGATGCAAATGCAGGGTTAAAATAGTACATATCTGTTGTCGACATGTTTATGTGCCGTAAAACGAGTTAGAGTCAAATTTGCAACGTTAACGCCATTTTGCCTTACAACAGGGCGCAATGGTTAACGTCAAAATGTTTGACCCTCACCATTTTTTAGCGCCATCCTGCGTCATAGTATAAATTTGACGCACAGGTGGCATTTAAAAAGCTCCAGCCAGGGCTAAACATTTTGATGCAAAACTGCGTTTGCCCAGTTTTGCGTCAAAAAGTATAAATTTGCCCCTAAACCTTTTTTTCAAATTTACTTTCCAGTATAAAACTTATTTTGCACAGGAAATTCACTTGAAAGTAGAGCTGCTTTGCATCGCTCAGCACCAAAGGGGGATGTTCCCATGCAACCATCCATGGTTTTTAATGCAAAACCCTATCTACAAAAAAATTATACCGGGATTTGCATAAAAATATCACCCTTTTGACATAGGTACTATCAAGGAGAATCTTTTTTATTTCTCCCTACTTTCTACGCATACAAAGTAGGCAAAGTGTTAAAGTTACTGTAAGAATTGCATTTTGTGGAGAAATGGTTAGTGCAAGAATAGGATATTTAAATTTTAGATCTATAATGTTTTTAGAATAAGTAAAGAGTCTTATGCCAATAATGGCTAATAATCAAGTTTTATGATATCGCAGGGCATATTGGATTCACCTAGGGCCACGTAAAGTCAAAAACTCAAGTATAGTTTTCCTTTTTTACAATGTTTTATTTAATGTGATTTTATTGCGTGTGATGGATTGATACTTATTGTGTATTATTGTTATGGCCGGATAGGCTGACAACAATTAAATAAAATGGTTAAATGGTTAAATGGTACCTTTCCGGTGCAAAACCTACACTAGACTCACGCAGACACCTTTGCACCATAGCGTGGTGCTTGGCAGCCTCATTGTGGCCTGCTGCTAAGGCAAGGGCCAAATCTCTGTAGGTATGGCACTGTCCTCCTCTCCCCTTCTCACACAAGGCAGCACAAAGGTTTTGGGTGCTGCCCTGCACTGTGAGAGAATTTAGTGACTGGAACCCTAAGGGTAAAAAGCAGGTATAATGGCATCCAAGCGTTTTTTGAATTCCAGACACAAAGAAAGAGAACGTTTTCAGGGCTCATGTCCAGGCCTTATAGGTTCTTAATAAGTCAGGAATATGTTGATAATGTGCATGGTTTATGGATAAAATATATACCATTGTGTGTGCTGATTTTATTAAGAGTGAACTACAAACTGTTTAAAAAAAATATAATACTACAATTTCCTGATGAAGGCCCAAAACTGCATATGGTCAAAAAATGCAAAAAAGACTATTCACCTTGGACATTACTTAGACTGAGGCCAAGGATCGCAGCTGGGACCCTTGGCTTGCCTATGGAAAACCTAAAACAAAAGCAGTGTTTAGAACAGACGGTAAACAGTGCCCTTATAAACACTCTACTTTCTGCAATGAGACACTACATTTTCTGTAAGGTACAAGAAATGCATTCAGCAGGGCAGCACTCTTTGGAATAGGCCCTGAATTAAACCAATTCAAATTATTTTTTTTAACTTTGTGGCCATGCCTTATAATTCGGACTACTCTGACTACACTAGAAATAAACATTGGCAAAGACAAAAAGTCTGACCTTGGCAAGCTAGTGAGATGTTTATTTTTAAAATTGCAAGCATATGTCACAAAATGAAAAGAAAAAATATGCTGCCTAAACATGTTGCCATATCTTTGTAATATCGATTTGATTTTAAATTGCAAACAATGCAATTGTATACGTTTTTAAAAGAGAGGATATTCTTTTTCAGACAGTAAAGCTGAAGAAAGAGACACCAAAAATGACAGTATGTATTAGTAGACATACATCACATAGGGTATGGTGTGTTCAAGGATTGTGTAATTCAATACCACTTCATCAACAATGTTTAGATGCTATGGTACAGAAGCAAAGATTAAGGCTGTGTCACAAAAACATGTTATACATTGCTGAGTGTTGTGTTGAAAAAGCCTAAAGTTCCTAGTGTGATTGTGATGGAGGATAAAATGTTTCCCTCTGAAGGTTCTCCTGCATTCAAAGTGATGACAGATTGTGGATATTATGACCCATATTTATGGTTGGGTTGCGTCCCTTTAGCGCCTTTATTTTGGCACTAAAACGGCACTAACCTAACTCTATATTTATATTTTGATGCTAGAACCGACGCTAATCCCCTAGTGCCATATTTATCTCCAGCCACAGAAATGACGCGCACGGAGGAGGTGGACCTTAGTGATGGTGCTAAGCCCACTTAGCCCCATTAATTAACACCTGGGCCACACCAGGCGTTAGGGTGCAGGTAGGCCCATTTCCATAGTGGAACACCATGGAATGGGCACAAAGATGCCCACCCGAAGCCCCAGGAACACCACCACACACACCACAGGGACACTACAGGAGAGGGACCCCATCCCAGGTAAGTTGAGGTAACTATACATTTTTTTAAAAGTACCATTGGGGGGCCCTTACATGGAGCCCCCTGACTGTTACAGGGTATGTCGGGCTTGTCCAGGGGACTGTGGTGGGCACTGGGGTGGTGGTAATGACTCCTGTCTACATTTAGACAGGAGTACGTTTTTGGCTGCTTAGGCGTCATAGAATGATGCTACGCTGGTTAGCAGCATACATTTTGCTGCTAACCAGCCTAACGTTATTTCAGACCAACTAGCACCATTTTCCCTAACACCATCCCAGACCGGCTAGCGTCTTTTTTTCAGACACTAGCCATTCCTTAGCGCCATCTTGCATCATTTAATAAATATGGCGCTAAGATGGCTCTAAGGAATGGCGTTAGCCAACGTTAAGAAAAATGACTCAAAATTACATTTGCGCAGTTTTGCATCATTTTTCATAAATATGGGCCTATATGTGTTTGCAGTTAAAAGATTAGCAGTGAGTCTAGTCGTGGTGAGAAGAACACACATTTTTCTTTAGTGGATGCCTTTAATACTAGACAGCTTGACTTGCAACGCAATGTGTGAGCGAAAACTATAACCTAGACCAACACAGTTTGAGGCATTAAATGAATGGTATTGGGTTGGCGATAGAGAGAGAGAAAAGGAAAAGAGGAGGCAGTTTTAAAATGCAATGAGTATTTGGTTAGAAGTGGGGCATGCAGATGGAGAGATGATGCAATGAAAGGTGCAATCGTTTTTACTGTATTAACTAATGAATGAAATAAAAAGGAGCATTGATTAATCTAAAACTGAAAATAAAAAGAAAATGATGAAGACATTGATTCAGATGAGGAGGATAGTTTTTTAAATGATTTGCTGAATTCTAGACCTCTTCCTTACACAGAAAGTGCACAGGCACAGTGTAGGAAACTGGCCCTTGTTGCAGTTAACCCACTTTTTACCTGATATTGATGCTGACTTGATTCAGAGTGTGCTGGGATCCAGGCTTACCAGGTCAAGCACCAGTGTTCTTTTCCTAAAACTGCACAATAGTTTACACAATTGGCACATCCCTGGAACTCAGATAAGTCCCTTGTAAACGGTACCTATGGTACCAAGGGCCCTGTGCCAGGGAAGTTCCCTAAGGGCTGCAGAATGTATTATGCAACCCTGGGGGATCCCTCACCAAGCACATACACTGCCTTTGCAGCTTGTGTGTGCTGGTGGGGAGAAAAAGGCAAAGTCGACATGGCACCCCTCTCAGGGTGCCATGCCCACAAACCACTGCTTGTGGCATAGGTAAGTCACCCCTCTAGTAGGCCTTACAGCCCTAAGGCAGGGTGCACTATACCACAGGTGAGGGCATAGCTGCATGAGCAATATGCCCCTACAGTATCTAAGTCCATTCTTAGACATTGTAAGTGCAGTGTAGCCATTTCAGTATATGGTCTGGGAGTTTGTCATTACAAACTCCACAGCTCCATAATGGCTTCACTGAATACTGGGAAGTTTGGTATCAAACTTCTTAGCACAATAAACCCACACTGATGCCAGTGTGGATTTATTGAACAATGCACCCACAGGGCATCTTAGAGATGCCCCCTGTATTGTACCCAATCCTCTAATGTAGGGCTGACTGGTCTGAGCCAGCCTGCCACTAGCAGACACGTTTCTGACCCCATGGGGTGAGAGCCTTTGTGCTCTCTGAGGCCAGAAACAAAGCCTGCTCTGGGTGGAGGTGCTTCACAATTCCCCTTGCAGGAACTGTAACACCTGGCGGTGAGCCTCAAAGCCTCAGGCCTTCTGTTTCAGTGCCCCAGGCACTCCAGCTAGTGGAGATGCCGGCCTCCCGGCCAAAGCCTCACTTTTGGTGGCAAGTCCAGCGGGAAACTTAGAAAAAACAAGAATGAGTGTTCACTTCAGCTGGAACCACCTTAAGGTGTCCAGAGCTGAAGGGATCCTCTCCCTGCAGAATCCTCCATCTCGGTTTGGAGGACAGGGACCAATAGGGTTAGGAATGTGCCCCTTCCCCAAAGGGTGTGGGCACAGGAAGGTGAAGCCACCCTTAGGGACAGTAACCATTGGCTACTGCCCTCTGACCCCTGTAAGGCCCCTAAATCCTGGTGACCTGACAAGAAAAAAGAAGGACTGCTAAGCTGAAACAGCAGAAGAGAAGAAGGAAGGAGAGAACTGACTTGGCCCCAGCCCTACCGGCCTGTCTCCTGCTTCAAAGAACCTGCAAAAGAAAGCGACACATCCTGCGGGACCAGCGACCTCTGCCAAGCCTCCAGCGGATTGCCTGCATCACAAGGGACCAAGAACTCCCGTGGACTGCGGCCATGTCCAAGAAGACACTATAACTAAGGACCCCAGAGCATTCCCAGATCCCCAGAGTCCTGACCACTCTGCATCTGACGCCCATGGTCCGTGTCCAGGTGGCCGAACTGGCTAAAGAGGATCGTCAGGTGGTTCCGAGCAAGTGCCCACCCTGGGTTGACCTCTCCTGCTCCCCACGACGACACCTGCAGTGTGAATCCAGAGGACCCTTCCTGACCGCGAAAGCTCTGGATGAAGATATCCGATGCCTAAAGGTACACTGCACCCGCAGCCCCCAGGCCTTGGAGAGCCCAACCTCCAGTGCAGCAACGTTCAGCAGATGGCCCTCCTACTAGTCCAGCTTCTGTTTTTTCTGAACCGAACCCTGGACCCAGCCGGAAGCATCTAAGTGAACCCCGGTGCCCTCCCATAGGAAAGCATTGGGAGCCCGATGCTGTGTTTGTACCCTGCACCCGGCCGCCCGTGTACCGCTGAGGGTTTGAGTTTTGTGCCTACTTATGGCCCCCCTTGTGCTCCTCCAAACCCCCCAGGTCTGCCCTCTCAAAAACACAGGTACTTACCTGCCAGCAGATCTGAAACTGAGTGCCCCCAGTCTCCATAGCAGCCCATGTTAAATTTGCCTCAACTTTTACCTCTGCACCAGGCCGGCCCCATGTTGCTGTGTAGGAGGCTGGCCTGGTTTGTAGTGGGTACCTTGGGTACTTACACCTTACACCAGGTCCAGTTATCCCTTGTTAGTGAATGTAGTAGTGTTCTAGCAGCTTAGGCTGATAGAGGTAGCTATAGCAGAGCAGCTTAGGCTGAACTAGGAGACATGCAAAGCTCATGCAATGCCACTTATAGTTACACAGTACTTATACACAAGTAAAGACAATACTCAGTGTTACCAAAAATAACATTATTTATTTGGGTGACACAGTACCAAAAATATCTTAGAGACAATACTCCTTCTGGAGGTAAGTATTATGCACAATATATACACTAGACACCAAAATTAGACAAGTGAATAGTCATAGAACAATGCAAACAGTAAGAAATCCTGTAGAATGCAATGGGAAAAAATAGTTCTAGGGGCAACACAAACCATATACTAAAAAAAGTGGAACGTGAAACACGAATTCCCCCCTAGACAAGTGTAGTGTGTGCAGAATCGCTGGGAGAGTAAGAATACAGTAAAGGTATGTAAATTACCCCACCCAGAGCCCAGAAAAGCAGGAGTAAAGTACTGCAAGTTTCCTTAGCACACACTACAACTCGTTTTTGGGATTTTGCAGCAGCCAACCAAGTCTGCAAAGAACAACGGCTGGATTATTGGACCTGAAGACCTGCAAAGGAAGGGGACCAAGTCCAGAAGGTGAAAGAAATTCCAGGAAGGACAGGAGCCCCTGCCAACCCCGAAGAGGGTGCAAAAGAAGAATCCCCGCTTAGTAGAAGACTACAGAAATGCACCCTAGGAAGATGACAGCGGGTTCCTGCATAATGAAAAAGATGTCCTATGGCCTGCAAATGGTTGCAGATGAGATTTCGTGTTGGAAGGCACCCACATGCCTTAGCTACATCAAAAGTCCATTTTTCATTAAAATGGCGCTGGCTAGACCCAGGAGATACATGGGGGCCTCAACTCTATGTGAAGAGGAAGAGGGGCTTCTCAGCACTTTTGAGAGCCCTCAGGATGTCAGCTAGCAGGATCTTGGTTCAAAGAAGGTGCAAAATGCGGTCAATGCAGCACAAAAAAAGAAGGTCTCACGCCGCTGGAGAACAACCCAGCACGTTGAGCATAGCAGGGTGGAGTGCTGGGGACCTGGGCCAGGCTATGCATGAAGGAATTTAGCAAAGAGTGCACAGAGGCCTCAGGGGGTGAAGAAGACACAATACACAGGGGTACTGTCGTTCTAGGGGAAGGCAAGTTCTTACCTCCTCCAAATTGCGTCAGCAGGACCTCAGGATAGTCTATGTTGATGATGTCCACCCTCTGTGTCCTTAGGAGCACGCTCGTCGCCATGAGAGGAGTTCCAGGGTACCGGTCGTCGCCTTGGAAGGTGCCTGCTTGGAGCAAGGGAGTGATTCTGTCACTCAACGGGAGATTTCTTCGGTTCTCTGGTGTAGGATGAAGACAGGGAGTCCCCAGAGCATGCACACTGTGGAAACTGTTGTAGTTGCTGACTTGGAGCTGAGGTTGCTGAAGAAAAGTGTCTCTTAAAGACAATTTGTTGCAGTTACGGCGTTTCTTGGAGCAGGCTGAGGTTAATCCAAGGTCAGTGGATGAAGTAGTAGTTGCAGAGGATTCCTGAAGGAAACTTGCAAGCAGAATAAAAAAATTTCTACCTTACGCGTCAAGAATTTTCAATTCTATTAAGGACACGGAGGCGAGGATTAAGCTTATCTCTCTCTTTATTGCAAAAAACAGCAGCCAATTAAAACATTTAGAACTAAAAAACTACATTTACCATGAAACATGAAGTCCACAATCTACCCAATCACAGGCCTCAGCCTCATATATCTGGCACTGCAAACATAGTCCTTCCTCTTTCTTTGCAATCAAAATCCAACAATAATTGACTCCTGTAAACTTGGAATCCTTGGAACACTGAACTGCCGTCAGAGAACATTGACAGACCTCTAGACTGAAGACCAACTTTCTTCCTTTAAGACTCCATAGAAATCAGGTAGCTTTGTTATCCGCACCTGGAAAAGACTAAAACAAAATGTGCAATAATATCCAATCCTGAATAAACTAGTGTTATAAAAATATTCCAATAAATGGGAGGTCATATAAAATTACAAACATCCATAATATCGTCAAACAATATAACTGAATAAGATCATCATTATTTGCAGGGTGGGATAATCCTCGACTCTGTGTCCTTAATAGAATTGAAAATTCTTGACGCGTAAGCTAGACATTTTTTTATTCTATGTCAGGACCGGAGGCTTCAGATTATGCTAGTTTAAAGCTGGACTACCACTGAGGAAACAACATCAACAATTGGGTTGTGATAAAAAAAACTTTAAATGTGGAATCTGAAGACCAATCAGGTGCTCTCATTATATCCTCCAAACGAGAACCTACTGATAATGCTTTAGAAGCCATAGCACCACGCACTGAATGCGGTCCAAACATAGATACATCTATTCCCGCTTCCCCAATAATCCATCTGACCCATCTAGCTAAGGTAGACACTGACACTGAGCCAAAAGGTTTCTG